>NC_060120.1:1069401199-1069721626 GCF_021461395.2 Schistocerca americana | reverse complement strand
ATAAGAAGGTCCAAGGGAAGCAGTAGACCTGAAGTGAAGCATCGCAATCTAAAACTGGTCTCACAGGAGAGGTTTATATCAAAGAAAGTTAGAGTGTCTGTCCTCTTGTTCTTAAGTCGGCATTGTGCCTTTTGTATTAAATTCGGATGCAATTTCTGTGTTTAGTGGTCAATAAGAAGGTCCAAGGTATACAGTGAACCTGAAGTGAAGCATCGGAATCTAAAACTGGACTCACAGAAGAGTTTCAATTTGTAGAAAGTTATAGTGTCAGTCCTCCTGTACTTAAGTCTGCCTTGTGCCTTTTGTAATTAATTCGGATGCAATTTCTGTGTTTCATTGTCAATAAGAACGTCCAAGGTATACAGCAAACCTGAAGTGAAGCATCGGAATCTAAAACTGGACTCACAGGAGAGGTTTAAATCAAAGAAAGTTACGGTGTCTCTCCTCTTGTACTTAGGTCGTCATTGTGACTTTTGTATTAAATTCGGATGCAATTTCTGTGTTTCATCGTCAGTAAGAAGGTCCAAGGTATACAGTAAACCTGAAGTGAAGCTTCGGAATCTAAAACTGGACTCACAGGAGAGGTTCAAATCATAGAAAATTCGAGTGTCAGTCCTCTTGTACTTAAGTCGGCATTATGACTTTTGTATTAAATTCGGATGCAATTTTTGTGTTTCATCGTCAATAAGAAGGTCTTAGGTATACTGTAAACCTGAAGTGAAGCATCGGAATCTAAAACTGGACTCACAGGAGAGGTCCCAATCATAGAAAGTTAGAGTGTCAGTCCTCTTGTACTTAAGTCGGCATTGTGCGTTTTGTATTAAATTCGCATGCAATTTCTGTTCTTCATCGTCAATAATAAGGTCGAAGGGATACAGTCAACCTGAAGTGAAGCATCGGAATCTAAAACTAGACTCACAGGAGAAGTTTAAATCTAAGAGAATTAGAGTGTCGGTCCTCTTATACTTAAGTCGGCATTGTGCCTTTTGTAATAAATTCGAATGCAATTTCTGTGTTTCATCGTCAATAAGAAGGGCCAAGGTACACAGTAAACCTGAGTGAAGGATCTGAATCTAAAACTGGACTCACAGGAGAGGTTCCAATCATAGAAAGGTAGAGTGTCAGTCCTCTTGTACTTAAGTCGGCATTGTGACTTATGTATTAAATTCGGATGCAATTTCTGTGTTTCATCGTCAATAAGATGGTATAAGGGATACAGTAAACCTGAAGTGAAGCATCGGAATCTACAACTGGATTCACAGGAGAGGTTCAAATCTTAGAAAGTTAGAGTGTCAGTCCTCTTGTACTTAAGTCGGCACTGTGCCTTTTGTATTACATTCGGATGCAATTTCCATGTTTCATCGTCAATAAGAAGGTCCAAGGTATACAGTAAAACTGACGAGAAGCATCGGAATCTAAAACTGGACTCACAGGAGTGGTTCACATCATAGAAAGTTAGAGTGTCAGTCCTCTTGTACTTAAGTCGGCATTGTGCCTTTTGTATTAAATTCGGATGCAATTTCTGTGTTTCTTCGTCAATAAGAAGGTCAAAGGTATACAGTCAACCTGAAGTGAAGCGTCGGAATCTGAAACTGGACTCACAGGAGCGGTTAAAATCATAGAAAGTTAGAGTGTCACTCCTCTTGTACTTAAGTCAACATTGTGCCTTTTGTATTAAATTCGGATGCAATTTCTGTGTTTCATCGTCAATAAGAAGGTCCAAGGGATGCAGTAAACCTGTAGTGAAGCATCAGAATCTAAAACTGGACTCACAGGAGAAGTTTATATCAAAGAATGTTAGAGTGTCTGTCCTCTTGTACTTAAGTCGGCATTGTGCCTTTTGTATTAAATTCGGATACTATTTCTGTGCTTCATCGTCAATAAGAAGGTCCAAGGAATACAGTAAACCTGAAGTGAAGCATCGGAATCTAAAACCGGACTCACAGGAGAGGTTTGAATCGAAGAAAGTTAGAGTGTCAGTCGTATTGTACTTAAGTCGGCATTGTGCTTTTGTATTAAATTCGGATGCAAATTCTATGTTTCATCGTCAATAAGAAGGTCCAAGGTATACAGTAAAACTGAAGAGAAGCATCGGAATCTAAAACTGGACTCACAGGAGTGGTTCACATCATTGAAAGTTAGAGTGTCAGTCCTCTTGTACTTAAGTCTGCCTTGTGCCCTTGGTAACAAAATTGGATGCAATTTCTGTGTTTCATCGTCAATAAGAACGTCCAAGGTATACAGCAAACCTGAAGTGATGCATCGGAATCTAAAACTGGACTCACAGGAGAGGTTTAAATCAAGAAAGTTACAGTGTCTGTCCTCTTGTACTTAAGTCGTCATTGTGACTTTTGTATTAAATTCGGATGCAATTTCTGTGTTTCATCGTCAATAAGAAGGTCCAAGGGATGCAGTAAACCTGTAGTGAAGCATCAGAATCTAAAACTGGACTCACAGGAGAAGTTTATATCAAAGAAAGTTAGAGTGTCTGTCCTCTTGTACTTAAGTCGGCATTGTGCCTTTTGTATTAAATTCGGATACTATTTCTGTGCTTCATCGTCAATAAGAAGGTCCAAGGAATACAGTAAACCTGAAGTGAAGCATCGGAATCTAAAACCGGACTCACAGGAGAGGTTTGAATCGAAGAAAGTTAGAGTGTCAGTCGTATTGTACTTAAGTCGGCATTGTGCTTTTGTATTAAATTCGGATGCAAATTCTATGTTTCATCGTCAATAAGAAGGTCCAAGGTATACAGTAAAACTGAAGAGAAGCATCGGAATCTAAAACTGGACTCACAGGAGTGGTTCACATCATTGAAAGTTAGAGTGTCAGTCCTCTTGTACTTAAGTCTGCCTTGTGCCCTTGGTAACAAAATTGGATGCAATTTCTGTGTTTCATCGTCAATAAGAACGTCCAAGGTATACAGCAAACCTGAAGTGATGCATCGGAATCTAAAACTGGACTCACAGGAGAGGTTTAAATCAAGAAAGTTACAGTGTCTGTCCTCTTGTACTTAAGTCGTCATTGTGACTTTTGTATTAAATTCGGATGCAATTTCTGTGTTTCATCGTCAATAAGAAGGTCCAAGGTATACAGTAAACCTGAAGTGAAGCTTCGGAATCTAAAACTGGACTCACAGGAGAGGTTCAAATTATAGAAAGTTAGAGTGTCAGTCCTCTTGTACTTAAGTCGGCATTGTGACTTTTGTATTCAATTCGGATGCAATTTTTGTGTTTCATCGTCAATAAGAAGGTCTTAGGTATACTGTACCTGAAGTGAAGCATCGGAATCTAAAACTGGACTCACAGGAGAGGTTCCAATCATAGAAAGTTAGAGTGTCAGTCCTCTTGTACTTAAGTCGGCATTGTGCCTTTTGTATTAAATTCAGATGCAATTTCTGTGTTTCATCGTCAATAAGAACGTCCAAGGGATACAGTAAACCTGAAGTGAAGCATCGGAATCTAAAACTGGACTCACAGGAGAGGTTTAAATCAAAGAAAGTTAGAGTGTCTGTCCTCTTGTACTTAAGTCGGCATTGTGCGTTTTGTATTTTATTCGCATGCAATTTCTGTGCTTCATCTCAATAATAAGGTCGAAGGGATACAGTCAACCTGAAGTGAAGCATCGGAATCCAAAACTGGACTCACAGGAGAAGTTTAAATCAAAGAAAGTTAGAGTGTCTGTCCTCTTGTACTTAAGTCGGCATTGTGCCTTTTGTATTAAATTCGAATGCAATTTCTGTGTTTCATCGTCACTAAGAAGGCCCACGGTATACAGTAAACCTGAAGTGAAGCATCGGAATCTAAAACTGGACTCACAGGAGAGGTTCCAATCATAGAAAGTTAGAGTGTCAGTCCTCTAGTACTTAAGTCGGCATTGTGACTTTTGTATTAAATTCGGATGCAATTTCTGTGTTTCATCGTCAATAAGATGGTCCAAGGGATACAGTAAACCTGAAGTGAAGCATCGGAATCTACAACTGGATTCACAGGAGAGGTTCAAATCATAGAAAGTTAGAGTGTCAGTCCTCTTGTACTTAAGTCAGCATTGTGCCTTTTGTATTAAATTCGGATGCAATTTCTATGTTTCATCGTCAATAAGAAGGTCTTAGGTATACTGTAAACCTGAAGTGAAGCATCGGAATCTAAAACTGGACTCACAGGAGAGGTTCAAAACATAGATAGTTATAGTGTCAGTCCTCTTGTACTTAAGTCGGCATTGTGCCTTTTGTATTAAATTCGGATGCAATTTCTGTGTTTCATCGTCAATAAGAAGGTCCAAGGTATATAGTAAACCTGAAGGGAGGCACCGGAATCTATAACTGGACTCAATAGATAGGTTCCAATCATAGAAAGTTAGAGTGTCAGTCCTCTTGTAATTAAGTCGGCATTGTGCCTTTTGTATTAAATTCGGATGCTATTTCTGTGCTTCATCGTCAATACGATGGTCCAACGGATACGGTAAACGTGAAGTGAAGCATCGGAATCTAAAACCGGACTCACAGGAGAAGTTTATATCAAAGGAAGTTAGAGTGTCTGTCCTCTTGTACTTAAGTCAGCATTGTGCCTTTTGTATTATATTCGGATGCTATTTCTGTGCTTCATCGTCAATAAGAAGGTCCAAGGGATACAGTAAACCTGAAGTGAAGCATCAGAATCTAAAACTGGACTCACAGGAGAGGTTTGAATCGAAGAAAGTTAGAGTGTCAGTCGTCTTGTACTTAAGTCGGCGTTGTGCTTTTGTATTAAATTCGGATGCAATTTCTATGTTTCATCGTCAATAAGAAGGTCCAAGGTACACAGTAAAACTGAAGAGAAGCATCGGAATCTAAAACTGGACTCACAGGAGTGTTTCACATCATTGAAAGTTAGAGTGTCAGTCCTCTTGTACTTAAGTCTGCCTTGTGACTTTTGTAATAAATTCGGATGCAATTTCTGTGTTTCATCGTCAATAAGAACGTCCAAGGTATACAGCAAACCTGAAGTGATGCATCGTAATCTAAAACTGGACTCACAGGAGAGGTTTAAATCGAAGAAAGTTACAGTGTCTGTCCTCTTGTACTTAAGTCGTCATTGTGACTTTTGTATTAAATTCGGATGCAATTTCTGTGTTTCATCGTCAATAAGAAGGTCCAAGGTATACAGTAAACCTGAAGTGAAGCTTAGGAATCTAAAACTGGACTCACAGGAGAGGTTCAAATCATAGAAAGTTAGAGTGTTAGTCCTCTTGTACTTAAGTCGGCATTGTGATTTTGTATTAAATTCGGATGCAATTTTTGTGTTTCATCGTCAATAAGAAGGTCTTAGGTATACCGTAAACCTGAAGCGAAGCATCGGAATCTAAAACTGGACTCACAGGAGAGGTTCCAATCATAGAAAGTTAGAGTGTCAGTCCTCTTGTACTTAAGTCGGCATTGTGCCTTTTGTATTAAATTCGGATGCAATTTCTGTGTTTCATCGTCAATAAGAACGTTTAAGGGATACAGTAAACCTAAAGTGAAGCATCGGAATCTAAAACTGGACTCACAGGAGAGGTTTAAATCAAAGAAAGTTAGAGTGTCAGTCTTCTTGTACTTGAGTCGGCATTGTGCCTTTTGTATTAAATTCGGATGCTATT
Source organism: Schistocerca americana (assembly GCF_021461395.2). Classification (NCBI taxonomy): domain Eukaryota; kingdom Metazoa; phylum Arthropoda; class Insecta; order Orthoptera; family Acrididae; genus Schistocerca; species Schistocerca americana. The sequence continues at coordinate 1,069,716,010 of NC_060120.1, read as the reverse complement.
TCTGTGCTTCATCGTCAATAAGAAGGTCCAAGGGATACAGTAAACCTGAAGTGAAGAATCGGAATCTAAAACCGGACTCACAGGAGAGGTTTGAATCGAAGAAAGTTAGAGTGTCAGTCGTCTTGTACGTAAGTCGGCGTTGTGCTTTTGTATTAAATTCGGATGCAATTTCTATGTTTCATCGTCAATAAGAACGTCCAAGGTATACAGCAAACCTGAAGTGATGCATCGGAATCTAAAACTGGTCTCACAGGAGAGGTTTAAATCGAAGAAATTTGCAGTGTCTGTCCTCTTGTACTTAAGTCGTCATTGTGCCTTTTGTATTAAATTCGGATGCTATTTCTGTGCTTCATCGTCAATAAGAAGGTCCAAGGGATACAGTAAACCTGAAGTGAAGCATCGGAATCTAAAACCGGACTCACAGGAGAGGTTCCAATCATAGAAAGTTAGAGTGTCAGTCCTCTTGTACTTAAGTCGGCATTGTGCCTTTTGTACTAAATTCGGATGCAATTTCTGTGTTTCATCGTCAATAAGAACGTCCAAGGGATACAGTAAACCTGAAGTGAAGCATCGGAATCTAAAACTGGACTCACAGGAGAGGTTTAAATCAAAGAAAGTTGGAGTGTCAGTCCTCTGGTACTTAAGTCGACATTGTGCGTTTTGTATTAAATTCGGATGCAATTTCTGTGTTTCATCGTCAATAATAAGGTCGAAGGGATACAGTCAACCTGAAGTGAAGCATCGGAATCCAAAACTGGACTCACAGGAGAAGTTTAAATCAAAGAAAGTTAGAGTGTCTATCCTCTTGTACTTAAGTCGGCATTGTGCCTTTTGTATTAATTTCGGATGCAATTTCTGTGTTTCATCGTCAATAAGATGGTCCAAGGGGTACAGTACACCTGAAGTGAAGCATCGGAATCTACAACTGGATTCACAGGAGAGGTTCAAATCACAGAAAGTTAGAGTGTCAGTCCTCTTGTACTTAAGTCGGCATTGTGCCTTTTGTATTAAATTCGGATGCAATTTCTATGTTTCATCGTCAATAAGAAGGTCTTAGGTATACTGTAAACCTGAAGTGAAGCATCGGAATCTAAAACTGGACTCACAGGAGAGGTTCAAATCATAGATAGTTATAGTGTCAGTCCTCTTGTACTTAAGTCGTCATTGTGCCTTTTGTATTAAATTCGGATGCAATTTCTGTGTTTCATCGTCAATAAGAAGGTCCAAGGTATATAGTAAACCTGAAGGGAGGCACCGGAATCTATAACTGGACTCACAGGAGAGGTTCCAATCATAGAAAGTTAGAGTGTCAGTCCTCTTGTACTTAAGTCGGCATTGTGCCTTTTGTATTAAATTCGGATGCAATTTCTGTGTTTCATCGTCAATAAGAAGGTCAAAGGTATACAGTAAACCAGAAGTGAAGCATCGGAATCTAAAACTCTACTCACAGGAGAAGTTTATAACAAAGAAAGTTAGAGTGTCTCTCCTCTTGTACTTAAGTCGGCATTGTGCCTTTTGTATTAAATTCGGATGCCATTTCTGTGTTTCATCGTCAATAAGAAGGTAAAAGGTATACAGTAAACCTGAAGTGAAACATCGGAATCTAAAACTGGACTCACAGGGGAGTTTCAATTTATAGAAGGTTATAGTGTCACTCCTCTTGTATTTAAGTCTGCCTTGTGCCTTTTGTAATAAATTCGGATGCAATTTCTGTGTTTCATCGTCAATAAGAACGACCAAGGTATACAGCAAACCTGAAGTGAAGCATCGGAATCTAAAAGTGGACTCACAGGAGAGGTTTAAATCAAAGAAAGTTACAGTGTCTGTCCTCTTGTACTTAAGTCGTCATTGTGACTTTTGTATTAATTTCAGATGCAATTTCTGTGTTTCATCGTCAATAAGAAGGTCCAAGGTATACAGTAAACCTGAAGTGAAGCATCGGAATCTAAAACTGGACTCACAGGAGAGGTTCATATCATAGAAAGTTAGAGTGTCAGTCCTCTTGTACTTAAGTCGGCATTGTGACTTTTGTATTAAATTCGGATGCAATTTTTGTGTTTCATCGTCAATAAGAAGGTCCAAGGTATTCTGTAAAACTGAAGAGAAGCATCGGAATCTAAAACTGGACTCACAGGAGAGGTTCACATCATAGAAAGTTAGAGTGTCAATCCTCTTGTACTTAAGTCGGCATTGTGCCGTTTGTATTAAATTCGGTAGCAATTTCTGTGTTTCATCGTCAATAAGTAGGTCCAAGGTATACAGTAAACCTGAAGTGAAGCATCGGAATCTAAAACTGGACTCACAGGAGAGGTTCAAATCATGGGAAGTTAGAGTGTCAGTCCTCTTGTACTTAAGTCGGCATTGTGTCTTTTGTATTAAATTCGGATGCAATTTCTGTGTTTCATCGTCAATAAGACGGCCTTAGGTATACTGAAAAGCTGAAGTGAAGCATCGGAATCTAAAACTGGACTCTCAGGAGAGGTTCCAATCATAGAATGTTAGAGTGTCAGTCCTCTTGTACCTAAGTCGGCATTGTGCCTTTTGTATTAAATTAGGATGCAATTTCTGTGTTTGATCATCAATAAGATGGTCCAAGTTATACAGTAAACCTGAAGTGAAGCATCGGAATCTAAAACTCAACTCACAGGAGAGGTTCAAATCATAGAAAGTTATAGTGTCAGTCCTCTTGTACTTAAGTCGGCATTGTGCAATTTGTATTAAATTCGGATGCAATTTCTGTGTTTCATCGTCTATAAGAAGGTCCAAGGTATATATTAAACCTGAAGTGAAGCATCGGAATCTAAAACTGGACTCACAGGAGAGGTTCAAATCACAGAAAGTTAGAGTGTCAGTCCTCTAGTACTTAAGTCGGCATTGTGCCTTTTGTATTAAATTCGGATGCAATTTCTGTGTTTCATCGTCAATAAGAAGGTCCAAGGGATACAGTAAACCTGAACCGAAGCATCTGAATCTAAAACTGGACGTACAGGAGAGGTTCAAATCACAGAAAGTTAGAGTGCCAGTCGCCTTGTACTTAAGTCGGCATTGTGCCCTTTGTATAAAATTCGGATGCAATTTCCATGTTTCATCGTCAATAAGCAGGTCCAATGTATACTGTAAATCTGAAGAGAAGCATCGTAATCTAAAACTGGACTCACAGGAGAGGTTCACATCATTGAAAGTTAGAGTGTCAGACCTCTTGTACTTAAGTCGGCATTGTGCCGTTTGTATTAAATTCGGTAGCAATTTCTGTGTTTCATCGTCAATAAGATGGTCCAACGGATACAGTAAACCTGAAGTGAACCATCGGAATCTAAAACTGGACTCACAGATGAGGTTTAAATCAAAGAAAGATAGAGTGTCGGTGGTCTTGTACTTAAGTCGCCATTGTGCCTTTTGTATTAAATTCGGATGCAATTTCTGTGTTTCATCGTCAATAAGATGGTCCAAGGTATACAGGAGAGCTGAAGTGAAGCATCAGAATCTAAAAGTGGACTCACAGGAGAGGTCTAAATCATAGAAAGTTACAGTGTCAGTCCTCTTGTAATTTAGTCGGCATTGTGCCTTTTGTATTAAATTCGGATGCAATTTCTGTGTTTCATCGTCAATAAGAAGGTCCAAGGGATACAGTAAACCTGAAGTGAAGCATCGGAATCTCAAACTGGACTCACAGAAGAGGTTCAAATTATAGAAAGTTAGAGTGTCAGTCTTGTACATAAGTCAGCATTCTGCCCTTTGTATTAAATGCGGATGCAATTTCTGTGTTTCATCGTCAATAAGATGGTCCAAGGTATACAGGAGAGCTGAAGTGAAGCATCGGAATCTAAAAGTGGACTCACAGGAGAGGTTCAAATCATAGATAGTTAGAGTGTCAGTCCTCTTTTAATTAAGTCGGCTTTGTGCCTTTTGTATTAAATTCGGATGCAATTTCTGTGTTTCCTCGTCAATAAGATGGTCCAAGGTATACAGTAAACCTGAAGTGAAGCATCGGAATCTAAAACTGGACTCACAGGAGCAATTCATATCATAGAAAGTTAGAGTGTCACTCCTCTTGTACTTAAGTCCACATTGTGCCTTTTGTATTAAACTCGGATGCAATTTCTGTGTTTCATCGTCAATAAGAAGGTCCAAGGGATACAGTAAACCTGAAGTGAAGCATCGGAATCTAAAACTGGACTCACAGGAGAAGTTTAAATCAAAGTAAGTTAGAGTGTCTGTCCTCTTGTACTTAAGTCGGCATTGTGCCTTTTGTATTAAATTCGGATGCAATTTCTGTGTTTCATTGACAATAAGAAGGGCCAAGGTATACATTAAACCTGAAGTGAAGCATCGGAATCTAAAACTGGTCTCATAGGAGACGTTCCGATCATAGAAAGTTAGAGTGTCAGTCCTCTTCTACGTAAGTCAGCATTCTGCCTTTTGTATTAAATTCGGATACAATTTCTGTGTTTCATCGTCAATAAGAAGGTCCAAGGGATAGAGTAAACCAGAAGTGAAGCATCGGAATCTAAAACTGGACCACAGGAGAGGTTTAAATCAAAGAAATTTACAGTGTCTGTCCTCTTGTACTTAAGTCGTCATTGTGACTTTTTGTATTAAATTCGGATGCATTTTCTGTGTTTCATCGTCAATAAGAAGGTCCAAGGTATACAGTAAACCTGAAGTGAAGCATCGGAATCTAGAACTGGACTCACAGGAGCAATTCATATCATAGAAAGTTAGAGTGTCACTCCTCTTGTACTTAAGTAGGCATTGTCACTTTTATATGAAATTCGGATGCAATTTCATGTTTCATCGTCAATAAGAAGGTCCAAGGAATACAGTAAACCTGAAGTGAAGCATCGGAATCTAAAACTGGACTCACAGAAGAGGTTCAAATCGTAGAAAGTTAGAGTGTCAGTCTTGTACTTAAGTCAGCATTCTGCCTTTTGTATTAAATTCGGGTGCAATTTCAGTGTTTCATCGTTAATAAGAAGGTCCAACGGATACAGTAAACCTGAAGTGAAACATCGGAATCTAAAACTGGACTCACAGTAGAGGTTTAAATCAAAGAAAGATAGAGTGTCGGTCCTCTTGTACTTAAGTCGGCATTGTGTCTTTTTATTAAATTCGGATACAATTTCTATGTTTCATCGTCAATAAGATGGTCCAAGGTATACAGTAAACCTGAAGTGAAGCATCGGAATCTAAAACTGGACTCACAGGAGAGGTTCAAATCATAGAAAGTTATAGTGTCAGTCCTCTTCAACTTAAGTCAGCATTCTGCCTTTTGTATTAAATTCGGATACAATTTCTGTGTTTCATCGTCAATAAGAAGGTCTTAGGTATACAGTAAAAGTGAACTGAAGCATCGGAATCTAAAACTGGACTCACAGGAGAGGTTCCAATCATAGAAATATAGAGTGTCAGTCCTCTTGTACTTAAGTCGGCATTGTGCCTTTAGTATTAAAGTCGGATGCAATTTCTGTGTTTCATCGTCAATAAGAAGGTCCAAGGGATACAGTAAACCTGAAGTGAAGCATCGGAATCTAAAACTGGACTCACAGGAGAGGTTTAAATCAAAGTAAGTTAGAGTGTCTGTCCTCTTGTACTTAAGACGGCATTGTGCCTTTTTTATTAAATTCGGATGCAATTTCTGTGCTTCATCGTAAATAAGAAGGTCCAAGGGATACAGTAAACCTGAAGTGAAGCATCGGAATCTAAAACTGGACTCACAGGAGAGGTTCAAATTATAGTAAGTGAAAGTGTTAGTCCTCTTGTACTTAAGTCGGCATTGTGCCATTTGTATTAAATTCGGATGCAAATTCTGTGTTTGATCATCAATAAGAAGGTCCAAGTTACACAGTAAACCTGAAGTGAAGCATCGGAATCTAAAACGCAACTCACACGAGAGGTTCAAATCATAGAAAGTTATAGTGTCAGTCCTCTTGTACTTAAGTCGGCATTGTGTGTTTTGTATTAAATTCGGATGCAATTTCTGTGTTTCATCGTCATTAAGAAGGTCCAAGGTATATTGTAAACCTGAAGTGAGGCATCGGAATCTAAGACTGGACTCACAGGAGAGGTTCAAAGCATTGAAAGTTAGAGAGTCACTCCCCTTGTACTTAAGTCGACATTGTGCATTTTGTATTAAATTCGGATGCAATTTCTGTGTTTTATCGTCAATAAGAAGGTCCAAGGTATATAGTAAACCTGAAGTGAAGCATCGGAATCTAAAACTGGACTCACAGGAGAGGTTCAAATCATAGAAAGTTAGAGTGTCAGTCCTCTTGTACTTAAGTCGGCATTGTGCATTTTGTATTAAATTCGGATGCTATTTCTGTGTTTCATCGTCTATAAGAAGGTCCAAGGTATATAGTAAACCTGAAGTGAAGCATCGGAATCTAAAACTGGACTCACAGGAGTGGTTCAAATCATAGAAAGATAGAGTGTCAGTCCTCTTGTACTTAAGTCGGCATTGTGCCTTTTGTATTAAATTCGGATGCCATTTCTGTGTTTCATCGTCAATAAAAAGGTTCAAAGGATACAGTAAACCTGAAGTGAAGCATCGGAATCTAAAACTGGACTCACAGTAGAGGTTTAAATCAAAGAAAGATAGAGTGTCGGTCCTCTTGTACTTAAGTCGGCATTGTGTCTTTTGTATTAAATTCGGATACAATTTCTATGTTTCATCGTCAATAAGATGGTCCAAGGTATACAGTAAACCTGAAGTGAAGCATCGGAATCTAAAACTGGACTCACAGGAGAGGTTCAAATCATAGAAAGTTATAGTGTCAGTCCTCTTCTACTTAAGTCAGCATTCTGCCTTTTGTATTAAATTCGGATACAATTTCTGTGTTTCATCGTCAATAAGAAGGTCTTAGGTATACTGTAAACCTGAACTGAAGCATCGGAATCTAAAACTGGACTCACAGGAGAGGTTCCAATCATAGAAATATAGAGTGTCAGTCCTCTTGTACTTAAGTCGGCATTGTGCCTTTAGTATTAAAGTCGGATGCAATTTCTGTGTTTCATCGTCAATAAGAAGGTCCAAGGGATACAGTAAACCTGAAGTGAAGCATCGGAATCTAAAACTGGACTCACAGGAGAGGTTTAAATCAAAGTAAGTTAGAGTGTCTGTCCTCTTGTACTTAAGACGGCATTGTGCCTTTTTTATTAAATTCGGATGCAATTTCTGTGCTTCATCGTAAATAAGAAGGTCCAAGGGATACAGTAAACCTGAAGTGAAGCATCGGAATCTAAAACTGGACTCACAGGAGAGGTTCAAATTATAGTAAGTGAAAGTGTTAGTCCTCTTGTACTTAAGTCGGCATTGTGCCTTTCGTATTAAATTCGGATGCAATTTCTGTGTTTGATCATCAATAAGACGGCCTTAGGTATACTGAAAAGCTGAAGTGAAGCATCGGAATCTAAAACTGGACTCTCAGGAGAGGTTCCAATCATAGAATGTTAGAGTGTCAGTCCTCTTGTACCTAAGTCGGCATTGTGCCTTTTGTATTAAATTAGGATGCAATTTCTGTGTTTGATCATCAATAAGATGGTCCAAGTTATACAGTAAACCTGAAGTGAAGCATCGGAATCTAAAACTCAACTCACAGGAGAGGTTCAAATCATAGAAAGTTATAGTGTCAGTCCTCTTGTACTTAAGTCGGCATTGTGCATTTTGTATTAAATTCGGATGCAATTTCTGTGTTTCATCGTCTATAAGAAGGTCCAAGGTATATATTAAACCTGAAGTGAAGCATCGGAATCTAAAACTGGACTCACAGGAGAGGTTCAAATCACAGAAAGTTAGAGTGTCAGTCCTCTAGTACTTAAGTCGGCATTGTGCCTTTTGTATTAAATTCGGATGCAATTTCTGTGTTTCATCGTCAATAACAAGGTCCAAGGGATACAGTAAACCTGAACCGAAGCATCTGAATCTAAAACTGGACGTACAGGAGAGGTTCAAATCACTGAAAGTTAGAGTGCCAGTCGTCTTGTACTTAAGTCGGCATTGTGCCCTTTGTATAAAATTCGGATGCAATTTCCATGTTTCATCGTCAATAAGAAGGTCCAATGTATACTGTAAATCTGAAGAGAAGCATCGTAATCTAAAACTGGACTCAGAGGAGAGGTTCACATCATTGAAAATTAGAGTGTCAGACCTCTTGTACTTAAGTCGGCATTGGGCCGTTTGTATTAAATTCGGTAGCAATTTCTGTGTTTCATCGTCAATAAGAAGGTCCAACGGATACAGTAAACCTGAAGTGAACCATCGGAATCTAAAACTGGACTCACAGATGAGGTTTAAATCAAAGAAAGATAGAGTGTCGGTGGTCTTGTACTTAAGTCGCCATTGTGCCTTTTGTATTAAATTCGGATGCAATTTCTGTGTTTCATCGTCAATAAGATGGTCCAAGGTATACAGGAGAGCTGAAGGGAAGCATCAGAATCTAAAAGTGGACTCACAGGAGAGGTCTAAATCATAGAAAGTTAGAGTGTCAGTCCTCTTGTAATTAAGTCGGCATTGTGCCTTTTGTATTAAATTCGGATGCAATTTCTGTGTTTCATCGTCAATAAGAAGGTCCAAGGGATACAGTAAACCTGAAGTGAAGCATCGGAATCTCAAACTGGACTCACAGAAGAGGTTCAAATCATAGAAAGTTAGAGTGTCAGTCTTGTACATAAGTCAGCATTCTGCCCTTTGTATTAAATGCGGATGCAATTTCTGTGTTTCATCGTCAATAAGATGGTCCAAGGTATACAGGAGAGCTGAAGTGAAGCATCGGAATCTAAAAGTGGACTCACAGGAGAGGTTCAAATCATAGAAAGTTAGAGTGTCAGTCCTCTTGTAATTAAGTCGGCTTTGTGCCTTTTGTATTAAATTCGGATGCAATTTCTGTGTTTCCTCGTCAATAAGATGGTCCAAGGTATACAGTAAACCTGAAGTGAAGCATCGGAATCTAAAACTGGACTCACAGGAGCAATTCATATCATAGAAAGTTAGAGTGTCACTCCTCTTGTACTTAAGTCCACATTGTGCCTTTTGTATTAAACTCGGATGCTTTTTCTGTGTTTCATCGTCAATAAGAAGGTCCAAGGGATACAGTAAACCTGAAGTGAAGCATCGGAATCTAAAACTGGACTCACAGGAGAAGTTTAAATCAAAGTAAGTTAGAGTGTCTGTCCTCTTGTACTTAAGTCGGCATGGTGCCTTTTGTATTAAATTCGGATGCAATTTCTGTGTTTCATTGACAATAAGAAGGGCCAAGGTATACATTAAACCTGAAGTGAAGCATCGGAATCTAAAACTGGTCTCATAGGAGACGTTCCGATCATAGAAAGTTAGAGTGTCAGTCCTCTTCTACGTAAGTCAGCATTCTGCCTTTTGTATTAAATTCGGATACAATTTCTGTGTTTCATCGTCAATAAGAAGGTCCAAGGGATAGAGTAAACCAGAAGTGAAGCATCGGAATCTAAAACTGGACTCACAGGAGAGGTTTAAATCAAAGAAATTTACAGTGTCTGTCCTCTTGTACTTAAGTCGTCATTGTGACTTTTGTATTAAATTCGGATGCATTTTCTGTGTTTCATCGTCAATAAGAAGGTCCAAGGTATACAGTAAACCTGAAGTGAAGCATCGGAATCTAAAACTGGACTCACAGGAGCAATTCATATCATAGAAAGTTAGAGTGTCACTCCTCTTGTACTTAAGTAGGCATTGTCACTTTTATATGAAATTCGGATGCAATTTCCATGTTTCATCGTCAATAAGAAGGTCCAAGGAATACAGTAAACCTGAAGTGAAGCATCGGAATCTAAAACTGGACTCACAGAAGAGGTTCAAATCATAGAAAGTTAGAGTGTCAGTCTTGTACTTAAGTCAGCATTCTGCCTTTTGTATTAAATTCGGGTGCAATTTTAGTGTTTCATCGTTAATAAGAAGGTCCAACGGATACAGTAAACCTGAAGTGAAACATCGGAATCTAAAACTGGACTCACAGTAGAGGTTTAAATCAAAGAAAGATAGAGTGTCGGTCCTCTTGCACTTAAGTCGGCATTGTGTCTTTTGTATTAAATTCGGATACAATTTCTATGTTTCATCGTCAATAAGATGGTCCAAGGTATACAGTAAACCTGAAGTGAAGCATCGGAATCTAAAACTGGACTCACAGGAGAGGTTCAAATCATAGAAAGTTATAGTGTCAGTCCTCTTCTACTTAAGTCAGCATTCTGCCTTTTGTATTAAATTCGGATACAATTTCTGTGTTTCAGCGTCAATAAGAAGGTCTTAGGTATACAGTAAACCTGAACTGAAGCATCGGATATCTAAAACTGGACTCACAGGAGAGGTTCCAATCATAGAAATATAGAGTGTCAGTCCCCTTGTACTTAAGTCGGCATTGTGGATTTAGTATTAAAGTCGGATGCAATTTCTGTGTTTCATCGTCAATAAGAAGGTCCAAGGGATACAGTAAACCTGAAGTGAAGCATCGGAATCTAAAACTGGACTCACAGGAGAGGTTTAAATCAAAGTAAGTTAGAGTGTCTGTCCTCTTGTACTTAAGACGGCATTGTGCCTTTTTTATTAAATTCGGATGCAATTTCTGTGCTTCATCGTAAATAAGAAGGTCCAAGGGATACAGTAAACCTGAAGTGAAGCATCGGAATCTAAAACTGGACTCACAGCAGAGGTTCAAATTATAGTAAGTGAAAGTGTTAGTCCTCTTGTACTTAAGTCGGCATTGTGCCATTTGTATTAAATTCGGATGCAAATTCTGTGTTTGATCATCAATAAGAAGGTCCAAGTTATACAGTAAACCTGAAGTGAAGCATCGGAATCTAAAACGCAACTCACACGAGAGGTTCAAATCATAGAAAGTTATAGTGTCAGTCCTCTTGTACTTAAGTCGGCATTGTGTGTTTTGTATTAAATTCGGATGCAATTTCTGTGTTTCATCGTCATTAAGAAGGTCCAAGGTATATTGTAAGCCTGAAGTGAGGCATCGGAATCTAAGACTGGACTCACAGGAGAGGTTCAAATCATTGAAAGTTAGAGAGTCACTCCCCTTGTACTTAAGTCGACATTGTGCATTTTGTATTAAATTCGGATGCAATTTCTGTGTTTTATCGTCAATAAGAAGGTCCAAGGTATATAGTAAACCTGAAGTGAAGCATCGGAATCTAAAACTGGACTCACAGGAGAGGTTCAAATCATAGAAAGTTAGAGTGTCAGTCCTCTTGTACTTAAGTCGGCATTGTGCATTTTGTATTAAATTCGGATGCTATTTCTGTGTTTCATCGTCTATAAGAAGGTCCAAGGTATATAGTAAACCTGAAGTGAAGCATCGGAATCTAAAACTGGACTCACAGGAGTGGTTCAAAACATAGAAAGATAGAGTGTCAGTCCTCTTGTACTTAAGTCGGCATTGTGCCTTTTGTATTAAATTCGGATGCCATTTCTGTGTTTCATCGTCAATAAAAAGGTTCAAAGGATACAGTAAACCTGAAGTGAAGCATCGGAATCTAAAACTGGACTCACAGTAGAGGTTTAAATCAAAGAAAGATAGAGTGTCGGTCCTCTTGTACTTAAGTCGGCATTGTGTCTTTTGTATTAAATTCGGATACAATTTCTATGTTTCATCGTCAATAAGATGGTCCAAGGTATACAGTAAACCTGAAGTGAAGCATCGGAATCTAAAACTGGACTCACAGGAGAGGTTCAAATCATAGAAAGTTATAGTGTCAGTCCTCTTCTACTTAAGTCAGCATTCTGCCTTTTGTATTAAATTCGGATACAATTTCTGTGTTTCATCGTCAAAAAGAAGGTCTTAGGTATACTGTAAACCTGAACTGAAGCATCGGAATCTAAAACTGGACTCACAGGAGAGGTTCCAATCATAGAAATATAGAGTGTCAGTCCTCTTGTACTTAAGTCGGCATTGTGTCTTTAGTATTAAAGTCGGATGCAATTTCTGTGTTTCATCGTCAATAAGAAGGTCCAAGGGATACAGTAAACCTGAAGTGAAGCATCGGAATCTAAAACTGGACACACAGGAGAGGTTTAAATCAAAGTAAGTTAGAGTGTCTGTCCTCTTGTACTTAAGACGGCATTGTGCCTTTTTTATTAAATTCGGATGCAATTTCTGTGCTTCATCGTAAATAAGAAGGTCCAAGGGATACAGTAAACCTGAAGTGAAGCATCGGAATCTAAAACTGGACTCACAGGAGAGGTTCAAATTATAGTAAGTGAAAGTGTTAGTCCTCTTGTACTTAAGTCGGCATTGTGCCATTTGTATTAAATTCGGATGCAAATTCTGTGTTTGATCATCAATAAGAAGGTCCAGGTTATACAGTAAACCTGAAGTGAAGCATCGGAATCTAAAACGCAACTCACACGAGAGGTTCAAATCATAGAAAGTTATAGTGTCAGTCCTCTTGTACTTAAGTCGGCATTGTGTGTTTTGTATTAAATCCGGATGCAATTTCTGTGTTTCATCGTCATTAAGAAGGTCGAAGGTATATTGTAAACCTGAAGTGAGGCATCGGAATCTAAGACTGGACTCACAGGAGAGGTTCAAATCATTGAAAGTTAGAGAGTCACTTCCCTTGTACTTAAGTCGACATTGTGCCTTTTGTATTAAATTCGGATGCAATTTCTGTGTTTTATCGTCAATAAGAAGGTCCAAGGTATATAGTAAACCTGAAGTGAAGCATCGGAATCTAAAACTGGACTCACAGGAGAGGTTCAAATCATAGAAAGTTAGAGTGTCAGTCCTCTTGTACTTAAGTCGGCATTGTGCATTTTGTATTAAATTCGGATGCAATTTCTGTGTTTCATCGTCTATAAGAAGGTCCAAGGTATATAGTAAACCTGAAGTGAAGCATCGGAATCTAAAACTGGACTCACAGGAGTGGTTCAAATCATAGAAAGATAGAGTGTCAGTCCTCTTGTACTTAAGTCGGCATTGTGCCTTTTGTATTAAATTCGGATGCCATTTCTGTGTTTCATCGTCAATAAAAAGGTTCAAAGGATACAGTAAACCTGAAGTGAAGCATCGGAATCTAAAACTGGACTCACAGGAGAGGTTCAAATCACTGAAAGTTAGAGTGCCAGTCGTCTTGTACTTAAGTCGGCATTGTGCCTTTTGTATAAAATTCGGATGCAATTTCCATGTTTCATCGTCAATAAGAAGGTCCAAGGTATACTGTAAATCTGAAGAGAAGCATCGGAATCTAAAACTGGACTCACAGGAGAGGTTCACATCATAGAAAGTTAGAGTGTCAGACCTCTTGTACTTAAGTCGGCATTGTGCCGTTTGTATTAAATTCGGTAGCAATTTCTGTGTTTCATCGTCAACAAGAAGGTCCAAGGGATCCAGTAAACCTGAAGTGAAGCATCGGAATCTAAAACTAGACTCACAGGAGAGGTTCAAATCATAGAAAGTTAGAGTGTCAGTCCTCTTGAACTTAAGTCGGCAATGTGCTTTTTGTATTAAATTCGGATGTAATTTCTGTGCTTCATCGTCAATAAGAAGGTCAAGGAATACAGTAAACCTGAAGTGAAGCATCGGAATCTAAATTTGGACTCACAGGAGAGGTTCAAAACATAGAAAGTGAGAGTGTCTGTCCTCTTGTACTTAAGTCGGCATTGTGCCTTTTGTATTAAATTCGGATGCAATTACTGTGTTTCATCGTCAATAAGAAGGTCCAAGGTATACAGGAGAGCTGAAGTGAAGCATCGGAATCTAAAAGTGGACTCACAGGAGAGGTTCAAATCATAGAAAGTTAGAGTGTCAGTCCTCTTGTAATTAAGTCGGCATTGTGTCTTTTGTATTAAATTCGGATGCAATTTCTGTGTTTCATCGTCAATAAGAAGGTCCAAGGGATACAGTAAACCTGAAGTGAAGCATCGGAATCTCAAACTGGACTCACAGAAGGGGTTCAAATCATAGAAAGTTAGAGTGTCAGTCTTGTACATAAGTCGGCATTTTACCTTTTGTATTAAATTCGGATGCAACTTCTGTGTTTCATCGTCAACAAGATGGTCCAACGGATACAGTAAACCTGAAGTGAAGCATCCTAATCTAAAACTGGACTCACACATGAGGTTTAAATCAAAGAATGATAGAGTGTCGGTCCTCTTGTACTTAAGTCGCCATTGTGCCTTTTGTATTAAATTCGGATGCAATTTCTGTGTTTCATCGTCAATAAGAAGGTCCAAGGTATATAGTAAACCTGAAGTGAAGCATCGGAATCTAAAACTGGACTCACAGGAGAGGTTCAAATCATAGAAAGTTAGAGTGTCAGTCCTCTTGTACTTAAGTCGGCATTGTGACTTTTGTATTAAATTCGGATGCAATTTTTGTGTTTCATCGTCAATAAGAAAGTTGTAGGTAAACTGTAAACCTGAAGTGAAGCATCGGAATCTAAAACTGGACTCACAGGAGAGGTTCCAATCACAGAAAGTTATAGTGTCAGTCCTCTTGTACTTAAGTCGGCATTGTGCGCTTTGTATTAAATTCGGATGCAATTTCTGTGCTTCATCGTCAATAATAAGGTCGAAGGGATACAGTAAACCTGAATTGAAGCATCGGAATCTAAAACTGGACTACAGGAGAGGTTTAAATCAAAGAATGTTAGAGTGTCTGTTCTCATGTACTTAGGTCGGCATTGTGCCTTTTGTATTAAATTCGGATGCAATTTCTGTGCTTCATCGTCAATAAGAAGTTCCAAGGGATACTGTAAACCTGAAGTGAAGCATCGGAGTCTAAAACTGGACTCACAGGAGAGGTTCAAATCATAGAAAGTGAGAGTGTCAGTCCTCTTGTACATATGTCGGCATTGTGCCTTTTGTATTAAATTCGGATGCAATTTCTGTGTTTGATCATCAATAAGAAGGTCCAAGTTATACAGTTAACCTGAAGTGAAGCATCGGAATCTAAAACTCAACTCACAGGAGAGGTTCAAATCATAGAAAGTTATAGTGTCAGTCCTCTTGTACTTAAGTCGAGATCGTGAATTTTGTATTAAATTCGGAAGCTATTTCTATGATTCATCGTCAATAAGAAGGTCTTAGGTATACTGTAAACCTGAAGTGAAGCATCGGAATCTAAAACTGGACTCACAGGAGAAGTTCAAATCATAGAAAGATAGAGTGTCAGTCCTCTTGTACTTCAGTCCGCATTGTGCCTTTTGTATTTAATTCGGATGCAATTTCTGTGTTTCATCGTGAATAAAAAGGTCCAAAGGATACAGTAAACCTGAAGTGATGCATCGGAATCTAAAACTGGACTCACAGGAGAGGTTCAAATCACAGAAAGTTAGAGTGTCAGTCCTCTTGTACATAAGTCGGCATTGTGCCTTTTGTATTAAATTCGGATGCAATTTCTGTGTTTCATCGTCAATAAGAAGGTCCAAGGGATACAGTAAACCTGAACTGAAACATCGGAATCTAAAATTGGACTCTCAGGAGAGGTTCAAATCACAGAAAGTTAGAGTGACAGTCGTCTTGTACTTAAGTCGGCATTGTGCCTTTTGTATAAAATTCGGATGCAATTTCTATGTTTCATCGTCAATAAGAAGGTCCAAGGTATTCTGTAAAACTGAAGAGAAGCATCGGAATCTAAAACTGGACTCACAGGAGAGGTTCACATCATAGAAAGTTAGAGTGTCAATCCTCTTGTACTTAAGTCGGCATTGTGCCGTTTGTATTAAATTCGGTAGCAATTTCTGTGTTTCATCGTCAATAAGTAGGTCCAAGGGATACAGTGAACCTGAAGTGAAGCATCGGAATCCAAAACTGGACTCACAGGAGAGGTTCAAATCATAGAAAGTTAGAGTGTCAGTCCTCTTGTACTTAAGTCGGCATTGTGCCTTTTGTATTTAATTCGGATGCAATTTCTGTGTTTCATCGTCAATAAGACGGCCTTAGGTATACTGAAAACCTGAAGCGAAGCATCGGAATCTAAAACTGGACTCACAGGAGAGGTTTCTATCATAGAATGTTAGTGTGTCAGTCCTCTTGTACCTAAGTCAGCATTGTGCCTTTTGTATTAAATTAGGATGCAATTTCTGTGTGCGATCATCCATAAGATGGTCCAAGTTATACAGTAAACCTGAAGTGAAGCATCGCAATCTAAAGCTCAACTCACAGGAGAGGTTCAAATCATAGAAAGTTATAGTGTCAGTCCTCTTGTACTTAAGTCGGCATTGTGCATTTTGTATTAAATTCGGTTGCAATTTCTGTGTTTCATCGTCTATAAGAAGGTCCAAGGTATATAGTAAACCTGAAGTGAAGCATCGGAATCTAAAACTGGACTCACAGGAGAGGTTCAAATCATAGAAAGATAGAGTGTCAGTCCTCTTGTACTTAAGTCGGCATTGAGCCTTTACTATTAAAGTCGGATGCAATTTCTGTGTTTCATCGTCAATAAGAAGGTCCAAGGGATACAGTAAACCTGAAGTGAAGCATCGGAATCTAAAACTGGACTCACAGGAGAGGTTTAAATCAAAGTAAGTTAGAGTGTCTGTCCTCTTGTACTTAAGACGGCATTGTGCCTTTTTTATTAAATTCGGATGCAATTTCTGTGCTTCATCGTAAATAAGAAGGTCCAAGGGATACAGTAAACCTGAAGTGAAGCATCGGAATCTAAAACTGGACTCACAGGAGAGGTTCAAATTATAGTAAGTGAAAGTGTCAGTCCTCTTGTACTTAAGTTCGCATTGTGCCATTTGTATTAAATTAGGATGCAAATTCTGTGTTTGATCATCAATAAGAAGGTCCAAGTTATACAGTAAACCTGAAGTGAAGCATCGGAATCTAAAACGCAACTCACGCGAGAGGTTCAAATCATAGAAAGTTATAGTGTCAGTCCTCTTGTACTTAAGTCGGCATTGTGCATTTTGTATTAAATTCGGATGCAATTTCTGTGTTTCATCGTCATTAAGAAGGTCCAAGGTATATTGTAAACCTGAAGTGAGGCATCGGAATCTAAGACTGGACTCACAGGAGAGGTTCAAATCATTGAAAGTTAGAGAGTCACTCCCCTTGTACTTAAGTCGACATTGTGCCTTTTGTATTAAATTCGGATGCAATTTCTGTGTTTTATCGTCAATAAGAAGGTCCAAGGTATATAGTAAACCTGAAGTGAAGCATCGGAATCTAAAACTGGACTCACAGGAGAGGTTCAAATCACTGAAAGTTAGAGTGCCAGTCGTCTTGTACTTAAGTCGGCATTGTGCCTTTTGTATAAAATTCGGATGCAATTTCCATGTTTCATCGTCAATAAGAAGGTCCAAGGTATACTGTAAACCTGAAGTGAAGCATCGGAATCTAAAACTGGACTCACAGGAGTGGTTCAAATCATAGAAAGATAGAGTGTCAGTCCTCTTGTACTTAAGTGGCCATTGTGCCTTTTGTATTAAATTCGGATGCCATTTCTTTGTTTCATCGTCAATAAAAAGGTTCAAAGGATACAGTAAACCTGAAGTGAAGCATCGGAATCTAAAACTGGACTCACAGGAGAGGTTCACATCATAGAAAGTTAGAGTGTCAGACCTCTTGTACTTAAGTCGGCATTGTGCCGTTTGTATTAAATTCGGTAGCAATTTCTGTGTTTCATCGTCAACAAGAAGGTCCAAGGGATCCAGTAAACCTGAAGTGAAGCATCGGAATCTAAAACTAGACTCACAGGAGAGGTTCAAATCATAGAAAGTTAGAGTGTCAGTCCTCTTGAACTTAAGTCGGCATTGTGCTTTTTGTATTAAATTCGGATGCAATTTCTGTGTTTCATCGTCAATAAGAAGGTCCAAGGTATACAGGAGAGCTGAAGTGAAGCATCGGAATCTAAAAGTGGACTCACAGGAGAGGTTCAAATCATAGAAAGTTAGAGTGTCAGTCCTCTTGTAATTAAGTCGGCATTGTGCCTTTTGTATTAAATTCGGATGCAATTTCTGTGTTTCATCGTCAATAAGAAGGTCCAAGGGATACAGTAAACCTGAAGTGAAGCATCGGAATCTCAAACTGGACTCACAGAAGGGGTTCAAATCATAGAAAGTTAGAGTGTCAGTCTTGTACATAAGTCGGCATTCTGCCTTTTGTATTAAATTCGGATGCAACTTCTGTGTTTCATCGTCAACAAGATGGTCCAACGGATACAGTAAACCTGAAGTGAAGCATCCTAATCTAAAACTTGACTCACAGATGAGGTTTAAATCAAAGAAAGATAGAGTGTCGGTCCTCTTGTACTTAAGTCGCCATTGTGCCTTTTGTATTAAATTCGGATGCAATTTCTGTGTTTCATCGTCAATAACATGGTCCAAGGTATACAGTAAACCTGAAGTGAGGCATCGGAATCTAAGATTGGACTCACAGGAGAGGTTCAAATCATTGAAAGTTAGAGAGTCACTCCCTTTGTACTTAAGTCGACATTGTGCCTTTTGTATTAAATTCGGATGCAATTTCTGTGTTTCATCGTCAATAGGAAGGTCAAAGGGATACAGTAAACCTGAAGTGAAGCATCGGAATCTAAAACTGGACTCACAGGAGAAGTTTAAATCAAAGAAAATTAGAATGTCTGTCCTCTAGTACTTGAGTCGGCATTGTGCCTTTTGTATTAAATTCGGATGCAATTTCTGTGTTTCATCGCCAATAAGAAGGTCCAAGGTATATAGTAAACCAGAAGTGAAGCATCGGAATCTAAAACTGGACTCACAGGAGAGGTTCAAATCATAGAAAGTTAGAGTGTCAGTCCTCTTGTACTTAAGTCGGCATTGTGACTTTTGTATTAAATTCGGATGCAATTTTTGTGTTTCTTCGTCAATAAGAAAGTTGTAGGTAAACTGTAAACCTGAAGTGAAGCATCGGAATCTAAAACTGGACTCACAGGAGAGGTTCCACTCATAGAAAGTTATAGTGTCAGTCCTCTTGTACTTAAGTCGGCATTGTGCGTTTTGTATTAAATTCGGATGCAATTTCTGTGCTTCATCGTCAATAATAAGGTCGAAGGGATACAGTAAACCTGAATTGAAGCATCGGAATCTAAAACTGGACTACAGGAGAGGTTTAAATCAAAGAATGTTAGAGTGTCTGTTCTCTTGTACTTAGGTCAGCATTGTGCCTTTTGTATTAAATTCGGATGCAATTTCTGTGCTTCATCGTCAATAAGAAGTTCCAAGGGATACTGTAAACCTGAAGTGAAGCATCGGAGTCTAAAACTGGACTCACAGGAGGGGTTCAAATCATAGAAAGTGAGAGTGTCAGTCCTCTTGTACATATGTCGGCATTGTGCCTTTTGTATTAAATTCGGATGCAATTTCTGTGTTTGATCATCAATAAGAAGGTCCAAGTTATACAGTTAACCTGAAGTGAAGCATCGGAATCTAAAACTCAACTCACAGGAGAGGTTCAAATCATAGAAAGTTATAGTGTCAGTCCTCTTGTACTTAAGTCGGCATCGTGAATTTTGTATTAAATTCGGAAGCTATTTCTATGATTCATCGTCAATAAGAAGGTCTTAGGTATACTGTAAACCTGAAGTGAAGCATTGGAATCTAAAACTGGACTCACAGGGGTAGTTCAAATCATAGAAAGATAGAGTGTCAGTCCTCTTGTACTTCAGTCGGCATTGTGCCTTTTGTATTTAATTCGGATGCAATTTCTGTGTTTCATCGTGAATAAAAAGGTCCAAAGGATACAGTAAACCTGAAGTGATGCATCGGAATCTAAAACTGGACTCACAGGAGAGGTTCAAATCACAGAAAGTTAGAGTGTCAGTCCTCTTGTACATAAGTCGGCATTGTGCCTTTTGTATTAAATTCGGATGCAATTTCTGTGTTTCATCGTCAATAAGAAGGTCCAAGGGATACAGTAAACCTGAACTGAAACATCGGAATATAAAATTGGACTCTCAGGAGAGGTTCAAATCACAGAAAGTTAGAGTGACAGTCGTCTTGTACTTAAGTCGGCATTGTGCCTTTTGTATAAAATTCGGATGCAATTTCTATGTTTCATCGTCAATAAGAAGGTCCAAGGTATTCTGTAAAACTGAAGAGAAGCATCGGAATCTAAAACTGGACTCACAGGAGAGGTTCACATCATAGAAAGTTAGAGTGTCAATCCTCTTGTACTTAAGTCGGCATTGTGCCGTTTGTATTAAATTCGGTAGCAATTTCTGTGTTTCATCGTCAATAAGTAGGTCCAAGGGATACAGTAAACCTGAAGTGAAGCATCGGAATCTAAAACTGGACTCACAGGAGAGGTTCAAATCATAGAAAGTTAGAGTGTCAGTCCTCTTGTACTTAAGTCGGCATTGTGCCTTTTGTATTTAATTCGGATAAAATTTCTGAGTTTCATCGTCAATAAGACGGCCTTAGGTATACTGAAAACCTGAAGCGAAGCATCGGAATCTAAAACTGGACTCACAGGAGAGGTTTCTATCATAGAATGTTA
This sequence comes from Schistocerca americana, assembly GCF_021461395.2. Lineage (NCBI taxonomy): Eukaryota > Metazoa > Arthropoda > Insecta > Orthoptera > Acrididae > Schistocerca > Schistocerca americana. Next base: position 1,069,695,576 of record NC_060120.1, on the reverse strand, counting down.
GAGTGTCAGTCCTCTTGTACCTAAGTCGGCATTGTGCTTTTAGTATTAAATTAGGATGCAATTTCTGTGTTTGGTCATCCATAAGATGGTCCAAGTTATACAGTAAACCTGAAGTGAAGCATCGGAATCTAAAGCTCAACTCACAGGAGAGGTTCAAATCATAGAAAGTTATAGTGTCAGTCCTCTTGTACTTAAGTCGGCATTGTGCATTTTGTATTAAATTCGGTTGCAATTTCTGTGTTTCATCGTCTATAAGAAGGTCCAAGGTATATAGTAAACCTGAAGTGAAGCATCGGAATCTATAACTGGACTCACAGGAGAGGTTCAAATCATAGAAAGATAGAGTGTCAGTCCTCTTGTACTTAAGTCGGCATTGTGCCTTTTGTATTAAATTCGGATGCCATTTCTGTGTTTCATCGTCAATAAAAAGGTTCAAAGGATACAGTAAACCTGAAGTGAAGCATCGGAATCTAAAACTGGACTCACAGAAGAGGTTCAAATCACCGAAAGTTTGAGTGTCAGTCCTCTTGTACTTAAGTCTTCATTGTGCCTATTGTATTAAATTCGGATGCAATTTCTGTGTTTCATCGTCAATAAGAATGTCCAAGGTATACAGTAAACCTGAAGTGAAGCATCGGAATCTAAAACTGGACTCACAGGAGAGGTTCAAATCATAGAAAGTTAAGGTGTCAGTCCTCTTCTACTTACTTCGGCATTGTGCCTTTTGTATTAATTTCGGATGCAATTTCTGTGTTTCATCGTCAATAACAAGGTCCAAGGGATACAGTAAACCTGAAGTGAAGCATCGGAATCTAAAACTGGACTCACAGGAGAGGTTCAAATCACAGAAAGTTAGAGTGTCAGTTCTCTTGTACTTAAGTCGGCATTGTGCCTTTTGTATTAAATTCGGATGCAATTTTGGAGTTTCATCGTCAATAAGAAGGTCTTAGGTATACTGTAAACCTGGAGTCAAGCATCGGAATTTGAAACTGGACTCACAGGACAGGTCCCAATCATAGAAAGTTAGAGTGTCACTCCTCTTGTACTTAAGTCGGCATTGTGCCTTTTGTATTAAATTCGGATGCAATTTCTGTGTTTCATCGTCAATATGAACGTCCAAGGGATACAGTAAACCTGAAGTGAAGCATCGGAATCTAAAACTGGACGCACAGGAGAGGTTTAAATCAAAGAAAGTTAGAGTGTCTGTTCTCTTGTACTTAAGTCGGCATTGTGCGTTTTGTATTAAATTTGGATGCAATTTCTGTGCTTCATCGTCAATAAGAAGGTCCAAGGTATACAGTAAACCTGAAGTAAAGCATCGGAATCTGAAACTGGACTCACAGGAGAGGTTCAATTCATAGAAAGATAGAGTGTCAGTCCTCTTGTACTTAAGTCGGCATTGTGCCTTTTGTGTTAAATTCGGATGCAATTTCTGTGTTTCATCGTCAATAAGAAGGTCCAAGGGATACAGTAAACCTAAAGTGAAGCATCGGAATGTAAAATTGGAATCACAGGAGAGGTTCAAATCATGGAAAGATTGAGTGTCAGTCCTCTTGTACTTAAGTCGGCATTGTGGCGTTTGTATTAAATTCGGTAGCAATATCTGTGTTTCATCGTCAATAAGAAGGTCCAAGGGATACAGTAAACCTGAATTGAAGCATCGGAATCTAAATCTGGACTCACAGGAGATTTTCAAATCATAGAAAGTTAGAGTGTCAGTCCTCTTGTACTTAAGTCGGCATTGTGGCTTATGTATTAAATTCGGATGCAATTTCTGTGTTTCATCGTCAATAAGAAGATCTTAGGTATACTGTAAACCTGAAGTGAAGCATCGGAATCTAAAACTGGACTCACAGGAGAGGTTCCAATCATAGAACGTTAGAGTGTCAGTCCTCTTGTACTTAAGTCGGCATTGTGCCTTTTGTATTAATTTCGGATGCAATTTCTGTGTTTTATCGTCAATAAGAATGTCCATGGGATACAGTAAACCTGAAGTGAAGCATCGGAATCTAAAACTGGACTCACAGGAGAGGTTTAAATCAAAGAAAGTTAGAGTGTCTGTCCTCTTGTACTTAAGTCGGCATTGTGGTTTTTGTTTTAAATTCGGATGCAATTTCTGTGTTTCATCGTCAATAAGAATTTCCAAGGAATACAGTAAACCTGAAGTGAAGCATCGGAATCTAAAACTGGACTCACAGGAGAGTTTCAAATCATAGACAGTTAGAGTGTCAGTCCTCTTGTACTTAAGTCGGCATCGTGAATTTTGTATTAAATTCGGAAGCTATTTCTATGATTCATCGTCAATAAGAAGGTCTTAGGTATACTGTAAACCTGAAGTGAAGCATCGGAATCTAAGACTGGACTCACAGGAAAGGTTCAAATCATAGAATGTTAGAGTGTCAGTCGTCTTGTACTTAAGTCGGCATTGTGCCTTTTGTATAAAATTCGGATGCAATTTCTATGTTTCATCGTCAATAAGAAGGTCCAAGGCATTCTGTAAAACTGAAGAGAAGCATCGGAAACTAAAACTGGCCTCACAGGAGAGGTTCACATCATAGAAAGTTAGAGTGTCAGTCCTCTTGTACTTAAGTCGGCATTGTGCCGTTTGTATTAAATTCGGTAGCAATTTCTGTGTTTCATCGTCAATAAGAAGGTCCAAGGGATACAGTAAACCTGAAGTGAAGCATCGGAATCTAAATCTGGACTCACAGGAGAGGTTCAAATCATAGAAAGTTAGAGTGTCAGTCCTCTTGTACTTAAGTCGGCATTGTGGCTTTTGTATTAAACTCGGATGCAATTTCTGTGTTTCATCGTCTATAAGAATGTCCAAGGTATGTAGTACACCAGAAGTGAAGCATCGGAATCTGAAACTGGACTCACAGGAGAGGTTCAAATCATAGAAAGTTAGAGTGTCACTCCCCTTGTACTTAAGTCGACATTGTGCCTTTGGTATTAAATTCGGATGCAATTTCTGTGTTTCGTCGTCAATAAGAAGATCCAAGGGATACAGTAAACCTGAAGGGAAGCATCGGAATCTAAAACTGGACTCACTGGAGAGGTTTAAATCAAAGAAAGTTAGAGTGTCAGTCCTCTTGTACTTAAGTCGGCATTGTGCTTTTTGTATTAAATTCGGATGCCATTTCTGTGCTTCATCGTCAATAAGAAGGGCAAGGGATACAGTAAACCTGAAGTGAAGCATCGGAATCTAAAACTGGACTCACAGGAGAGGTTCAAATCATAGAAAGTGAGAGTGTCAGTCCTCTTGTACTTAAGTCGGCATTGTGCCTTTTGTATTAAAATCGGATGCAATTTCTGTGTTTCATCGTCAATAGGAAGGTCCAAGGTATACAGAAAAGCTGAAGTGAAGCATCGGAATCTAAAACTGGACTCACAGGAGAGCTTCAAATCATAGAAAGTTAGAGTGTCAGTCCTCTTGTAGTTAAGTCGGCATTGTGCCATTTGTATTAAATTCGGATGCAATTTCTGTGATTCATCGTCAATAAGAAGGGCCAAGGGATACAGTAAACCTGAAGTGAAGCATCGGAATCTAAAACTGGACTCACTGGAGAGGTTTAAATCAAAGAAAGTTAGAGTGTCAGTCCTCTTGTACTTAAGTCTTCATTGTGCCTTTTGTATTAAATTCGGATGCAATTTCTGTGTTTCATCGTCAATAAGAAGGTCCAAGGTATACAGTAAACCTGAAGTGAAGCATCGGAATCTGAAACTGGACTCACAGGAGAGGTTCAAATCATAGAAACTAAAGGTGTCAGTCCTCTTCTACTTACGTCGGCATTTTGCATTTTGTATTAATTTCGGATGCAATTTCTGTGTTTCATCGTCAATAAGAAGGTCCAAGGTATACAGTAAACCTGAAGTGAAGCATCGGAATCTAAAACTGGACCCACAGGAGAGGTTTAAATCAAAGAAAGTTAGATTGTCTGTCCGCTTGTACTTAAGTCGGGATTGTGCTTTTTGTATTAAATTCGGATGCAATTTCTGTGTTTCATCGTCAATAAGAATTTCCAAGGGATACAGTAAGCCTGAAGTGAAGCATCGGAATCTAAAACTGGACTCACAGGAGAGGTTTAAATCAAAGAAAGTTCCAGTGTCTGTCCTCTTGTACTTAAGTCGTCATTGTGCATTTTGTATTAATTTCGGATGCAATTTCTGTGTTTCATCGTCAATAAGAAGGTCCAAGGTATATAGTAAACCTGAAGTGAAGCATCGGAATCTAAAACTGGACTCACAGGAGAGGTTTAAATCAAAGAAAGTTAGAGTGTCTGTCCTCTTGTACTTAAGTCGGCATTGTGATTTTTGTATTAAATTCGGATGCAATTTCTGTGTTTCATCGTCAATAAGAATTTCCAAGGGATACAGTAAACCTGAAGTGAAGCATCGGAATCTAAAACTGGACTCACAGGAGAGGTTCAAATCATAGACAGTTAGAGTGTCAGTCCTCTTGTACTTAAGTCGGCATCGTGAATTTTGTATTAAATTCGGAAGCGATTTCTATGATTCATCGTCAATAAGAAGGTCTTAGGTATACTGTAAACCTGAAGTTAAGCATCGGAATCTAAGACAGGACTCACAGGAAAGGTTCAAATCATAGAATGTTAGAGTGTCAGTCGTCTTGTACTTAAGTCGGCATTGTGCCTTTTGTATAAAATTCGGATGCAATTTCTATGTTTCATCGTCAATAAGAAGGTCCAAGGTATTCTGTAAAACTGAAGAGAAGCATCGGAAACTAAAACTGGCCTCACAGGAGAGGTTCACATCATAGAAAGTTAGAGTGTCAGTCCTCTTGTACCTAAGTCGGCATTGTGCCGTTTGTATTAAATTCGGTAGCAATTTCTGTGTTTCATCGTCAATAAGAAGGTCCAAGGGATACAGTAAACCTGAAGTGAAGCATCGGAATCTAAATCTGGACTCACAGGAGAGGTTCAAATCATAGAAAGTTAGAGTGTCAGTCCTCTTGTACTTAAGTCGGCATTGTGGCTTTTGTATTAAATTCGGATGCAATTTCTGTGTTTCATCGTCTATAAGAATGTCCAAGGTATGTAGTAAACCAGAAGTGAAGCATCGGAATCTAAAACTGGACTCACAGGAGAGGTTCAAATCATAGAAAGTTAGAGTGTCACTCCCCTTGTACTTAAGTCGACATTGTGCCTTTGGTATTAAATTCGGATGCAATTTCTGTGTTTCGTCGTCAATAAGAAGATCCAAGGGATACAGTAAACCTGAAGTGAAGCATCGGAATCTAAAACTGGACTCACTGGAGAGGTTTAAATCAAAGAAAGTTAGAGTGTCAGTCCTCTTGTACTTAAGTCGGCATTGTGCTTTTTGTATTAAATTCAGATGCCATTTCTGTGCTTCATGGTCAATAAGAAGGGCAAGGGATACAGTAACCCTGAAGTGAAGCATCGGAATCTAAAACTGGACTCACAGGAGAGGTTCAAATCATAGAAAGTGAGAGTGTCAGTCCTCTTGTACTTAAGTCGGCATTGTGCCTTTTGTATTAAATTCGGATGCAATTTCTGTGTTTCATCGTCAATAGGAAGGTCCAAGGTATACAGAAATGCTGAAGTGAAGCATCGGAATCTAAAACTGGACTCACAGGAGAGCTTCAAATCATAGAAAGTTAGAGTGTCAGTCCTCTTGTAGTTAAGTCGGCATTGTGCCATTTGTATTAAATTCGGATGGAATTTCTGTGATTCATCGTCAATAAGAAGGGCCAAGGGATACAGTAAACCTGAAGTGAAGCATGGGAATCTAAAACTGGACTCACTGGAGAGGTTTAAATCAAAGAAAGTTAGAGTGTCAGTCCTCTTGGACTTAAGTCTTCATTGTGCCTTTTGTATTAAATTCGGATGCAATTTCTGTGTTTCATCGTCAATAAGAAGGTCCAAGGTATACAGTAAACCTGAAGTGAAGCATCGGAATCTGAAACTGGACTCACAGGAGAGGTTCAAATCATAGAAACTAAAGGTGTCAGTCCTCTTCTACTTACGTCGGCATTTTGCATTTTGTATTAATTTCGGATGCAATTTCTGTGTTACATCGTCAATAAGAAGGTCCAAGGTATACAGTAAACCTGAAGTGAAGCATCGGAATCTAAAACTGGACTCACAGGAGAGGTTTAAATCAAAGAAAGTTAGATTGTCTGTCCGCTTGTACTTAAGTCGGGATTGTGCTTTTTGTATTAAATTCGGATGCAATTTCTGTGTTTCATCGTCAATAAGAATTTCCAAGGGATACAGTAAGCCTGAAGTGAAGCATCGGAATCTAAAACTGGACTCACAGGAGAGGTTTAAATCAAAGAAAGTTACAGTGTCTGTCCTCTTGTACTTAAGTCGTCATTGTGAATTTTGTATTAAATTCGGATGCAATTTCTGTGTTTCATCGTCAATAAGAAGGTCCAAGGTATACAGTAAACCTGAAGTGAAGCATCGGAATCTAAAACTGGACTCACAGGAGAGGTTTAAATCCAAGAAAGTTATAGTGTCTGTCCTCTTGTACTTCAGTCGGCATTGTGCATTTTGTATTTAATTCGGATGCAATTCCTGTGTTTCATCGTCAATAAGAAGGTCCAAGGTATACAGTAAACCTGAAGTGAAGCATCGGAATCTAAAACTGGACTCACAGGGAGGTTCAAATCATAGAAAGATAGAGTGTCAGTCCTCTTGTACTTAAGTCGGCATTGTGCCTTTTGTTTTAAATTCGGATGCAATTTCTGTGTTTCATCGTCAATAAGAAGGTCCAAGGGATACAGTAAACCTGAAGTGAAGCATCGGAATCTAAAACTGGACTCACAGGAGAGGTTCAAATCATAGAAAGTTAGAGTGTCTGTCCTCTTGTACTTAAGTCGGCATTGTGCCTTTTGTATTAAATTCGGAAGCTATTTCTATGATTCATCGTCAATAAGAAGGTCTTAGGTATCCTTTAAACCTGAAGTGAAGCATCGGAATCTAAAACTGGACTCACAGGAAAGGTTCAAATCATAGAATGTTAGAGTGTCAGTCGTCTTGTACTGAAGTCGGCATTGTGCCTTTTGTATAAAATTCGGATGCAATTTCTATGTTTCATCGTCAATAAGAAGGTCCAAGGTATTCTGTAAAACTGAAGAGAAGCATCGGAAACTAAAACTGGCCTCACAGGAGAGGTTCACATCATAGAAAGTTAGAGTGTCAGTCCTCTTGTACTTAAGTCAGCATTGTGCCGTTTCTATTAAATTCGGTAGCAATTTCTGTGTTTCATCGTCAATAAGAAGGTCCAAGGGATACAGTAAACCTGAAGTTTAGCATCGGAATCTAAAACTGGACTCACAGGAGAGGTTCAAATCATACAAAGTTAGAGTGTCACTCCCCTTGTACTTAAGTCGACATTGTGCCTTTGGTATTAAATTCGGATGCAATTTCTGTGTTTCGTCGTCAATAAGAAGGTCCAAGGGATACAGTAAACCTGAAGTGAAGCATCGGAATCTAAAACTGGACTCACTGGAGAGGTTTAAATCAAAGAAAGTTAGAGTGTCAGTCCTCTTGTACTTAAGTCGGCATTGCGCTTTTTGTATTAAATTCGGATGCCATTTCTGTGCTTCATCGTCAACAAGAAGGTCAAGGGATACAGTAAACCTGAAGTGAAGCATCGGAATCTAAAACTGGACTCACAGGAGAGGTTCAAATCATAGAAAGTGAGAGTGTCAGTCCTCTTGTACTTAAGTCGGCATTGTGCCTTTTGTATTAAATTCGGATGCAATTTCTGTGTTTCATCGTCAATAAGAAGGTCCAAGGTATACAGAAAAACAGAAGTGAAGCATCGGAATCTAATACTGGACTCACAGGAGAGCTTCAAATCATAGAAAGTTAGAGTGTCAGTCCTCTCGTAATTAAGTCGGCATTGTGCCATTTGTATTAAATTCGGATGCAATTTCTGTAATTCATCGTCAATAAGAAGGGCCAAGGGATACAGTAAACCTGAAGTGAAGCATCGGAATCTAAAACTGGACTCACTGGAGAGGTTTAAATCAAAGAAAGTTAGAGTGTCAGTCCACTTGTACTTAAGTCAGCATTGTGCTTTTTGTATTAAATTCGGATGCCATTTCTGTGCTTCATCGTCAATAAGAAGGTCAAGGGATACAGTAAACCTGAAGTGAAGCATCGGAATCTAAAACTGGACTCACAGGAGAGGTTCAAATCATAGAAAGTGAGAGTGTCAGTCCGCTTGTACTTAAGTCGGCATTGTGCTTTTTCTATCAAATGCGGATGCAATTTCTGTGTTTCATCGTCAATAAGAAGGTCCAAGGTATACAGAATAGCTGAAGTGAAGCATCGGAATCTAAAACTGGACTCACAGGAGAGGTTCAAATCATAAAAAGTTAGAGAGTCAGTCCTTTTGTAATTAAGTCGGCATTGTGCCCTTTGTATTAAATTTGGATGCAATTTCTGTGTTTCACCGTCAGTAAGAAGGTCCAAGGGATACAGTAAACCTGAAGTGAAGCATCGGAATCTAAAACTGGACTCACAGAAGAGGTTCAAATCATAGTAAGTTAGAGTGTCAGTCTTGTACTTAAGTCAGCATTCTGCCTTTTGTATTAAATTCGGATGCAATTTCTGTGTTTCATCGTCAATAAGAATGTGCAACGGATACAGTAAACCTGAAGTGAAGCATCGGAATCTAAAACTGGACTCACAGGAGAGGTTTAAATCAAAGAAAGATAGAGTAACGGTCCTCTTGTACTTAAGAAGGCATTGTGCCTTTTGTATTAAATTCGGATGCAATTTCTGTGTTTCATCGTCAATAAGAAGGTCCAAGGGATACAGTAAACCTGAAGTGAAGCATCGGAATCAAAAACTGGACTCACGGGAGTGGTTTAAATCAAAGAAAGTTAGAGTGTCTGTCCTCTTGTACTTAAGTCGGCATTGTGCCTTTTGCATTAAATTCGGATGCAATTTCTGTGATTCATCGTCAATAAGAAGGTCCAAGGGATACAGTAAACCTGAAGTGATGCATCGGAATCAAAATCTGGACTCACGGGAGTGGTTGAAATTAAAGAAAGTTAGAGTGTCTGTCCTCTTGTACTTAAGTCGACTTTGTGCCTTTTGTATTAAATTCGGATGCAATTTCTGTGTTTCATCGTCAAGAAGAAGGTCCAAGGGATACAGTAAACCTGAAGTGAAGCATCGGAATCCAAAACAGGACTACAGGAGAGGTTTAAATCAAAGATTGTTAGAGTCTCTGTCCTCTTGTACTTAAGTCGGCATTGTGCCTTTTGTATTAATTTCGGTTGCAATTTCTGTGCTTCATCGTCAATAAGAAGTTCTAAGGGATACAGTAAACCTGAAGTGAAGCATCGGAATCTAAAACTGGACTCACAGGAGAGGTTCAAATCATTGAAAGTGAGAGTGTCTGTCTTCTTGTACTTAAGTCGGCATTGTGCCTTTTGTATTAAATTCGAATGCAATTTCTGTGTTTGTCCATCAATAAGATGGTCCAAGTTATACAGTGAACCTGAAGTGAAGCATCGGAAACTAAAACTCAACTCACAGGAGAGGTTCAAATCATAGATAATTATAGTGTCACTCCTCTCGTACTTAAGTCGGCATTGTGCCTTTTGTATTAAATTTGGATGCAATTTCTGTGTTTCATCGTCAATAAGAAGGTCCAAGGGATACAGTAAACCTGAAGTGAAGTATCGGAATCTAAAACTGGACTCACAGGAGAGGTTCAAATCATAGAAAGTTAGAGTGTCAGTCCTCTCGTACTTAAGTCGGCATTGTGCCTTTTGTATTAAATTCGGAAGCTATTTCTATGATTCATTGTCAATAAGAAGGTCTTAGGTATACTGTAAACCTGAAGTGAAGCATCGGAATCTAAAACTGGACTCACTGGAAAGGTTCAAATCATAGAAAGTTAGTGTGTCAGTCGTCTTGTACTTCAGTCGGCATTGTGCCTTTTGTATAAAATTCGGATGCAATTTCTATGTTTCATCGTCAATAAGAAGGTCCAAGGTATTCTGTAAAACTGAAGAGAAGCATCGGAAACTAAAACTGGACTCACAGGAGAGGTTCACATCATAGAAAGTTAGATTGTCAGTCCTCTTGTACTTAAGTCGGCATTGTGCCGTTTGTATTAAATTAGGTAGCAATTTCTGTGTTTCATCGTCAATAAGAAGGTCCAAGGGATACAGTAAACCTGAAGTGAAGCATCGGAATCTAAAACTGGACTCACAGGAGAGTTTCAAATCATAGAAAGTTAGAGTGTCACTCCCCTTGTACTTAAGTCAACATTGTGCCTTTGGTATTAAATTCGGATGCAATTTCTGTGCTTCATCGTCAATAAGAAGGTCAAGGGATACAGTAAACCTGAAGTGAAGCATCGGAATCTAAAACTGGACTCACTGGAGAGGTTTAAAACAAAGAAAGTTAGAGTGTCAGTCCTCTTGTACTTAAGTCGGCATTGTGCTTTTTGTATTAAATGCGGATGCAATTTCTGTGTTTCATCGTCAATAAGAAGGTCCAAGGTATACAGAAAAGCTGAAGTGAAGCATCGGAATCTAAAACTGGACTCACAGGAGAGGTTCAAATCATAAAAAGTTAGAGAGTCAGTCCTCTTGTAATTAAGTCGGCATTGTGCCTTTTGTCTTAAATTTGGATGCAATTTCTGTGTTTCATCGTCAGTAAGAAGGTCCAAGGGATACAGTAAACCTGAAGTGAAGCATCGGAATCTGAAACTGGACTCACAGATGAGGTTCAAATCATAGAAAGTTAGAGTGTCAGTCTTGTACTTAAGTCAGCATTCTGCCTTTTGTATTAAATTCGGATGCAATTTCTGTGTTTCATCGTCAATAAGAATGTCCAACGGACACAGTAAACCTGAAGTGAAGCTTCGGAATCTAAAACTGGACTCACAGGAGAGGTTTAAATCAAAGAAAGATAGAGTAACGGTCCTCTTGTACTTAAGTCGGCATTGTGCCTTTTGTATTAAATTCGGATGCAATTTCGGTGTTTCATCGTCAATAAGAAGGTCCAAGGTATACAGAAAAGCCGAAGTGAAGCATCGGAATCTAAAACTAGACACACAGGAGAGCTTCAAATCATAGAAAGTTAGAGTGTCAGTACTCTTGTAATGAAGTCGGCATTGTGCCATTTGTATTAAAATCGGATGCAATTTCTGTGATTCATCGTCAATAAGAAGGGCCAAGGGATACAGTAAACCTATAGTGAAGCATCGGAATCTAAAACTGGACTCACTGGAGAGGTTTAAATCAAAGAAAGTTAGAGTGTCAGTCCTCTTGTACTTAAGTCGGCATTGTGCTTTTCGTATTAAATTCGGATGCCATTTCTGTGCTTCATCGTCAATAAGAAGGTCAAGGGATACAGTAAATCTGAAGTGAAGCATCGGAATCTAAAACTGGACTCGCAGGAGAGGTTCAAATCATAGAAAGTGAGAGTGTCAGTCCGCTTGTACTTAAGTCGGCATTGTGCTTTTTGTCTTAAATGCGGATGCAATTTCTGTGATTCATCGTCAATAAGAAGGTCCAAGGTATACAGAAAAGCTGAAGTGAAGCATCGGAATCTAAAACTGGACTCACAGGAGAGGTTCAAATCATAAAAAGTTAGAGTGTCAGTCCTCTTGTAACTAAGTCGGCATTGTGCCTTTTGTATTAAATTTGGATGCACTTTCTGTGTTTCATCGTCAGTAAGAAGGTCCAAGGGATACAGTAAACCCGAAGTGAAGCATCGGAATCTAAAACTGGACTCACAGAAGAGGTTCAAATCATAGAAAGTTAGAGTGTCAGTCTTGTACTTAAGTCAGCATTCTGCCTTTTGTATTAAATTCGGATGCAATTTCTGTGTTTCATCGTCAATAAGAATGTCCAACGGATACAGTAAACCTGAAGTGAAGCATCGGAATCTAAAACTGGACTCACAGGAGAGGTTTAAATCAAAGAAAGATAGAGTAACGGTCCTCTTGTACTTCAGTCGGCATTGTGCTTTTTGTATTAAATTCGGATGCAATTTCTGTGTTTCATCTTCAATAAGAAGGTCCAAGGGATACAGTAAACCTGAAGTGAAGCATCGGAATCAAAAACTGGACTCATGGGAGTGGTTGAAATTAAAGAAAGTTAGAGTGTCTGTCCTCTTGTACTTATGTCGACATTGTGCCTTTTGTATTAAATTCGGATGCAATTTCTGTGTTTCATTGTCAATAAGAAGGTCCAGGGGATACAGTAAACCTGAAGTGAAGCATCGGAATCCAAAACTGGACTACAGGAGAGGTTTAAATCAAAGCTTGTTAGAGTGTTTGTCCTCTTGTAGTTAAGTCGGCATTGTGCCTTTTGTATTAATTTCGGATGCAATTTCTGTGCTTCATCGTCAATAAGATGTTCTAAGGGATACAGTAAACCTGAAGTGAAGCATCGGAATCTAAAACTGGACTCACAGGAGAGGTTCAAATCATAGAAAGTGAGAGTGTCAGTCTTCTTGTACTTAAGTCGGCATTGTGCGTTTTGTATTAAATTCGAATGCAATTTCTGTGTTTGATCATCAATAAAAAGGTCCAAGTTATACAGTAAACCTGAAGTGAAGCATCGGTATCTGAAACTCAACTCACAGGAGAGGTTCAAATCATAGAAAGTTATAGTGTCACTCCTCTCGTACTTAAGTCGGCATTGTGCCTTTTGTATTAAATTCGGATGCAATTTCTCTGTTTCATCGTCGATAAGAAGGTCCAAGGTATATAGTAAACCTGAAGCGAAGCATCGGAATCTAAGACTGGACTCACAGGAGTGGTTCAAATCATAGAAAGTTACAGTGTCTGTCCTCTTGTACTTAAGTCGTCATTGTGAATTTTGTATTAGATTCGGATGCAATTTCTGTGTTTCATCGTCAATAAGAAGGTCCAAGGTATACAGTAAACCTGAAGTGAAGCATCGGAATCTAAAACTGGACTCACAGAAGAGGTTTAAATCAAAGAAAGGTATAGTGTCTGTCCTCTTGTACTTCAGTCGGCATTGTGCATTTTGTATTTAATTCGGATGCAATTCCTGTGTTTCATCGTCAATAAGAAGGTCCAAGGTATACAGTAAACCTGAAGTGAAGCATCGGAATCTAAAACTGGACTCACAGGGAGGTTCAAATCATAGAAAGATAGAGTGTCAGTCCTCTTGTACTTAAGTCGGCATTGTGCCTTTTGTTTTAAATTTGGATGCAATTTCTGTGTGTCATCGTCAATAAGAAGGTCCAAGGGAAACAGTAAACCTGAAGTGAAGCATCGGAATCTAAAACTGGACTCACAGGAGAGGTTCAAATCATAGAAAGTTAGAGTGTCTGTCCTCTTGTACTTATGTCGGCATTGTGCCTTTTGTATTAAATTCGGAAGCTATTTCTATGATTCATCGTCAATAAGAAGGTCTTAGGTATACTGTAAACCTGAAGTGAAGCATCGGAATCTAAAACTGGACTCACAGGAAAGGTTCAAATCATAGAATGTTAGAGTGTCAGTCGTCTTGTACTGAAGTCGGCATTGTGCCTTTTGTATAAAATTCGGATGCAATTTCTATGTTTCATCGTCAATAAGAAGGTCCACGGTATTCTGTAAAACTGAAGAGAAGCATCGGAAACTAAAACTGGACTCACAGGAGAGGTTCACATCATAGAAAGTTAGAGTGTCAGTCCTCTTGTACTTAAGTCGGCATTGTGCCGTTTCTATTAAATTCGGTAGCAATTTCTGTGTTTCATCGTCAATAAGAAGGTCCAAGGGATACAGTAAACCTGAAGTTTAGCATCGGAATTTAAAGCTGGACTCACAGGAGAGGTTCAAATCATACAAAGTTAGAGTGTCACTCCCCTTGTACTTAAGTCGACATTGTGCCTTTGGTATTAAATTCGGATGCAATTTCTGTGTTTCGTCGTCAGTAAGAAGGTCCAAGGGATACAGTAAACCTGAAGTGAAGCATCGGAATCTAAAACTGGACTCACTGGAGAGGTTTAAATCAAAGAAAGTTAGAGTGTCAGTCCTCTTGTACTTAAGTCGGCATTGCGCTTTTTGTATTAAATTCGGATCCCATTTCTGTGCATCATCGTCAATAAGAAGGTCAAGGGATATAGTAAACCTGAAGTGAAGCATCGGAATCTAAAACTGGACTCACAGGAGAGGTTCAAATCATAGAAAGTGAGAGTGTCAGTCCTCTTGTACTTAAGTCGGCATTGTGCCTTTTGTATTAAATTCGGATGCAATTTCTGTGTTTCATCGTCAATAAGAAGGTCCAAGGTATACAGAAAAGCAGAAGTGAAGCATCGGAATCTAATACTGGACTCACAGGAGAGCTTCAAATCATAGAAAGTTAGAGTGTCAGTCCTCTTGTAATTAAGTCGGCATTGTGCCATTTGTATTAAATTCGGATGCAATTTCTGTGATTCATTGTCAATAAGAAGGGCCAAGGGATACAGTAAACCTGAAGTGAAGCATCGGAATCTAAAACTGGACTCACTGGAGAGGTTTAAATCAAAGAAAGTTAGAGTGTCAGTCCTCATGTACTTAAGTCAGCATTGTGCTTTTTGTATTAAATTCGGATGCCATTTCTGTGCTTCATCGTCAATAAGAAGGTCAAGGGATACAGTAAACCTGAAGTGAAGCATCGGAATCTAAAACTGGACTCACAGGAGAGGTTCAAATCATAGAAAGTGAGATGTCAGTCCGCTTGTAATTAAGTCGGCATTGTGCCCTTTGTATTAAATTTGGATGCAATTTCTGTGTTTCATCGTCAGTAAGAAGGTCCAAGGGATACAGTAAACCTGAAGTAAAGCATCGGAATCTAAAACTGGACTCACAGAAGAGGTTCAAATCATAGTAAGTCAGAGTGTCAGTCTTGTACTTAAGTCAGCATTCTGCCTTTTGTATTAAATTCGGATGCAATTTCTGTGTTTCATCGTCAATGAGAATGTCCAACGGATACAGTAAACCTGAAGTGAAGCATCGGAATCTAAAACTGGACTCACAGGAGAGGTTTAAATCAAAGAAAGATAGAGTAACGGTCCTCTTGTACTTAAGTCGGCATTGTGCCTTTTATATTAAATTCGGATGCAATTTCTGTGTTTCATCGTCAACAAGAAGGTCCAAGGGATACAGTAAACCTGAAGTGAAGCATCGGAATCAAAAACTGGACTCACGGGAGTGGTTTAAATCAGAGAAAGTTAGAGTGTCTGTCCTCTTGTACTTAAGTCGGCATTGTGCCTTTTGCATTAAATTCGGATGCAATTTCTGTGACTCATCGTCAATAAGAAGGTCCAAGGGATACAGTAAACCTGAAGTGATGCATCGGAATCAAAATCTGGACTCACGGGAGTGGTTGAAAATAAAGAATGTTAGAGTGTCTGTCCTCTTGTACTTAAGTCGACATTGTGCCTTTTGTATTAAATTCGGATGCAATTTCTGTGTTTCATCGTCAATAAGAAGGTCCAAGGGATACAGTAAACCTGAAGTGAAGCATCGGAATCCAAAACAGGACTACAGGAGAGGTTTAAATCAAAGATTGTTAGAGTGTCTGTCCTCTTGTACTTAAGTCGGCATTGTGCCTTTTGTATTAATTTCGGATGCAATTTCTGTGCTTCATCGTCAATAAGAAGTTCTAAGGGATACAGTAAACCTGAAGTGAAGCATCGGAATCTAAAACTGGACTCACAGGAGAGGTTCAAATCATAGAAAGTGAGAGTGTCAGTCTTCTTGTAGTTAAGTCGGCATTGTGCCTTTTGTATTAAATTCGAATGCAATTTCTGTGTTTGTCCATCAATAAGAAGGTCCAAGTTATACAGTGAACCTGAAGTGAAGCATCGGATACTAAAACTGAACTCACAGAGAGGTTCAAATCATAGATAGTTTTAGTGTCACTCCTCTCGTACTTAAGTCGGCATTGTGCCTTTTGTATTAAATTTGGATGCAATTTCTGTGTTTCATCGTCAGTAAGAAGGTCCAAGGGATACAGTAAACCTGAAGTGAAGCATCGGAATCTGAAACTGGACTCACAGAAGAGGTTGAAATCATAGAAAGTTAGAGTGTCAGTCTTGTACTTAAGTCAGCATTCTGCCTTTTGTATTAAATTCGGATGCAATTTCTGTGTTTCATCGTCAATAAGAATGTCCAACGGACACAGTAAACCTGAAGTGAAGCTTCGGAATCTAAAACTGGACTCACAGGAGAGGTTTAAATCAAAGAAAGATAGAGTAACGGTCCTCTTGTACTTAAGTCGGCATTGTGCCTTTTGTATTAAATTCGGATGCAATTTCTGTGTTTCATCTTCAATAAGAAGGTCCAAGGGATACAGTAAACCTGAAGTGAAGCATCGGAATCCAAAACTGGACTACAGGAGAGGTTTAAATCAAAGATTGTTAGAGTGTCTGTCCTCTTGTAGTTAAGTCGGCATTGTGCCTTTTGTATTAATTTCGGATGCAATTTCTGTGCTTCATCGTCAATAAGATGTTCTAAGGGATACAGTAAACCTGAAGTGAAGCATCGGAATCTAAAACTGGACTCACAGGAGAGGTTCAAATCATAGAAAGTGAGAGTGTCAGTCTTCTTGTACTTAAGTCGGCATTGTGCCTTTTGTATTAAATTCGAATGCAATTTCTGTGTTTGATCATCAATAAGAAGGTCCAAGTTATACAGTAAACCGGAAGTGAAGCATCGGAATCTAAAACTCAACTCACAGGAGAGGTTCAAATCATAGAAAGTTATAGTGTCACTCCACTCGTACTTAAGTCGGCATTGTGCCTTTTGTATTAAATTCGGATGCAATTTCTCTGTTTCATCTTCAATAAGAAGGTCCAAGGTATATAGTAAACCTGAAGTGAAGCTTCGGAATCTACAACTGGATACACAGGAGATGTTCAAATCATAGAAAGTTATAGTGTCAGTCCTATTGTACTTAAGTTGGCATTGTGCCTTTTGTATTAAATTTGGATGCAATTTCTGTGTTGGTCATCAATAAGAAGGTCCAAGGTATACAGTAAACCTGAAGTGAAGCATCGGAATCTAAAACTGTACTCACAGAAGAGGTTCAAATCATAGAAAGATAGAGTGTCAGTCCTCTTGTACTTAAGTCGGCATTGTGCCTTTTGTATTAAATTCGGATGCAATTTCTGTGTTTCATCGTGAATAAGAAGGTCCAAAGGATACAGTAAACCTGAAGTGAAGCATTGGAATCTAAAACTGGACACACAGGAGAGGTTCAAATCACAGAAATTTATAGTGTCAGTCCTCTAGTACTTAAGTCGGCATTGTGCCTTTAGTATTAAATTCGGATGCAATTTCTGTGTTTCATCGTCAATTAGAAGGTCCAAGGGATGCAGTAAACCTGAACTGAAGCATCGGAATCTAAAACTGGACTCACAGGAGAGGTTCAAATCACAGATAGTTAGAGTGTCAGTCGTCTTGTACTTAAGTCGGCATTGTACATTTTGTATAAAATTCGGATGCAATTTCTATGTTTCATCGTCAATAAGAAGGTCCAAGGTATTCTGTAAAACTGAAGAGAAGCATCGGAATCTAAAACTGGACTCATAGGAGAGGTACACATCATAGAAAGTTAAAGTGTCAGTCCTCTAGTTCTTAAGTCGGCATTGTGCCGTTTGTATTAAAATCGGTAGCAATTTCTGTGTTTCATCGTCAATAAGATGGTCCAAGGGATACAGTAAACCTGAAGTGAAACATAGGAATCCAAATCTGGACTCACAGGAGAGGTTCAAATCGTAGAAAATTAGAGTGTCAGTCCTCTTGTACTTAAGTCGGCATTGTGCTTTTTGTATTAAATTCGGATGCAATTTCTGTGTTTCATCGTCAATTAGAAGGTCCAAGGGATGCAGTAAATCTGAAGTGAAGCATCGGAATCTAAAACTGGACTCACAGGAGAGGTTTAAATCAAAGAAAGTTAGAGTGTCTGTCGTCTTGTACTTGAGTCGGCATTGTACCTTTTGCATTAAATTCGGATGCAATTTGTGTGCTTCATCGTCAATAAGAAGGTCCAAGGGATACAGTAAACCTGAAGTGAAGCGTCGGAATCTAAAACTGGACTCACAGGAGAGGTTTAAATCAAAGAAAGTTAGAGTGTCTGTCGTCTTGTACTTAAGTCGGCATTGTGCCTTTTGTATTAAATTCGGATGCAATTTCTGTGTCTCATCGTCAATAAGAAGGGCCAAGGTATACAGTAAACCTGAAGTGAAGCATCGGAATCTAAAACTGGACTCACAGGAGAGGTTCCAATCATAGAAATTTAGAGTGTCAGTCCTCTTGTACTTAAGTCGGCATTGTGACTTTTGTATTAAATTCGGATGCAATTTCTGTGTTTCATCGTCAATAAGATGGTCCAAGGGATACAGTAAACCTGAAGTGAAGCATCGGAATCTACAACTGGATTCACAGGAGAGGTTCAAATCATAGAAAGTTAGAGTCTCAGCCCTATTGTACTTCAGTCGACATTGTGCATTTTGTACTAAATTCGGATGCAATTCCTGTGTTTCGTCGTCAATAAGAAGGTCCAATGGATACAGTAAACCTGAAGTGAAGTTTCGGAATCTAAAACTGGAGTTACTGGAGAGCTTTAAGACAAAGAAAGTTAGAGTGTCAGTCCTCTTGTACTTAAGTCGGCATTGTGCCTTTTGTATTAAATTCGGATGCAATTTCTGTGTTTCATCGTCAATAAGAAGGTCCAAGGTATATAGAAAAGCTGAGGTAAAGCATCGGAATCTAAAACTGGACTCACAGGAGAGGTTCAAATCATAGAAAGTTAGAGTGTCAGTCCTCTTGTAATTAAGTCGGCATTGTGCCTTTTGTATTAAATTTGGATGCATTTTCTGTGTTTCATCGTCAGTAAGAGGGTCCAAGGGATACAGTAAACCTGAAGTGAAGCATCGGAATCTAAAACTGGACTCACATGAGAGGTTTAAATCAAAGAAAGGTAGAGTGTCTGTCGTCTTGTACTTAAGTCGGCATTGTGCCTTTTGTATTAAATTCGGATGCAATTTCTGTGTGTCATCGTCAATAAGAAGGGCCAAGGTATACAGTAAACCTGAAGTGAAGCATCGGAATCTAAAACTGGACTCACAGGAGAGGTTCCAATCATAGAAATTTAGAGTGTCAGTCCTCTTGTACTTAAGTCGGCATTGTGGCTTTTGTATTAAATTCGGATGCAATTTCTGTGTTTCATCGTCAATAAGATGGTCCAAGGGATACAGTAAACCTGAAGTGAAGCTTCGGAATCTACAACTGGATTCACAGGAGAAGTTCAAATCATAGAAAGTTAGAGTCTCAGTCCTATTGTACTTCAGTCGGCATTGTGCATTTTGTATTAAATTCGGATGCAATTCCTGTGTTTCGTCGTCAATAAGGAGGTCCAAGGGATACAGTAAACCTGAAGTGAAGTTTCGGAATCTAAAACTGGACTCACTGGAGAGCTTTAAGACAAAGAAAGTTAGAGTGTCAGTCCTCTTGTACTTAAGTCGGCATTGTGCTTTTTGTGTTAAATTCGGATGCAATTTCTGTGCTTCATCGTCAATAAGAAGGTCAAGGAATACAGTAAACCTGAAGTGAAGCATCGGAATCTAAAACTGGACTCGCAGGAGAGGTTCAAAGCATAGAAAGTGAGGGTGTCAGTCCTCTTGTACTTAAGTCGGCATTGTGCCTTTTGTATTAAATTCGGATGCAATTTCTGTGTTTCATCGTCAATAAGAAGGTCCAAGGTATACAGAAAAGCTGAGGTAAAGCATCGGAATCTAAAACTGGACTCACAGGAGAGGTTCAAATCATAGAAAGTTAGAGTGTCAGTCCTCTTGTAATTAAGTCGGCATTGTGCCATTTGTATTAAATTTGGATGCATTTTCTGTGTTTCATCGTCAGTAAGAAGGTCCAAGGTATACAGTAAACCTGAAGTGAAGCATCGGAATCTAAAACTGGACTCACAGGAGAGGTTTAAATCAAAGAAAGTTAGAGTGTCTGTCGTCTTGTACTTAAGTCGGCATTGTACCTTTTGTATTAAATTCGGATGCAATTTCTGTGCTTCATCGTCAATAAGAAGGTCCAAGGGATACAGTAAACCTGAAGTGAAGCATCGGAATCTAAAACTGGACTCACAGGAGAGGTTTAAATCAAAGAAAGTTAGAGTGTCTGTCGTCTTGTACTTAAGTCGGCATTGTGCCTTTTGTATTAAATTCGGATGCAATTTCTGTGTGTCATCGTCAATAAGAAGTGCCAAGGTATACAGTAAACCTGAAGTGAAGCATCGGAATCTAAAACTGGACTCACAGGAGAGGTTCCAATCATAGAAATTTAGAGTGTCAGTCCTCTTGTACTTAAGTCGGCATTGTGACTTTTGTATTAAATTCGGATGCAATTTCTGTGTTTCATCGTCAATAAGAAGGTCCAAGGTATACAGAAAAGCTGAAGTAAAGCATCGGAATCTAAAACTGGACTCACAGGAGAGGTTCAAATCATAGAAAGTTAGAGTGTCAGTCCTCTTGTACTTAAGTCGGCATTGTGCCTTTTGTATTAAATTCGGATGCAATTTCTGTGTTTCATCGTCAATAAGAAGGTCCAAGGGATACAGTAAACCTGAAGTGTAGCATCGGAATCAAAAACTGGACTCACAGGAGTGGTTTAAATCAAAGAAAGTTAGAGTGTCTCTCCTCTTGTACCTAAGTCGGCATTGTGCCTTCTGTATTAAATTCGGATGTAAATTCTGTGATTCATCATCAATAAGAAGGTCCAAGGGATACAGTAAACCTGAAGTGAAGCATCGGAATCTAAAACTGGACTCACTGGTTACGTTTAAATCAAAGAAAGTTGGAGTGTCTCTCCTCTTGTACTTAAGTCGGCATTGTGACTTTTGTATTAAATTCGGATGCAATTTCTGTGCTTCATCGTCAATAAGAAGGTCAAGGGATACAGTAAACCTGACGTGAAGCATCGGAATCTAAAACTGGACTCGCAGGAGAGGTTCAAAGCATAGAAAGTGAGAGTGTCAGTCCTCTTGTAATTAAGTAAGCATTGTGCCTTTTGTATTAAATTTGGATGCATTTTCTGTGTTTCATCGTCAGTAAGAAGGTCCATGGAATACAGTAAACCTGAAGTGAAGCATCGGAATCTAAAACTGGACTCACAGAAAAGGTTCAAATCATGGAAAGTTAGAGTGTCTGTCTTGTACTTATGTCAGCATTCTGCCTTTTGTATTAAATTCGTATGCAATTTCTGTGTTTCATTGTCAATAAGAAGGTCCAACGGATACAGTAAACCTGAAGTGAAGCATCAGCATGTAAAAACTGGACTCACAGGGGAGGTTTAAACCAAAGAAAGATAGAGTGTCGGTCCTCTTGTACTTAAAAGGCATTGTGCCTTTTGTATTAAATTCGGATGCAATTTCTGTGTTTCATCGTCAATAAGAAGGTCCAAGGGATACAGTAAACCTGAAGTGTAGCATCGGAATCAAAAACTGGACTCACAGGAGTGGTTTAAATCAAAGAAAGTTAGAGTGTCTCTCCTCTTGTACTTAAGTCGGCATTGTGCCTTTTGTATTAAATTCGGATGCAATTTCTGTGATTCATCGTCAATAAGAAGGTCCAAGGGATACAGTAAACCTGAAGTGAAGCATCGGAATCTAAAACTGGACTCACTATTTAGGTTTAAATCAAAGAAAGTTGGAGTGTCTGTCCTCTTGTACTTAAGTCGGCATTGTGCTTTTTGTATTAAATTCGGATGCAATTTCTGTGTTTCATCGTCAATAAGAAGGTCCAAGGTATACAGTAAACCTGAAGTGAAGCATTGGAATCTAAAAGTGGACTCACAGGAGAGGTTCAAATCATAGAAAGTTAGAGTGTCAGTCCTCTTGTACATAAGTCGGCATTGTGCCTTTTGTATTAAATTCGGATGCAATTTCTGTGTTTCATCGTCAATGAGAAGGTGTTAGGTATACTGTAAACCTGATGTGAAGCATCGGAATCAGAAACAGGACTCACAGGAGAGGTACCAATCATAGAAAGTTAGAGTGTCAGACCTCTTGTACTTAAGTCGGAATTGTGCCTTTAGTATTAAATTCGGATGCAGTTTCTGTGTTTCATCGTCAATAATAAGGTCCAAGGGATACAGTAAACCTGAAGTGAAGCATCGGAATCTAAAACTGGACTCACAGGGAGGTTTAAATCAAAGAAAGTTAGAGTGTCTGACCTCTTGTACTTAAGTTGGCATTGTGCCTTTTGTATTAAATTCGGATGCAATTTTTTGTGTTTCATCGTCAATAATAAGGTCCAAGCGATACAGTAAACCTGAAGTGAAGCATCGGAATCAAAAACTAGACCTACGGGAGAGGTTTAAATCAAAGAAAGTTAGAGTGTCTGTCCTCTTGTACTTAGGTCGGCATTGTGCCTTTTGTATTTAATTCGGATGCAATTTCTGTGTTTCATCGTCAATAAGAAGGTCCAAGGGATACAGTGAACCTCAAGTGGAGCATCAGAATCTAAAACTGGACTCACTGGAGAGGTTTAAATCAAAGAAAGTTAGAGTGTCTGTCCTCTTGTACTTATGTCGGCATTGTGCCTTTTGTATTAAATTCGGATGCAATTTCTGTGTTTCATCGTCAATAAGAAGGTCCAAGGTATACAGTACACCTGAAGTGAAGCATCGGAATCTAAAACTCAACTCACAGGAGAGGTTCAAATCATAGAAAGTTAGAGTGTCAGTAGTCTTGTACTTAAGTCGGCATTGTGCCTTTTGTAATAAATTCGGATGCAATTTCTGTGTTTCATCGACAGTAAGAAGGTCCAAGGGATACAGTTCACCTGAAGTGAAGCGTCGGAATCTAAAACTGGACTTACAGGAGAGGTTCAAATCATAGAAAGTTAGAGTGTCTTGTCCTTAAGTCAGCATTGTGCCTTTTGTATTAAATTCGGATGCAATTTTTGTGCTTCATTATCAATAAAAAGGTCCAACGGATACAGTAAGCATTAAGTGAAACATCGGAATCTAAAACTTGACACACAGGAGAGGTATAAAGTCAAAGAAAGT
Organism: Schistocerca americana; assembly: GCF_021461395.2. Lineage (NCBI taxonomy): Eukaryota > Metazoa > Arthropoda > Insecta > Orthoptera > Acrididae > Schistocerca > Schistocerca americana. The sequence continues at coordinate 1,069,672,536 of NC_060120.1, read as the reverse complement.
TAGAGTGTCCCTCCTCTTGTACTTACGTCGGCATGTGCCTTTTGTATTAAATCCGGATGCAATTTCTGTGCTTCATCGTCAATAAGGAGGTCCAAAGGATACAGTAAACCTGAAGTGAAGCATCGGAAACTAAAAGTGGACTCTCAGGAGTGGTTTAAATCAAAGAAAGTTAGAGTGTCTGTCCTCTTGTACTTAAGTCGGCATTGTGCCTTTTGTATTAAATTCGGATGCAATTTCTGTGTTTCATCGTCAATAAGAAGGTCCAAGGTAAACAGTAAACCTGAAGTGAAGCATCGGAATCTAGAACTGGACTCACAGGAGAGGTTCAAATAATAGAAAGTTAGAGTGTCAGTCCTCTTCTACTTTCGTCGGCATTGTGACTTTTGTATTAATTTCGGATGCAATTTCTGTGTTTCATCGTCAATAAAATGGTGTTAGGTATACTGTAAACCTGAAATGAAGCATCTGAATCTAAAACAGGACTAACAGGAGAGGTTCCAATCAAAGAAAGTTATAGTGTCAGACCTGTTGTACTTAAGTCGGCATTGTGCCTTTTGTAATAAATTCGGATGCAGTTTCTGTGTTTCATCGTCAATAAGAAGGTCCTAGGTATACAGTAAACCTGAAGTAAACATCGGAATCTAAAACTCACATCACAGGGGAGGATCAAATCACAGGAAGTGAGAGTGTCAGTCCTCATGTACTTAAGTCGGCATTGTGCCTTTTGTATTAAATTCGGATGCAATTTCTGTGTTTCATCGTCAATAAGAAGGTCCAAGGTATACAGTACACCTGAAGTGCAGCATCGGAATCAAAAACTGGACCTACGAGAGAGGTTTCAATCAAAGAAAGTTAGAGTGTCTGTACTCTTGTACTTAATTTGGCATTGTGCCTTTTGTATTAAATTCGGATGCAATTTCTGTGTTTCATCGTCAATAAGAAGGTCCTAGGGATACAGTAAACCTGAAGTGAAGCATCGGAATCTAAAACTGGACCCACTGGAGAGGTTTAAATCAAAGAAAGTTAGAGTGTCTGTCCTCTTGTACTTAAGTCGGCATTGTGCCTTTTGCATTAAATTCGGATGCAATTTCTGTGTTTCATCGTCAATAAGAAGGTCCTAGGTATACAGTAAACCTGAAGTAAACATCGGAATCTAAAACTCACATCACAGGGGAGGATCAAATCACAGGAAGTGAGAGTGTCAGTCCTCATGTACTTAAGTCGGCATTGTGCCTTTTGTTTTAAATTCGGATGCAATTTCTATGTTTGATCATCAATAAGAAGGTCCAAGGTATACAGTAAACCTGAAGTGAAGCATCGGTATCTAAAAATGAACTCACAGGAGAAGTTCAAATCATAGAAAGTTATAGTGTCAGTCCTCTTGTACTTAAGTCGGCATTGTGCCTTTTGTATTAAATTCGGATGCAATTTCTGTGTTTCATCGTCAATAAGAAGGTCCAAGGGATACAGTGAACCTCAAGTGGAGCATCAGAATCTAAAACTGGACTCACTGGAGAGGTTTAAATCAAAGAAAGTTAGAGTGTCTGTCCTCTTGTACTTATGTCGGCATTGTGCCTTTTGTATTAAATTCGGATGCAATTTCTGTGTTTCATCGTCAATAAGAAGGTCCAAGGTATACAGTACACCTGAAGTGCAGCATCGGAATCAAAAACTGGACCTACGAGAGAGGTTTCAATCAAAGAAAGTTAGAGTGTCTGTACTCTTGTACTTAATTTGGCATTGTGCCTTTTGTATTAAATTCGGATGCAATTTCTGTGTTTCATCGTCAATAAGAAGGTCCTAGGGATACAGTAAACCTGAAGTGAAGCATCGGAATCTAAAACTGGACCCACTGGAGAGGTTTAAATCAAAGAAAGTTAGAGTGTCTGTCCTCTTGTACTTAAGTCGGCATTGTGCCTTTTGCATTAAATTCGGATGCAATTTCTGTGTTTCATCGTCAATAAGAAGGTCCTAGGTATACAGTAAACCTGAAGTAAACATCGGAATCTAAAACTCACATCACAGGGGAGGATCAAATCACAGGAAGTGAGAGTGTCAGTCCTCATGTACTTAAGTCGGCATTGTGCCTTTTGTTTTAAATTCGGATGCAATTTCTATGTTTGATCATCAATAAGAAGGTCCAAGGTATACAGTAAACCTGAAGTGAAGCATCGGTATCTAAAAATGAACTCACAGGAGAAGTTCAAATCATAGAAAGTTATAGTGTCAGTCCTCTTGTACTTAAGTCGGCATTGTGCCTTTTGTATTAAATTCGGATGCAATTTCTGTGTTTCATCGTCAATAAGAAGATCCAAGGTATACAGTGAACCTGAAGTGAAGCATCCGAATCTAAAACTGGAGTCACAGGAGAGGTACAAACCATAGAAAGTTAGAGTGTCACTCCCCTTGTACTTATGTCGACATTGTGCCTTTGTATTAAATTGGGATGGAATTTCTGTGTTTCATCGTCAATAAGAAGGTCCAAGGGATACAGTAAACCTGAAGTGAATCATCGGAATCTAAAACTGGACTTACAGAAGAAGTTTAAATCAAAGAAAATTAGCGTGTCTGTCCTCTTGTACTTAAGTCGGCGTTGTGCCTTATGTATTAAATTCGGAAGCAATTTCTGTGTTTCACCGTCAATAAGAAGGTCGAAGGGTTACAGTAAACCTGAAGTGAAGCATCGGAATCTAAAACTGGACTCACAGGAGAGGTTCAAATCATAGAAAGTTAGAGTGTCAGTCCACTTGTACTTAAGTCGGCATTGTGCCTTTTGTATTAAATTCGGATGCAATTTCTGTGTTTCATCGTCAATAAGAAGGTCCAAGGGATACAGTAAACCTAAAGTGAAGCATCGGAATCTAAAACTGGACTCACAGGAGAGGTTCAAATCACAGAAAGTTAGAGTGTCAGTCATCTTGTTCTTAAGTCGGCATTGTGCCTTCTGTATTAAATTCGGATGCAATTTCTGTGCTTCATCGTCAACAAGAAGGTCCAAGGGATAGAGTAAACATGAAGTGAAGCATCGGAATCTAAAACGGGACTCACAGGAGAGGTTCAAATCACAGAAAGTTAGAGTGTCAGTCATCTTGTACTTATGTCGGCATTGTGCCTTTTCTATAAATTTCGGATGCAATTTCTATGTTTCATCGTCAATTAGAAGGTCCAAGGTATACTGTAAAACTGAAGAGAAGCATCGGAATCTAAAACTGGAGTCACAGGAGAGGTTCATATCATAGAAAGTTAGAGCGTCAGTCCTCTTGTACTTAAGTCGGCATTGTGCCTTTTGTATTATATTAGGATGCAATTTCTGTGTTTATCGTCCATAAGAATGTCAAAGGGATACAGTAAACCTGAAGTGAAGCATCGGAATCTAAAACTGGACTCACAGGAGAGGTTCAAATCATAGAAATTTAGAGTGTCAGTCCTCTTCTAGTTACGTCGGCATTGTGCCTTTTGTATTAAATTCGGATGCAATTTCTGTGTTTCATCGTCAATAAGAAGGTCCAAGGTATACAGTAAACCTGAAGGGAAGCATCGGAATCTAAAACTGGACTCACAGGAGAGGTTCAAATCATAGAAATTTAGAGTGTCAGTCCTCTTCTAGTTACGTCGGCATTGTGCCTTTTGTATTAAATTCGGATGCAATTTCTGTGTTTCATCGTCAATAAGAAGGTCCAAGGGATACAGTAAACCGGAAGTGAAGCATCGGAATCTAAAACTGGACTCACAGGACAGGTTTAAATCATAGCAAGTTAGAGTGTCTGTCCTCTTGTACTTAAGTCGGCATTGTGCATTTTGTATTAAATTCGGGTGCAATTTTTGCGTTTCATCGTCAATAAGAAGGTCCAAGGGATACAGTAAACCTGAAGTGAAGCATCGGAATCTAAAACTGGACTCGCAGGAGAGGTTCATATCATAGAAAATTAGAGTGTCAGTCCTCTTGTACTTAATTCGGCATTGTGCGTTTTGTATTAAATTCGGATGCAATTTCTGCGTTTGAACATCAATAAGAATGTCCAAGGTATACTGTAAACCTGATGTGAAGCATCGGAATCTAAAACTCAACTCACAGGAGAGGTTCAAATCATAGAATGTTATAGTGTCAGTCCTCTTGTACTTAAGTCGACATTGTGCCTTTTGTTTTATATTTGGATGCAATTTCTGCATTTCATCGTCAGTACGAAGGTCCAAGGGATGCAGTAAACCGGAAAGGAAGCATCGGAATCTAAAACTGGACTCACAGGAGAGGTTCTAATCATAGAAATTTGGAGTGTCAGTCCTCTAATACTTAAGTCAGCATTGTGCCTTTTGTATTAAATTCGGATGCAATTTCTGTGCTTCATCGTCAATAAGAAGGTCCAGTGGATACAGTAAACCTGAAGTGAAGCATCGGAATCAAGAACTGGACTCACAGGAGAGGTTCAAATCGTAGAAAGTCAGAGTGTCAGTCCTCTTGTACTTAAGACTTCATTGTGCCTTTTGTTTTAGATTCGGATGCATTTTCTGTGTTTCATCGTCAATAAGAAGGTCCAAGGGATACAGTAAACCGGAAGTGAAGCATCGGAATCTAAAACTGGACTCACAGGACAGGTTTAAATCATAGCAAGTTGGAGTGTCTGTCCTCTAGCTTTTTAGTCGGCATTATGCCTTTTGTATTAAATTCGGATGCAATTTCTGTGTTTCATCGTCAATAAGAAGGTCCAAGGGATACAGTAAACCGGAAGTGAAGCATCGGAATCTAAAACTGGACTCACAAGAGAGGTTTAAATCAAAGAAAATTAGAGTGTCTGTCCCATTGTACTTAAGTCGGTATTGTGCCTTTTGTATTAAATTCGGATGCAATTTCTGTCTTTCATCGTCAATAAGAAGGTCCAAGGTATACAGTAAACCTGAAGTGAAGCATCGGAATCTGAAACTGGACTCACAGGAGAGGTACAAATCATAGGACGTTAGAGTGTCTGTCCTCTTGTACTTATGTCTGCATTGTCCCTTTTGTATTAAATTCAGATGCAATTTCTGTGTTTCATCGTCAATAAGAAGGTCCAAGGTATATAGTAAACCTGAAGTGAAGCATCGGAATCTAAAAGTGGACTCACAGGAGAGGTTCAAATCATAGAAAGTCAGAGTGTCAGTCCTCTTGTACTTAAGACGTCATTGTGCCTTTTGTATTTGATACGGATGCAATTTCTGTGTTTCATCATCAATAAGAAGGTCCAAGGTATACAGTAAACCTGAAGTGAAGTATCGGAATCTAAAACTGGACTCACAGGAGAGGTTCAAATAATAGAAAGTCAGAGTGTCTGTCCTCTTGTACTTAAGTCAGCATTGTGCCATTTGTATTAATTTCGGGTGCAATTTCTGCGTTTCATCGTCAATAAGAAGGTCCAAGGCATACAGTAAACCTGCAGTGAAGCATCGGAATCTGAAACTGGTCTCACACGAGAAGTTCAAAGCATAGAAAGTTAGTGTGTCAGGTCTCTAGTACTTAAGTCGGCATTGTGCCTTTTGTATGAAATACGGATGCAATTTCTGTGTTTCATCGTCAATAAGAAGGTCCAAGGGATACAGTAAACCTGAAGTGAAGCATCGGAATCTAAAACTGGACTCACAGGAGAGGTTTAAATCAAAGAAACTTAGTGTGTCTGTCCTCTTGTACTTAAGTCGGCCTTGTGCCTTTTGTATTACATTCGGATGCAATTTCTGTGTTTCATCGTCAATAAGAAGGTCCAAGGGATACAGTAAACCTGAAGTGAAGCATCGAATCTAAAACTGGACTCACAGGAGAGGTTCAAATCATAGAAAGTGAGAGTGTCAGTCCTCTTGTACTTAAGTCGGCATTGTGCCTTTTGTATTAAAATCGGATGCAATTTCTGTGTTTCATCGTCAATAAGAAAGTCCAAGGTATACAGTAAACCTGAAGTGAAGCATCGGAATCTAAAACAGGACTCACAGGAGAGGTTCAAATCATAGAAAGTTAAAGTGTCACTCCTCTTGTACTTAAGTCAGCATTGTGCCTTTTGTATTAAATTCGGATGCAATTTCTGTGCTTCATCGTCAATAAGAAGGTCCAATGGATACAGTAAAGCTGAAGTGAAGCATCGGAATCTAAAACTGGACTCACAGGAGAGGTTCAAATCATTGAAAGTGAGAGTGTAAGTTCTCTTGACTTAAGTCGTCATTGTGCCTTTTGTATTGAATTCGGATGCAATTTCTGTGATTCATCGTCAATAAGAAGGTCCATGGGATACAGCAAACCTGAAGAGAAGCATCGGAATCTAAAACTGGACTCACCGGAGAGTTTTAAACCAAAGAAAGTTAGAGTGTCTGTCCTCTTGTACTTAAGTCGGTATTGTGCCTTTTGTATTAAATTCGGATGCAATATCTGTGCTTCATCGTCAATAACAAGGTCCGAGGTATACAGTAAACCTGAAGTGAAGCACCGGAATCAACTACTGGACTCACAGGAGAGGTACAAATCATAGGAAGTTAGAGTGTCTGTCCTCTTGTACTTAAGTCAGCATAGTGCCTTTCGTATTCAATTCGGATGCAATATCTGTGTTTCATCGTCAATAAGAAGGTCCAAGGTATATAGTAAACCTGAAGTGAAGGATCGGAATCTGAAACTGGACGCACAGGAGAGGTTCAAATCATAGAAAGTCAGAATGTCAGTCCTCTTGCACTTAAGACTTCATTGTGCCTTTTGTATTAGATTCGGATGCAATTTCTGTGTTTCATCTCCAATAAGAAGGTCGAAGGTATACAGTAAACATCAAGTGAAGCATCGGAATCTAAAACTGGACTCACAGGAGAGGTTCAAATCATAGAAATTAGAGTGTCAGTCATCTTGTACTTATGTCGGCATTGTGCCGTTTCTATAAATTTCGGATGCAATTTCTATGTTTCATCGTCAATTAGAAGGTCCAAGGTATACTGTAAAACTGAAGAGAAGCATCGGAATCTAAAACTGGAGTCACAGGAGAGGTTCATATCATAGAAAGTTAAAGCGTCAGTCCTCTTGTACTTAAGTCGGCATTGTGCCTTTTGTATTATATTAGGATGCAATTTCTGTGTTTATCGTCCATAAGAATGTCCAAGGGATACAGTAAACCTGAAGTGAAGCATCGGAATCTAAAACTGGACTCACAGGAGAGGTTCAAATCATAGAAAGTTAGAGTGTCAGTCCTCTTCTACTGACGTCGGCATTGTGCCCATTGTATTAAATTCGGATGCAATTTCAGTGTTTCATCGTCAATAAGAAGGTCCAAGGTATACAGTAAACCTGAAGTAAAGCATCAGAACCTAAAACTGGACTCACAGGAGAGGTTTAAATCAAAGAAAGTTAGAGTGTCTGTCGTCTTGTACTTAAGTCGGTATTGTGCCTTTTGTATAAAATTCGGATGCAATTTATGTGTTTCATCGTCAATAAGAAGGTCCAAGGTATACAGTAAACCTGAAGGGAAGCATCGGAATCTAAAACTGGACTCACAGGAGAGGTTCAAATCATAGAAATTTAGAGTGTCAGTCCTCTTCTAGTTACGTCGGCATTGTGCCTTTTGTATTAAATTCGGATGCAATTTCTGTGTTTCATCGTCAATAAGAAGGTCCAAGGGATACAGTAAACCGGAAGTGAAGCATCGGAATCTGAAACTGGACTCACAGGACAGGTTTAAATCATAGCAAGTTAGAGTGTCTGTCCTCTTGTACTTAAGTCGGCATTGTGCATTTTGTATTAAATTCGGGTGCAATTTTTGTGTTTCATCGTCAATAAGAAGGTCCAAGGGATACAGTAAACCTAAAGTGAAGCATCGGAATCTAAAACTGGACTCACAGGAGAGGTTCATATCATAGAAAATAAGAGTGTCAGTCCTCTTGTACTTAAGTCGGCCTTGTGCCTTTTGTATTAAATTCGGATGCAATTTCTGCGTTTGAACATCAATAAGAATGACCAAGGTATACTGTAAACCTGATGTGAAGCATCGGAATCTAAAACTCAACTCACAGGAGAGGTTCAAATCATAGAATGTTATAGTGTCAGTCCTCTTGTACTTAAGTCGACATTGTGCCTTTTGTTTTATATTTGGATGCAATTTCTGTATTTCATCGTCAGTAAGAAGGTCCAAGGGATGCAGTAAACCGGAAAGGAATCATCGGAATCTAAAACTGGACTCACAGGAGAGGTTCTAATCATAGAAATTTGGAGTGTCAGTCCTGTAATACTTAAGTCAGCATTGTGCCTTTTGTATTAAATTCGGATGCAATTTCTGTGCTTCATCGTCAATAAGAAGGTCCAATGAATACAGTAAACCTGAAGTGAAGCATCGGAATCAAGATCTGGACTCACAGGAGAGGTTCAAATCGTAGAAAGTCAGAGTGTCAGTCCTCTTGTACTTAAGACTTCATTGTGCCTTTTGTTTTTGATTCGGATGCATTTTCTGTGTTTCATCGTCAATAAGAAGGTCCAAGGGATACAGTAAACCGGAAGTGAAGCATCGGAATCTAAAACTGGACTCACAGGACAGGTTTAAATCATAGCAAGTTGGAGTGTCTGTCCTCTAGCTTTTTAGTCGGCATTATGCCTTTTGTATTAAATTCGGATTCAATTTCTGTGTTTCATCGTCAATAAGAAGGTCCAAGGGATACAATAACCGGAAGTGAAGCATCGGAATCTAAAACTGGACTCACAAGAGAGGTTTAAATCAAAGAAAATTAGAGTGTCTGTCCCATTGTACTTAAGTCGGTATTGTGCCTTTTGTATTAAATTCGGATGCAATTTCTGTGTTTCATCGTCAATAAGGAGGTCCAAGGTATATAGTAAACCTGAAGTGAAGCATCGGAATCTAAAAGTGGACTCACAGGAGAGGTTCAAATCATAGAAAGTCAGAGTGTCAGTCCACTTGTACTTAAGACTTCATTGTGCCTTTTGTATTTGATACGGATGCAATTTCTGTGTTTCATCATCAATAAGAAGGTCCAAGGTATACAGTAAACCTGAAGTGAAGTATCGGAATCTAAAACTGGACTCACAGGAGAGGTTCAAATAATAGAAAGTTAGAGTGTCTGTCCTCTTGTACTTAAGTCGGCATTGTGCCATTTGTATTAATTTCGGGTGCAATTTCTGCGTTTCATCGTCAATAAGAAGGTCCAAGGCATACAGTAAACCTGCAGTGAAGCATCGGAATCTGAAACTGGTCTCACACGAGAAGTTCAAAGCATAGAAAGTTAGAGTGTCAGGCCTCTAGTACTTAAGTCGGCATTGTGCCTTTTGTATGAAGTACGGATGCAATTTCTGTGTTTCATCGTCAATAAGAAGGTCCAAGGGATACAGTAAACCTGAAGTGAAGCATCGGAATCTAAAACTGGACTCACAGGAGAGGTTTAAATCTAAGAAACTTAGTGTGTCTGTCCTCTTGTACTTAAGTCGGCCTTGTGCCTTTTGTATTACATTCGGATGCAATTTCTGTGTTTCATCGTCAATAAGAAGGTCCAAGGGATACAGTAAACCTGAAGTGAAGCATCGAATCTAAAACTGGACTCACAGGAGAGGTTCAAATCATAGAAAGTGAGAGTGTCAGTCCTCTTGTACTTAAGTCGGCATTGTGCCTTTTGTATTAAAATCGGATGCAATTTCTGTGTTTCATCGTCAATAAGAAAGTCCAAGGTATACTGTAAAACTGAAGAGAAGCATCGGAATCTAAAACTGGAGTCACAGGAGAGGTTCATATCATAGAAAGTTAAAGCGTCAGTCCTCTTGTACTTAAGTCGGCATTGTGCCTTTTGTATTATATTAGGATGCAATTTCTGTGTTTATCGTCCATAAGAATGTCCAAGGGATACAGTAAACCTGAAGTGAAGCATCGGAATCTAAAACTGGACTCACAGGAGAGGTTCAAATCATAGAAAGTTAGAGTGTCAGTCCTCTTCTACTGACGTCGGCATTGTGCCCATTGTATTAAATTCGGATGCAATTTCAGTGTTTCATCGTCAATAGGAAGGTCCAAGGTATACAGTAAACCTGAAGTAAAGCATCAGAACCTAAAACTGGACTCACAGGAGAGGTTTAAATCAAAGAAAGTTAGAGTGTCTGTCGTCTTGTACTTAAGTCGGTATTGTGCCTTTTGTATAAAATTCGGATGCAATTTATGTGTTTCATCGTCAATAAGAAGGTCCAAGGTATACAGTAAACGTGAAGGGAAGCATCGGAATCTAAAACTGGACTCACAGGAGAGGTTCAAATCATAGAAATTTAGAGTGTCAGTCCTCTTCTAGTTACGTCGGCATTGTGCCTTTTGTATTAAATTAGGATGCAATTTCTGTGTTTCATCGTCAATAAGAAGGTCCAAGGGATACAGTAAACCGGAAGTGAAGCATCGGAATCTGAAACTGGACTCACAGGACAGGTTTAAATCATAGCAAGTTAGAGTGTCTGTCCTCTTGTACTTGTGTCGGCATTGTGCATTTTGTATTAAATTCGGGTGCAATTTTTGTGATTCATCGTCAATAAGAAGGTCCAAGGGATACAGTAAACCTGAAGTGAAGCATCGGAATCTAAAACTGGACTCACAGGAGAGGTTCATATCATAGAAAATTAGAGTGTCAGTCCTCTTGTACTTAAGTCGGCCTTGTGCCTTTTGTATTAAATTCGGATGCAATTTCTGCGTTTGAACATCAATAAGAATGTCCAAGGTATACTGTAAACCTGATGTGAAGCATCGGAATCTAAAACTCAACTCACAGGAGAGGTTCAAATCATAGAATGTTATAGTGTCAGTCCTCTTGTACTTAAGTCGACATTGTGCCTTTTGTTTTATATTTGGATGCAATTTCTGTATTTCATCGTCAGTAAGAAGGTCCAAGGGATGCAGTAAACCGGAAAGGAATCATCGGAATCTAAAACTGGACTCACAGGAGAGGTTCTAATCATAGAAATTTGGAGTGTCAGTCCTGTAATACTTAAGTCAGCATTGTGCCTTTTGTATTAAATTCGGATGCAATTTCTGTGCTTCATCGTCAATAAGAAGGTCCAATGAATACAGTAAACCTGAAGTGAAGCATCGGAATCAAGATCTGGACTCACAGGAGAGGTTCAAATCGTAGAAAGTCAGAGTGTCAGTCCTCTTGTACTTAAGACTTCATTGTGCCTTTTGTTTTAGATTCGGATGCATTTTCTGTGTTTCATCGTCAATAAGAAGGTCCAAGGGATACAGTAAACCGGAAGTGAAGCATCGGAATCTAAAACTGGACTCACAGGACAGGTTTAAATCATAGCAAGTTGGAGTGTCTGTCCTCTAGCTTTTTAGTCGGCATTATGCCTTTTGTATTAAATTCGGATTCAATTTCTGTGTTTCATCGTCAATAGGAAGGTCCAAGGGATACAATAACCGGAAGTGAAGCATCGGAATCTAAAACTGGACTCACAAGAGAGGTTTAAATCAAAGAAAATTAGAGTGTCTGTCCCATTGTACTTAAGTCGGTATTGTGCCTTTTGTATTAAATTCGGATGCAATTTCTGTGTTTCATCGTCAATAAGGAGGTCCAAGGTATATAGTAAACCTGAAGTGAAGCATCGGAATCTAAAAGTGGACTCACAGGAGAGGTTCAAATCATAGAAAGTCAGAGTGTCAGTCCACTTGTACTTAGGACTTCATTGTGCCTTTTGTATTTGATACGGATGCAATTTCTGTGTTTCATCATCAATAAGAAGGTCCAAGGTATACAGTAAACCTGAAGTGAAGTATCGGAATCTAAAACTGGACTCACAGGAGAGGTTCAAATAATAGAAAGTTAGAGTGTCTGTCCTCTTGTACTTAAGTCGGCATTGTGCCATTTGTATTAATTTCGGGTGCAATTTCTGCGTTTCATCGTCAATAAGAAGGTCCAAGGCATACAGTAAACCTGCAGTGAAGCATCGGAATCTGAAACTGGTCTCACACGAGAAGTTCAAAGCATAGAAAGTTAGAGTGTCAGGCCTCTAGTACTTAAGTCGGCATTGTGCCTTTTGTATGAAGTACGGATGCAATTTCTGTGTTTCATCGTCAATAAGAAGGTCCAAGGGATACAGTAAACCTGAAGTGAAGCATCGGAATCTAAAACTGGACTCACAGGAGAGGTTTAAATCAAAGAAACTTAGTGTGTCTGTCCTCTTGTACTTAAGTCGGCCTTGTGCCTTTTGTATTACATTCGGATGCAATTTCTGTGTTTCATCGTCAATAAGAAGGTCCAAGGGATACAGTAAACCTGAAGTGAAGCATCGAATCTAAAACTGGACTCACAGGAGAGGTTCAAATCATAGAAAGTGAGAGTGTCAGTCCTCTTGTACTTAAGTCGGCATTGTGCCTTTTGTATTAAAATCGGATGCAATTTCTGTGTTTCATCGTCAATAAGAAAGTCCAAGGTATACAGTAAACCTGAAGTGAAGCATCGGAATCTAAAACAGGACTCACAGGAGAGGTTCAAATCATAGAAAGTTAGAGTGTCACTCCTCTTGTACTTAAGTCAGCATTGTGCCTTTTGTATTAAATTCGGATGCAATTTCTGTGCTTCATCGTCAATAAGAAGGTCCAATGGATACAGTAAAGCTGAAGTGAAGCATCGGAATCTAAAACTGGACTCACAGGAGAGGTTCAAATCATTGAAAGTGAGAGTGTCAGTTCTCTTGACTTAAGTCGTCATTGTGCCTTTTGTATTGAATTCGGATGCAATTTCTGTGATTCATCGTCAATAAGAAGGTCCATGGGATACAGCAAACCTGAAGAGAAGCATCGGAATCTAAAACTGGACTCACAGGAGAGGTTTAAACCAAAGAAAGTTAGAGTGTCTGTCCTCTTGTACTTAAGTCGGTATTGTGCCTTTTGTATTAAATTCGGATGCAATATCTGTGCTTCATCGTCAATAACAAGGTCCGAGGTATACAGTAAACCTGAAGTGAAGCATCGGAATCAACTACTGGACTCACAGGAGAGGTACAAATCATAGGAAGTTAGAGTGTCTGTCCTCTTGTACTTAAGTCAGCATAGTGCCTTTCGTATTCAATTCGGATGCAATATCTGTGTTTCATCGTCAATAAGAAGGTCCAAGGTATATAGTAAACCTGAAGTGAAGCATCGGAATCTAAAACTGGACGCACAGGAGAGGTTCAAATCATAGAAAGTCAGAATGTCAGTCCTCTTGTACTTAAGACTTCATTGTGCCTTTTGTATTAGATTCGGATGCAATTTCTGTGTTTCATCTCCAATAAGAAGGTCGAAGGTATACAGTAAACATCAAGTGAAGCATCGGAATCTAAAACTGGACTCACAGGAGAGGTTCAAATCATAGAAATTTGAGTGTCAGTCATCTTGTACTTATGTCGGCATTGTGCCGTTTCTATAAATTTCGGATGCAATTTCTATGTTTCATCGTCAATTAGAAGGTCCAAGGTATACTGTAAAACTGAAGAGAAGCATCGGAATCTAAAACTGGAGTCACAGGAGAGGTTCATATCATAGAAAGTTAGAGCGTCAGTCCTCTTGTACTTAAGTCGGCATTGTGCCTTTTGTATTATATTAGGATGCAATTTCTGTGTTTATCGTCCATAAGAATGTCCAAGGGATACAGTAAACCTGAAGTGAAGCATCGGAATCTAAAACTGGACTCACAGGAGAGGTTCAAATCATAGAAAGTTAGAGTGTCAGTCCTCTTCTACTGACGTCGGCATTGTGCCCATTGTATTAAATTCGGATGCAATTTCAGTGTTTCATCGTCAATAAGAAGGTCCAAGGTATACAGTAAACCTGAAGTAAAGCATCAGAACCTAAAACTGGTCTCACAGGAGAGGTTTAAATGAAAGAATGTTAGAGTGTCTGTCGTCTTGTACTTAAGTCGGTATTGTGCCTTTTGTATAAAATTCGGATGCAATTTATGTGTTTCATCGTCAATAAGAAGGTCCAAGGTATACAGTAAACCTGAAGGGAAGCATCGGAATCTAAAACTGGACTCACAGGAGAGGTTCAAATCATAGAAATTTAGAGTGTCAGTCCTCTTCTAGTTACGTCGGCATTGTGCCTTTTGTATTAAATTCGGATGCAATTTCTGTGTTTCATCGTCAATAAGAAGGTCCAAGGGATACAGTAAACCGGAAGTGAAGCATCGGAATCTAAAACTGGACTCACAGGACAGGTTTAAATCATAGCAAGTTAGAGTGTCTGTCCTCTTGTACTTAAGTCGGCATTGTGCATTTTGTATTAAATTCGGGTGCAATTTTTGTTTTTCATCGTCAATAAGAAGGTCCAAGGGATACAGTAAACCTGAAGTGAAGCATCGGAATCTAAAACTGGACTCACAGGAGAGGTTCATATCATAGAAAATTAGAGTGTCAGTCCTCTTGTACTTAAGTCGGCATTGTGCCTTTTGTATTAAATTCGGATGCAATTTCTGCGTTTGAACATCAATAAGAATGTCCAAGGTATATAGTAAACCAGAAGTGAAGCATCGGAATCTAAAACTGGACGCACAGGAGAGGTTCAAATCATAGAAAGTCAGAATGTCAGTCCTCTTGTACTTAAGACTTCATTGTGCCTTTTGTATTAGATTCGGTTGCAATTTCTGTGTTTCATCTCCAATAAGAAGGTCGAAGGTATACAGTAAACATCAAGTGAAGCATCGGCATCTAAAACTGGACTCACAGGAGAGGTTCAAATCATAGAAATTAGAGTGTCAGTCCACTTACACTTACGTCGGCATTGTGCCTTTTGTATTAAATTCGGATGGAATTTCTGTGATTCATCGTCAATAAGAAGGTCCAAGGTATACAGTAAACCTGAAGTGAAGCATTGGAATCTAAAAGTGGACTCACAGGAGAGGTTCAAATCATAGAAAGTTAGAGTGTCAGTCCTCTTGTACAAAAGTCGGCATTGTGCCTTTTGTATTAAATTCGGATGCAATTTCTGTGTTTCATCGTCAATAAGAAGGTGTTAGGTATACTGTAAACCTGAAGTGAAGCATCGGAATCAGAAACAGGACTCACAGGAGAGGTTCCAATCATAGAAAGTTAGAGTGTCAGACCTCTTGTACTTAAGTCGGAATTGTGCCTTTAGTATTAAATTCGGATGCAGTTTCTGTGTTACATCGTCAATAAGAAGGTCCAAGGGATACAGTAAACCTGAAGTGAAGCATCGGAATCTGAAACTGGACTCACAGGGTGGTTTAAATCAAAGAAAGTTAGAGTGTCTGACCTCTTGTACTTAAGTTGGCATTGTGCCTTTTGTATTAAATTCGGATGGAATTTTTTGTGTTTCATCGTCAATAATAAGGTCCAAGCGATACAGTTAACCTGAAGTGAAGCATCGGAATCAAAAACTAGACCTACGGGAGAGGTTTAAATCAAAGAAAGTTAGAGTGTCTGTCCTCTTGTACTTAGGTCGGCATTGTGCCTTTTGTATTTAATTCGGATGCAATTTCTGTGTTTCATCGTCAATAAGAAGGTCCAAGGGATACAGTGAACCTCAAGTGGAGCATCAGAATCTAAAACTGGACTCACTGGAGAGGTTTAAATCAAAGAAAGTTAGAGTGTCTGTCCTCTTGTACTTATGTCGGCATTGTGCCTTTTGTATTAAATTCGGATGCAATTTCTGTGTTTCATCGTCAATAAGAAGGTCCAAGGTATACAGTACACCTGAAGTGAAGCATCGGAATCTAAAACTCAACTCACAGGAGAGGTTCAAATCATAGAAAGTTAGAGTGTCAGTAGTCTTGTACTTAAGTCGGCATTGTGCCTTTTGTAATAAATTCGGATGCAATTTCTGTGTTTCATCGACAGTAAGAAGGTCCAAGGGATACAGTACACCTGAAGTGAAGCGTCGGAATCTAAAACTGGACTTACAGGAGAGGTTCAAATCATAGAAAGTTAGAGTGTCTTGTCCTTAAGTCAGCATTGTGCCTTTTGTATTAAATTCGGATGCAATTTCTGTGCTTCATTATCAATAAAAAGGTCCAACGGATATAGTAAGCATTAAGTGAAACATCGGAATCTAAAACTTGACACACAGGAGAGGTATAAAGTCAAAGAAAGTTAGAGTGTCCCTCCTCTTGTACTTACGTCGGCATGTGCCTTTTGTATTAAATCCGGATGCAATTTCTGTGCTTCATCGTCAATAAGGAGGTCCAAAGGATACAGTAAACCTGAAGTGAAGCATCGGAAACTAAAAGTGGACTCTCAGGAGAGGTTTAAATCAAAGAAAGTTAGAGTGTCTGTCCTCTTGTACTTAAGTCGGCATTGTGCCTTTTGTATTAAATTCGGATGCAATTTCTGTGTTTCATCGTCAATAAGAAGGTCCAAGGTAAACAGTAAACCTGAAGTGAAGCATCGGAATCTAGAACTGGACTCACAGGAGAGGTTCAAATAATAGAAAGTCAGAGTGTCAGTCCTCTTCTACTTTCGTCGGCATTATGCCTTTTGTATTAATTTCGGATGCAATTTCTGTGTTTCATCGTCAATAAGATGGTGTTAGGTATACTGTAAACCTGAAATGAAGCATCTGAATCTAAAACAATACTAACAGGAGAGGTTCCAATCAAAGAAAGTTATAGTGTCAGACCTCTTGTACTTAAGTCGGCATTGTGCCTTTTGTAATAAATTCGGATGCAGTTTCTGTGTTTCATCGTCAATAAGAAGGTCCAAGGGATACAGTAAACCTGAAGTGAAGCATCGGAATCTAGAACTGGAATCACAGAAGAGGTTTAAATCAAAGAAAGTTAGAGTGTTTGACCTCTTGTACTTAAGTTGGCATTGTGGCTTTTGTATTAAATTCGGATGCAATATCTGTGTGCCATCGTCAATAATAAGGTCCAAGGGATACAGTAAACCTGAAGTGCAGCATCGGAATCAAAAACTGGACCTACGAGAGAGGTTTCACTCAAAGAAATTTAGAGTGTCTGTACTCTTGTACTTAATTTGGCATTGTGCCTTTTGTATTAAATTCGGATGCAATTTCTGTGTTTCATCGTCAATAAGAAGGTCCTAGGGATACAGTAAACCTGAAGTGAAGCATCGGAATTTAAAAATGGACCCACTGGAGAGGTTTAAATCAAAGAAAGTTAGAGTGTCAGTCCTCATGTACTTAAGTCGGCATTGTGCCTTTTGTTTTAAATTTGGATGCAATTTCTATGTTTGATCATCAATAAGAAGGTCCAAGGTATACAGTAAACCTGAAGTGAAGCATCGGTATCTAAAAATGAACTCACAGGAGAAGTTCAAATCATAGAAAGTTATAGTGTCAGTCCTCTTGTACTTAAGTCGGCATTGTGCCTTTTGTATTAAATTCGGATGCAATTTCTGTGTTTCATCGTCAATAAGAAGGTCCAAGGTATACAGTGAACCTGAAGTAAAGCATCCGAATCTAAAACTGGAGTCACAGGAGAGGTACAAACCATAGAAAGTTAGAGTGTCACTCCCCTTGTACTTATGTCGACATTGTGCCTTTGTATTAAATTGGGATGCAATTTCTGTGTTTCATCGTCAATAAGAAGGTCCAAGGGATACAGTAAACCTGAAGTGAATCATCGGAATCTAAAACTGGACTTACAGAAGAAGTTTAAATCAAAGAAAATTAGCGTGTCTGTCCTCTTGTACTTAAGTCGGCGTTGTGCCTTATGTATTAAATTCGGAAGCAATTTCTGTGTTTCACCGTCAATAAGAAGGTCGAAGGGTTACAGTAAACCTGAAGTGAAGCATCGGAATCTAAAACTGGACTCACAGGAGAGGTTCAAATCATAGAAAGTTAGAGTGTCAGTCCACTTGTACTTAAGTCGGCATTGTGCCTTTTGTATTAAATTCGGATGCAATTTCTGTGTTTCATCGTCAATAAGAAGGTCCAAGGAATACAGTAAACCTTAAGTCAAGATTCGGAATCTAAAACTGGACTCACAGGAGAGGTTCAAATCACAGAAAGTTAGAGTGTCAGTCATCTTGTTCTTAAGTCGGCGTTGTGCCTTCTGTATTAAATTCGGATGCAATTTCTGTGCTTCATCGTCAACAAGAAGGTCCAAGGGATAGAGTAAACATGAAGTGAAGCATCGGAATCTAAAACGGGACTCACAGGAGAGGTTCAAATCACAGAAAGTTAGAGTGTCAGTCATCTTGTACTTATGTCGGCATTGTGCCTTTTCTATAAATTTCGGATGCAATTTCTATGTTTCATCGTCAATTAGAAGGTCCAAGGTATACAGTAAACCTGAAGTAAAGCATCAGAACCTAAAACTGGACTCACAGGAGAGGTTTAAATCAAAGAAAGTTAGAGTGTCTGTCGTCTTGTACTTAAGTCGGTATTGTGCCTTTTGTATAAAATTCGGATGCAATTTACGTGTTTCATCGTCAATAAGAAGGTCCAAGGTATACAGTAAACCTGAAGGGAAGCATCGGAATCTAAAACTGGACTCACAGGAGAGGTTCAAATCATAGAAATTTAGAGTGTCAGTCCGCTTCTAGTTACGTCGGCATTGTGCCTTTTGTATTAAATTCGGATGCAATTACTGTGTTTCATCGTCAATAAGAAGGTCCAAGGGATACAGTAAACCGGAAGTGAAGCATCGGAATCTAAAACTGGACTCACAGGACAGGTTTAAATCATAGCAAGTTAGAGTGTCTGTCCTCTTGTACTTAAGTCGGCATTGTGCATTTTGTATTAAATTCGGGTGCAATTTTTGTGTTTCATCGTCAATAAGAAGGTCCAAGGGATACAGTTAACCTGAAGTGAATCATCGGAATCTAAAACTGGACTCACAGGAGAGGTTCATATCATAGAAAATTAGAGTGTCAGTCCTCTTGTACTTAAGTCGGCATTGTGCCTTTTGTATTAAATTCGGATGCAATTTGTGCGTTTAAACATCAATAAGAATGTCCAAGGTATACTGTAATCCTGATGTGAAGCATCGGAATCTAAAACTCAACTCACAGGAGTGGTTTAAATCAAAGAAAGTTAGAGTGTCTCTCCTCTTGTACTTAAGTCGGCATTGTGCCTTTTGTATTAAATTCGGATGCAATTTCTATGATTCATCGTCAATAAGAAGGTCCAAGGGATACAGTAAACCTGAAGTGAAGCATCGGAATCTAAAACTGGACTCACTGGTTAGGTTTAAATCAAAGAAAGTTGGAGTGTCTGTCCTCTTGTACTTAAGTCGGCATTGTGCTTTTTGTATTAAATTCGGATGCAATTTCAGTGTTTCATCGTCAATAAGAAGGTCCAAGGTATACAGTAAACCTGAAGTGAAGCATTGGAATCTAAAAGTGGACTCACAGGAGAGGTTCAAATCATAGAAAGTTAGAGTGTCAGTCCTCTTGTACATAAGTCGGCATTGTGCGTTTTGTATTAAATTCGGATGCAATTTCTGTGTTTCATCGTCAATGAGAAGGTGTTAGGTATACTGTAAACCTGAAGTGAAGCATCGGAATCAGAAACAGGACTCACAGGAGAGGTTCCAATCATAGAAAGTTAGAATGTCAGACCTCTTGTACTTAAGTCGGAATTGTGCCTTTAGTATTAAATTCGGATGCAGTTTCTGTGTTTCATCGTCAATAAGAAGGTCCAAGGGATACAGTAAACCTGAAGTGAAGCATCGGAATCTAAAACTGGACTCACAGGGAGGTTTAAATCAAAGAAAGTTAGAGTGTCTGACCTCTTGTACTTAAGTTGGCATTGTGCCTTTTGTATTAAATTCGGATGCAATTTTTTGTGTTTCATCGTCAATAATAAGGTCCAAGCGATACAGTAAACCTGAAGTGAAGCATCGGAATCAAAAACTAGACCTACGGGAGAGGTTTAAATCAAAGAAAGTTAGAGTGTCTGTCCTCTTGTACTTAGGTCGGAATTGTGCCTTTTGTATTTAATTCGGATGCAATTTCTGTGTTTCATCGTCAATAAGAAGGTCCAAGGTATACAGTACACCTGAAGTGAAGCATCGGAATCTAAAACTCAACTCACAGGAGAGGTTCAAATCATAGAAAGTTAGAGTGTCAGTAGTCTTGTACTTAAGTCGGCATTGTGCCTTTTGTAATAAATTCGGATGCAATTTCTGTGTTTCATCGACAGTAAGAAGGTCCAAGGGATACAGTACACCTGAAGTGAAGCGTCGGAATCTAAAATTGGACTTACAGGAGAGGTTCAAATCATAGAAAGTTAGAGTGTCTTGTCCTTAAGTCAGCATTGTGCCTTTTGTATTAAATTCGGATGCAATTTCTGTGCTGCATTATCAATAAAAAGGTCCAACGGATACAGAAAGCATTAAGTGAAACATCGGAATCTAAAACTTAACACACAGGAGAGGTATAAAGTCAAAGAAAGTTAGAGTGTCCCTCCTCTTGTACTTACGTCGGCATGTGCCTTTTGTATTAAATCCGGATGCAATTTCTGCGCTTCATCGTCAATAAGGAGGTCCAAAGGATACAGTAAACCTGAAGTGAAGCATCGGAAACTAAAAGTGGACTCTCAGGAGAGGTTTAAATCAAAGAAAGTTAGAGTGTCTGTCCTCTTGTACTTAAGTCGGCATTGTGCCATTTGTATTAAATTCGGATGCAATTTCTGTGTTTCATCGTCAGTAAGGAGGTCCAAGATAAACAGTAAACCTGAAGTGAAGCATCGGAATCTAGAACTGGACTCACAGAAGAGGTTTAAATCAAAGAAAGTTAGAGTGTTTGACCTCTTGTACTTAAGTTGGCATTGTGCCTTTTGTATTAAATTCGGATGCAATATCTGTGTGTCATCGTCAATAATAAGGTCCAAGGGATACAGTAAACCTGAAGTGCAGCATCGGAATCAAAAACTGGACCTACGAGAGAGGTTTCAATCAAAGAAAGTTAGAGTGTCTGTACTCTTGTACTTAATTTGGCATTGTGCCTTTTGTATTAAATTCGGATGCAATTTCTGTGTTTCATCGTCAATAAGAAGGTCCAAGGGATAGAGTAAACATGAAGTGAAGCATCGGAATCTAAAACGGGACTCACAGGAGAGGTTCAAATCACAGAAAGTTAGAGTGTCAGTCATCTTGTACTTATGTCGGCATTGTGCCTTTTCTATAAATTTCGGATGCAATTTCTATGTTTCATCGTCAATTAGAAGGTCCAAGGTATACTGTAAAACTGAAGAGAAGCATCGGAATCTAAAACTGGTGTCACAGCAGAGGTTCACATCATAGAAAGTTAGAGCGTCAGTCCTCTTGTACTTAAGTCGGCATTGTGCCTTTTGTATTATATTAGGATGCAATTTCTGTGTTTATCGTCCATAAGAATGTCCAAGGGATACAGTAAACCTGAAGTAAAGCATCAGAACCTAAAACTGGACTCACAGGAGAGGTTTAAATCAAAGAAAGTTAGAGTGTCTGTCGTCTTGTACTTAAGTCGGTATTGTGCCTTTTGTATAAACTTCGGATGCAATTTATGTGTTTCATCGTCAATAAGAAGGTCCAAGGTATACAGTAAACCTGAAGGGAAGCATCGGAATCTAAAACTGGACTCACAGGAGAGGTTCAAATCATAGAAATATAGAGTGTCAGTCCTCTTCTAGTTACGTCGGCATTTTGCCTTTTGTATTAAATTCGGATGCAATTTCTGTGTTTCATCGTCAATAAGAAGGTCCAAGGGATACAGTTAACCGGAAGTGAAGCATCGGAATCTAAAACTGGACTCACAGGACAGGTTTAAATCATAGCAAGTTAGAGTGTCTGTCCTCTTGTACTTAAGTCGGCATTGTGCATTTTGTATTTAATTCGGGTGCAATTTTTGTGTTTCATCGTCAATAAGAAGGTCCAAGGGATACAGTAAACCTGAAGTGAAGCATCGGAATCTAAAACTGGACTCACAGGAGAGGTTCATATCATAGAAAATTAGAGTGTCAGTCCTCTTGTACTTAAGTCGACATTGTGCCTTTTGTTTTATATTTGGATGCAATTTCTGTATTTCATCGTCAGTAAGAAGGTCCAAGGGATGCAGTAAACCGGAAAGGAAGCATCGGAATCTAAAACTGGACTCACAGGAGTGGTTCTAATCATAGAAATTTGGAGTGTCAGTCCTCTAATACTTAAGTCAGCATTGTGCTTTTGTATTAAATTCGGATGCAATTTCTGTGCTTCATCGTCAATAAGAAGGTCCAATGGATACAGTAAACCTGAAGTGAAGCATCGGAATCAAGAACTGGACTCACAGGAGAGGTTCAAATCGTAGAAAGTCAGAGTGTCAGTCCTCTTGTACTTAAGACTTCATTCTGCCTTTTGTTTTAGATTCGGATGCAATTTCTGTGTTTCATCGTCAATAAGAAGGCCCAAGGGATACAGTAAACCGGAAGTGAAGCATCGGAATCTAAAACTGGACTCACAGGACAGGTTTAAATCATAGCAAGTTGGAGTGTCTGTCCTCTAGCTTTTTAGTCGGCATTATGCCTTTTGTATTAAATTCGGATGCAATTTCTGTGTTTCATCGTCAATAAGAAGGTCCAAGGGATACAGTAAACCGGAAATGAAGCATCGGAATCTAAAACTGGACTCACAAGAGAGGTTTAAATCAAAGAAAATTAGAGTGTCTGTCCCATTGTACTTAAGTCGGTATTGTGCCTTTTGTATTAAATTCGGATGCAATTTCTGTGTTTCATCGTCAATAAGAAGGTCCAAGGTATACAGTAAACCTGAAGTGAAGCATCGGAATCTAAAACTGGACTCACAGGAGAGGTACAAATCATAGAAAGTCAGAGTGTCAGTCCTCTTGTAATTAAGACTTCATTGTGCCTTTTGTATTTGATACGGATGCAATTTCTGTGTTTCATCATCAATAAGAAGGTCCAAGGTATACAGTAAACCTGAAGTGAAGTATCGGAATCTAAAACTGGACTCACAGGAGAGGTTCAAATAATAGAGAGTTAGAGTGTCTGTCCTCTTGTACTTAAGTTGGCATTGTGTCATTTGTATTAATTTCGGGTGCAATTTCTGCGTTTCATCGTCAATAAGAAGGTCCAAGGCATACAGTAAACCTGCAGTGAAGCATCGGAATCTGAAACTGGTCTCACACGAGAAGTTCAAAGCATAGAAAGTTAGAGTGTCAGGCCTCTAGTACTTAAGTCGGCATTGTGCCTTTTGTATGAAATACGGATGCAATTTCTGTGTTTCATCGTCAATAAGAAGGTCCAAGGGATACAGTAAACCTGAAGTGAAGCATCGGAATCTAAAACTGGACTCACAGGAGAGGTTTAAATCAAAGAAACTTAGTGTGTCTGTCCTCTTGTACTTAAGTCGGCCTTGTGCCTTTTGTATTACATTCGAATGCAATTTCTGTGTTTCATCGTCAATAAGAAGGTCCAAGGGATACAGTAAACCTGAAGTGAAGCATCGAATCTAAAACTGGACTCACAGGAGAGGTTCAAATCATAGAAAGTGAGAGTGTCAGTCCTCTTGTACTTAAGTCGGCATTGTGCCTTTTGTATTAAAATCTGATGCTATTTCTGTGTTTCATCGTCAATAAGAAAGTCCAAGGTATACAGTAAACCGGAAGTGAAGCATCGGAATCTAAAACAGGACTCACAGGAGAGGTTTAAATCATAGAAAGTTAGAGTGTCACTCCTCCTGTACTTAAGTCAGCATTGTGCTTTTTGTATTAAATTCGGATGCAATTTCTGTGCTTCATCGTCAATAAGAAGGTCCAATGGATACAGTAAAGCTGAAGTGAAGCATCGGAATCTAAAACTGGACTCACAGGAGAGGTTCAAATCATTGAAAGTGAGAGTGTCAGTTCTCTTGACTTAAGTCGTCATTGTGCCTTTTGTATTGAATTCGGATGCAATTTCTGTGATTCATCGTCAATAAGAAGGTCCATGGGATACAGCAAACCTGAAGAGAAGCATCGGAATCTAAAACTGGACTCACAGGAGAGGTTTAAACCAAAGAAAGTTAGAGTGTCTGTCCTCTTGTACTTAAGTCGGTATTGTGCCTTTTGTATTAAATTCGGATGCAATATCTGTGCTTCATCGTCAATAACAAGGTCCGAGGTATACAGTAAACCTGAAGTGAAGCATCGGAATCAACTACTGGACTCACAGGAGAGGTACAAATCATAGGAAGTTAGAGTGTCTGTCCTCTTGTACTTAAGTCAGCATAGTGCCTTTCGTATTCAATTCGGATGCAATATCTGTGTTTCATCGTCAATAAGAAGGTCCAAGGTATATAGTAAACCTGAAGTGAAGCATCGGAATCTAAAACTGGACGCACAGGAGAGGTTCAAATCATAGAAAGTCAGAATGTCAGTCCTCTTGTACTTAAGACTTCATTGTGCCTTTTGTATTAGATTCGGATGCAATTTCTGTGTTTCATCTCCAATAAGAAGGTCGAAGGTATACAGTAAACATCAAGTGAAGCATCGGAATCTAAAACTGGACTCACAGGAGAGGTTTAAATCAAAGAAAGTTAGAGTGTCTGTCCTCTAGTACTTAAGTCGGCATTGTGCATTTTGTATTAAATTCGGATGCAATTTCTGTGTTTCATCGTCAATAAGAAGGTCCAAGGGATACAGTAAACCCGAAATGAAGCATCAGAATCTAAAACTGGACTCACAGGAGAGGTTAAAATCATTGAAATTTAGAGTGTCAGTCCTCTTCTACTTGAGTCGGCATTGTGCCTTTGTATTAAATTCGGATACAATTTCTGTGTTTCATCGTCAATAAGAAGGTCCAAGGGATACAGTAAACCTGAAATGAAGCAACGGAATTTAAAACTGGACTCACAGGAGAGGTTTAAATCATAGAAATTTAGAGTGTCAGTCCTCTTCTACTTAAGTCGGCATTGTGCCTTTTGTATAAAATTCGGATACAATAATCTGTGTTTCATCGTCAATAAGATGGTCCAAGGTATACAGTAAACCTGAAGTGAAGCATCGGAATCTAAAACTGGACTCTCAGCAGAGGTTCAAATCATAGAAAATTAGAGTGTCAGTCCTCTTGTACTTAAGTTTGCATCGTGCCTTTTGTATTAAATTCGGATGCAATTTCTGTGTTTTATCGTCAATAAGAAGGTCCAAGGTATACAGTAAATCTGAAGTGAATCATCGGAATCTAAAACTGGACTCACAGGAAAGGTTCAAGTCATACAAAGTTAGAGTGTCGGTCCTCTTCTACTTAAGTCGGCATTGTGCCTTTAGTAATAAATTCGGATGCTATTTCTGTGTTTCAACGTCAATAAGAAGGTCCAAGGTATAAAGTAAACCAGAAGTGAAGCATCGGAATCTAAAACTGGACTCACAGGACAGGCTTAAATCAAAGGAAGTTAGAGGTTCTGTCCTCTTGTACTTAAGTCGGCATTGTGCCTTTTGTATTAAATTCGGATGCAATTACTGTGTTTCATCGTCAATAAGAAGGTCCAAGGGATACAGTTAACCTGAAGTGAAGCACCGGAATCTAAAACTCGACTCACAGGAGAGGTTCAAATCATAGAAAGTTGTAGTGTACGTCCGCTAGTACTTAGGTCGGCATTGTGCCTTTTGTATTAAATTCGGATGCACTTTCTGTGTTTCATCGTCAATAAGAAGGTCCAAGGTATACAGTAAACCTGAAGTGAAGCATCGGAATCTAAAACTGGACTCACAGGATAGGTTCAAATAATAGAAGGTTAGAGTGTCAGTCCTCTTGTACTTATGTCGTCATTGTGCCTTTTGTATTAAATTCGGATGCAATTTCTATGTTTGATCATCAATAAGAAGGTCCAAGGTATACAGTAAACCTGAAGTGAAGCATCGGTATCTAAAAATGAACTCACAGGAGAAGTTCAAATCATAGAAAGTTATAGTGTCAGTCCTCTTGTACTTAAGTCGGCATTGTGCCTTTTGTATTAAATTCGGATGCAATTTCTGTGTTTCATCGTCAATAAGAAGGTCCAAGGTATACAGTGAACCTGAAGTGAAGCATCCGAATCTAAAGCTGGAGTCACAGGAGAGGTACAAACCATAGAAAGTTAGAGTGTCACTCCCCTTGTACTTATGTCGACATTGTGCCTTTGTATTAAATTGGGATGCAATTTCTGTGTTTCATCGTCAATAAGAAGGTCCAAGGGATACAGTAAACCTGAAGTGAATCATCGGAATCTAAAACTGGACTTACAGAAGAAGTTTAAATCAAAGAAAATTAGCGTGTCTGTCCTCTTGTACTTAAGTCGGCGTTGTGCCTTATGTATTAAATTCGGAAGCAATTTCTGTGTTTCACCGTCAATAAGAAGGTCGAAGGGTTACAGTAAACCTGAAGTGAAGCATCGGAATCTAAAACTGGACTCACAGGAGAGGTTCAAATCATAGAAAGTTAGAGTGTCAGTCCACTTGTACTTAAGTCGGCATTGTGCCTTTTGTATTAAATTCGGATGCAATTTCTGTGTTTCATCGTCAATAAAAAGGTCCAAGGGATACAGTAAACCTAAAGTGAAGCATCGGAATCTAAAACTGGACTCACAGGAGAGGTTCAAATCACAGAAAGTTAGAGTGTCAGTCATCTTGTTCTTAAGTCGGCATTGTGCCTTCTGTATTAAATTCGGATGCAATTTCTGTGCTTCATCGTCAACATGAAGGTCCAAGGGATAGAGTAAACATGAAGTGAAGCATCGGAATCTAAAACGGGACTCACAGGAGAGGTTCAAATCACAGAAAGTTAGAGTGTCAGTCATCTTGTACTTATGTCGGCATTGTGCCTTTTCTATAAATTTCGGATGCAATTTCTATGTTTCATCGTCAATTAGAAGGTCCAAGGTATACTGTAAAACTGAAGAGAAGCATCGGAATCTAAAACTGGTGTCACAGCAGAGGTTCACATCATAGAAAGTTAGAGCGTCAGTCCTCTTGTACTTAAGTCGGCATTGTGCCTTTTGTATTATATTAGGATGCAATTTCTGTGTTTATCGTCCATAAGAATGTCCAAGGGATACAGTAAACCTGAAGTAAAGCATCAGAACCTAAAACTGGACTCACAGGAGAGGTTTAAATCAAAGAAAGTTAGAGTGTCTGTCGTCTTGTACTTAAGTCGGTATTGTGCCTTTTGTATAAAATTCGGATGCAATTTATGTGTTTCATCGTCAATAAGAAGGTCCAAGGTATACAGTAAACCTGAAGGGAAGCATCGGAATATAAACTGGACTCACAGGAGAGGTTCAAATCATAGAAATTTAGAGTGTCAGTCCTCTTCTAGTTACGTCGGCATTTTGCCTTTTGTATTAAATTCGGATGCAATTTCTGTGTTTCATCGTCAATAAGAAGGTCCAAGGGATACAGTAAACCGGAAGTGAAGCATCGGAATCTAAAACTGGACTCACAGGACAGGTTTAAATCATAGCAAGTTAGAGTGTCTGTCCTCTTGTACTTAAGTCGGCATTGTGCATTTTGTATTTAATTCGGGTGCAATTTTTGTGTTTCATCGTCAATAAGAAGGTCCAAGGGATACAGTAAACCTGAAGTGAAGCATCGGAATCTAAAACTGGACTCACAGGAGAGGTTCATATCATAGAAAATTAGAGTGTCAGTCCTCTTGTACTTAAGTCGACATTGTGCCTTTTGTTTTATATTTGGATGCAATTTCTGTATTTCATCGTCAGTAAGAAGGTCCAAGGGATGCAGTAAACCGGAAAGGAAGCATCGGAATCTAAAACTGGACTCACAGGAGAGGTTCTAATCATAGAAATTTGGAGTGTCAGTCCTCTAATACTTAAGTCAGCATTGTGCTTTTGTATTAAATTCGGATGCAATTTCTGTGCTTCATCGTCAATAAGAAGGTCCAATGGATACAGTAAACCTGAAGTGAAGCATCGGAATCAAGAACTGGACTCACAGGAGAGGTTCAAATCGTAGAAAGTCAGAGTGTCAGTCCTCTTGTACTTAAGACTTCATTCTGCCTTTTGTTTTAGATTCGGATGCAATTTCTGTGTTTCATCGTCAATAAGAAGGTCCAAGGGATACAGTAAACCGGAAGTGAAGCATCGGAATCTAAAACTGGACTCACAGGACAGGTTTAAATCATAGCAAGTTGGAGTGTCTGTCCTCTAGCTTTTTAGTCGGCATTATGCCTTTTGTATTAAATTCGGATGCAATTTCTGTGTTTCATCGTCAATAAGAAGGTCCAAGGGATACAGTAAACCGGAAATGAAGCATCGGAATCTAAAACTGGACTCACAAGAGAGGTTTAAATCAAAGAAAATTAGAGTGTCTGTCCCATTGTACTTAAGTCGGTATTGTGCCTTTTGTATTAAATTCGGATGCAATTTCTGTGTTTCATCGTCAATAAGAAGGTCCAAGGTATACAGTAAACCTGAAGTGAAGCATCGGAATCTAAAACTGGACTCACAGGAGAGGTACAAATCATAGAATGTCAGAGTGTCAGTCCTCTTGTAATTAAGACTTCATTGTGCCTTTTGTATTTGATACGGATGCAATTTCTGTGTTTCATCATCAATAAGAAGGTCCAAGGTATACAGTAAACCTGAAGTGAAGTATCGGAATCTAAAACTGGACTCACAGGAGAGGCTCAAATAATAGAGAGTTAGAGTGTCTGTCCTCTTGTACTTAAGTTGGCATTGTGTCATTTGTATTAATTTCGGGTGCAATTTCTGCGTTTCATCGTCAATAAGAAGGTCCAAGGCATACAGTAAACCTGCAGTGAAGCATCGGAATCTGAAACTGGTCTCACACGAGAAGTTCAAAGCATAGAAAGTTAGAGTGTCAGGCCTCTAGTACTTAAGTCGGCATTGTGCCTTTTGTATGAAATACGGATGCAATTTCTGTGTTTCATCGTCAATAAGAAGGTCCAAGGGATACAGTAAACCTGAAGTGAAGCATCGGAATCTAAAACTGGACTCACAGGAGAGGTTTAAATCAAAGAATCTTAGTGTGTCTGTCCTCTTGTACTTAAGTCGGCCTTGTGCCTTTTGTATTACATTCGAATGCAATTTCTGTGTTTCATCGTCAATAAGAAGGTCCAAGGGATACAGTAAACCTGAAGTGAAGCATCGAATCTAAAACTGGACTCACAGGAGAGGTTCAAATCATAGAAAGTGAGAGTGTCAGTCCTCTTGTACTTAAGTCGGCATTGTGCCTTTTGTATTACAATCGGATGCTATTTCTGTGTTTCATCGTCAATAAGAAAGTCCAAGGTATACAGTAAACCGGAAGTGAAGCATCGGAATCTAAAACAGGACTCACAGGAGAGGTTCAAATCATAGAAAGTTAGAGTGTCACTCCTCCTGTACTTAAGTCAGCATTGTGCTTTTTGTATTAAATTCGGATGCAAATTCTGTGCTTCATCGTCAATAAGAAGGTCCAATGGATACAGTAAAGCTGAAGTGAAGCATCGGAATCTAAAACTGGACTCACAGGAGAGGTTCAAATCATTGAAAGTGAGAGTGTCAGTTCTCTTGACTTAAGTCGTCATTGTGCCTTTTGTATTGAATTCGGATGCAATTTCTGTGATTCATCGTCAATAAGAAGGTCCATGGGATACAGCAAACCTGAAGAGAAGCATCGGAATCTAAAACTGGACTCACAGGAGAGGTTTAAACCAAAGAAAGTTAGAGTGTCTGTCCTCTTGTACTTAAGTCGGTATTGTGCCTTTTGTATTAAATTCGGATGCAATATCTGTGCTTCATCGTCAATAACAAGGTCCGAGGTATACAGTAAACCTGAAGTGAAGCATCGGAATCAACTACTGGACTCACAGGAGAGGTACAAATCATAGGAAGTTAGAGTGTCTGTCCTCTTGTACTTAAGTCAGCATAGTGCCTTTCGTATTCAATTCGGATGCAATATCTGTGTTTCATCGTCAATAAGAAGGTCCAAGGTATATAGTAAACCTGAAGTGAAGCATCGGAATCTAAAACTGGACGCACAGGAGAGGTTCAAATCATAGAAAGTCAGAATGTCAGTCCTCTTGTACTTAAGACTTCATTGTGCCTTTTGTATTAGATTCGGATGCAATTTCTGTGTTTCATCTCCAATAAGAAGGTCGAAGGTATACAGTAAACATCAAGTGAAGCATCGGAATCTAAAACTGGACTCACAGGAGAGGTTTAAATCAAAGAAAGTTAGAGTGTCTGTCCTCTAGTACTTAAGTCGGCATTGTGCATTTTGTATTAAATTCGGATGCAATTTCTGTGTTTCATCGTCAATAAGAAGGTCCAAGGGATACAGTAAACCCGAAATGAAGCATCAGAATCTAAAACTGGACTCACAGGAGAGGTTAAAATCATTGAAATTTAGAGTGTCAGTCCTCTTCTACTTGAGTCGGCATTGTGTCTTTGTATTAAATTCTGATACAATTTCTGTGTTTCATCGTCAATAAGAAGGTCCAAGGGATACAGTAAACCTGAAATGAAGCAACGGAATTTAAAACTGGACTCACAGGAGAGGTTTAAATCATAGAAATTTAGAGTGTCAGTCCTCTTCTACTTAAGTCGGCATTGTGCCTTTTGTATAAAATTCGGATATAATAATCTGTGTTTCATCGTCAATAAGATGGTCCAAGGTATACAGTAAACCTGAAGTGAAGCATCGGAATCTAAAACTGGACTCTCAGCAGAGGTTCAAATCATAGAAAATTAGAGTGTCAGTCCTCTTGTACTTAAGTTTGCATCGTGCCTTTTGTATTAAATTCGGATGCAATTTCTGTGTTTCATCGTCAATAAGAAGGTCCAAGGTATACAGTAAATCTGAAGTGAATCATCGGAATCTAAAACTGGACTCACAGAAAAGGTTCAAGTCATACAAAGTTAGAGTGTCGGTCCTCTTCTACTTAAGTCGGCATTGTGCCTTTAGTAATAAATTCGGATGCTATTTCTGTGTTTCAACGTCAATAAGAAGGTCCAAGGTATAAAGTAAACCAGAAGTGAAACATCGGAATCTAAAACTGGACTCACAGGACAGGCTTAAATCAAAGAAAGTTAGAGGTTCTGTCCTCTTGTACTTAAGTCGGCATTGTGCCTTTTGTATTGAATTCGGATGCACTTTCTGTGTTTCATCGTCAATAAGAAGGTCCAAGGTATACAGTAAACCTGAAGTGAAGCATCGGAATCTAAAACTGGACTCACAGGATAGGTTCAAATAATAGAAGGTTAGAGTGTCAGTCCTCTTGTACTTATGTCGTCATTGTGCCTTTTGTATTAAATTCGGATGCAATTTCTGTGTTTCATCGTCAAGAAGAAGGTCCAAGGTAAACTGTTAACCTGAAGTGAAGCATCGGAATCTAAAACTGGACTCACAGGAGAGGTTCAAATCATACAACGTTAGAGTGTCAGTCCTCTTATACTTAAGTCGGCATTGTGCCTTTTGTATTAAATTCGGATGCAATTTCTGTGTTTCATCGTCAATAAGAACGTCTTATGTATATTGTAAACCTGAAGTGAAGCATCGGAATCTAAAACTGGACTCACAGGAGAGGTTCAATTTATAGAAGGTTAGTGTGTCAGTCCTCTTGTACTTAAGTCGGCATTGTGCCATTTGAATTAAATTCGGATGCAATTTCTGTGTTTCATCGCCAATAAGAAGGTCCAAGGGATACAGTTAACCTGAAGTGAAGCATCGGAATTTAAAACTGGACTCACGGGACAGGTTCAAAACATAGAAAGTTAGAGTGTCAGTCCTCTTGTACTTAAGTATGCATCGTGCCTTTTGTATTAAATTCGGATGCAATTTCTGTGTTTCATCGTCAATAAAAAGGTCCAAGGTATACAGTAAACCTGAAGTGAAGCATGGGAATCTAAAACTGGACTCACAGGTGAGGTTCAAATCATAGAATATATAGAGTGTCAGTCCTCTTGTACTTAAGTCGGCATTGTGCCTTTTGTATTAAATTCGGATGCAATTTCTGTGTTTGATCATCAATAAGATGCTCCAAGGTATACAGTAAACCGGAAGTGGAACATCGGAATCTAAAACTGGACTCTCAGCAGAGGTTCAAATCATAGAAAATTAGAGTGTCGGTCCTCTTGTACTTAAGTTTGCATCGTGCCTTTTGTATTAAATTCGGATGCAATTTCTGTGTTTCATCGTCAATAAGAAGGTCCAAGGTATACAGTAAACCTGAAGTGAAGCATCGGAATCTAAAACTGGACTCACAGGAGAGGTTCAAATCATAGAAATTTAGGGTGTCAGTCCTCTTGTACTTAAGTCGGCATTGTGCCTTTTCTATTAAATTCGGATGCAATTTCTGTGTTTCATCGTCAATAAAAAGGTCCAAGGTATAATGTAAACCTGAAGTGAAGCATGGGAATCTAAAACTGGACTCACAGGTGAGGTTCAAATCATAGAATATATAGAGTGTCAGTCCTCTTGTACTTAAGTCGGCATTGTGCCTTTTGTATTAAATTCGGATGCAATTTCTGTGTTTGATCATCAATAAGATGCTCCAAGGTATACAGTAAACCGGAAGTGGAACATCGGAATCTAAAACTGGACTCACAGGAGAGGTTTAAATCAAAGAAAATTAGAGTGTCTGTCCTCTTGAACTTATGTCGGCGTTGTGCCTTTTGTATTAAATTCAGATGCAATTTCTGTGTTTCATCGTCAATAACAATTTCCAAGGTAAACAGTAAACCTGAAGTGAAGCTACGGAATCTAAAACTGGACTCACAGGACAGGTTTATATCAAAAGAAGTTAGAGTGTCTGTCCTCTTGAAATTAAGTCGGCATTGTGTCTTTTGTAATAAATTCGGATGCAATTTCTGTGATTCATCGTCAATAAGAAGGTCCAAGGTATACTGTAAACCTGAAGTGAAGCATCGGAATCTGAAACTGGACTCACAGGAGAGGTTCAAATCATAGAAAGTTAGAATGTCAGTCCTCTTGTACTTAAGTCTGCATTGTGCTTTTTGTATTAAATTCGGATGCAATTTCTGTGTTTCATCGTCAATAAGAAGGTCCAAGGTATACAGTAAACCTGATATGAAGCATCCGAATCTAAAATTGGACTCACAGGAGAGGTTCAAATCATAGAAATTTAGAGTGTCACTCCTCTTGTACTTAAGTCGACATTGTACCTTTTGTATTAAATTCGGATGCAATTTCTGTGTTTCAT
The DNA here is from genome assembly GCF_021461395.2 of Schistocerca americana. Taxonomy (NCBI): domain Eukaryota; kingdom Metazoa; phylum Arthropoda; class Insecta; order Orthoptera; family Acrididae; genus Schistocerca; species Schistocerca americana. The sequence goes on along the minus strand of NC_060120.1, from coordinate 1,069,639,498 downwards.
CGTCAATAAGAAGGTCAAAGGGATACAGTAAACCCGAAATGAAGCATCAGAATCTAAAACTGGACTCACAGGAGAGGTTAAAATCATTGAAATTTAGAGTGTCAGTCCTCTTCTACTTGAGTCGGCATTGTGCCATTTGTATTAAAATCGGATACAATTTCTGTGTTTCATTGTCAATAAGAAGGTCCAAGGGATACATTAAACCTAAAATGAAGTATCCGAATCTAAAACTGGACTCACAGGAGAGGATGAAATCATAGAAAAGTAGAGTGTCAGTCCTCTTCTACTTAAGTCGGCATTGTGCCTTTTGTATTGAATTCGGATACAATTTCTGTGTTTCATCGTCAATAAGAAGGTCCAAGGTATACAGTAAACCTAAAGTGAAGCATCGGAATCTAAAACTGGACTCTCAGGAGAGGTTCAAATCATAGAAAGTTAGAGTGTCAGTCCTCTTTTACTTAAGTATGCATCGTGCCTTTTGTATTAAATTCGGATGCAATTTCTGTGTTTCATCGTCAATAAGAAGCACCAAGGTATACAGTAAACCGGAAGTGGAACATCGGAATCGAAAAACTGGACTCACAGGAGGGGTTCAATTCATAGAAACTAAGAGTGTCAGCCATCTTGTACTTAAGTCGGCAATGTACCTTTTGTATTAAATTCGGATGCAATTTCTGTGTTTCATCGTCAATAAGAAGGTCCAAGGGATACAGTAAACCCGAAATGAAGCATCAGAATCTAAAACTGGACTCACAGGAGAGGTTAAAATCATTGAAATTTAGAGTGTCAGTCCTCTTCTACTTGAGTCGGCATTGTGCCTTTGTATTAAATTCGGATACAATATCTGTGTTTCATCGTCAATAAGAAGGTCCAAGGGATACAGTAAACCTGAAATGAAGCAACGGAATTTAAAACTGGACTCACAGGAGAGGTTTAAATCATAGAAAATTAGAGTGTCAGTCCTCTTCTACTTAAGTCGGCATTGTGCCTTTTGTATAAAATTCGGATACAATAATCTGTGTTTCATCGTCAATAAGATGGTCCAAGGTATACAGTAAACCTGAAGTGAAGCATCGGAATCTAAAACTGGACTCTCAGCAGAGGTTCAAATCATAGAAAATTAGAGTGTCAGTCCTCTTGTACTTAAGTTTGCATCGTGCCTTTTGTATTAAATTCGGATGCCATTTCTGTGTTTCATCGTCAATAAGAAGGTCCAAGGTATACAGTAAACCTGAAGTGAATCATCGGAATCTAAAACTGGACTCACAGGAAAGGTTCAAGTCATACAATGTTAGAGTGTCGGTCCTCTTCTACTTAAGTCGGCATTGTGCCTTTAGTAATAAATTCGGATGCTATTTCTGTGTTTCAACGTCAATAAGAAGGTCCAAGGTATAAAGTAAACCAGAAGTGAAGCATCGGAATCTAAAACTGGGCTCACAGGACAGGCTTAAATCAAAGAAAGTTAGAGGTTCTGTCCTCTTGTACTTAAGTCGGCAGTGTGCCTTTTGTATTAAATTCGGATGCATTTACTGTGTTTCATCGTCAATAAGAAGGTCCAAGGGATACAGTTAACCTGAAGTGAAGCATCGGAATCTACAAGTCGACTCACAGGAGAGGTTCAAATCATAGAAAGTTGTAGTGTAAGTCCGCTTGTACTTAAGTCGGCATTGTGCCTTTTGTATTAAATTCGGATGCACTTTCTGTGTTTCATCGTCAATAAGAAGGTCCAAGGTATACAGTAAACCTGAAGTGAAGCATCGGAAACTAAAACTGGACTCACAGGATAGGTTCAAATAATAGAAGGTTGGAGTGTCAGTCCTCTTGTACTTATGTCGTCATTGTGCCTTTTCTATTAAATTCGGATGCAATTTCTGTGTTTCATCGTCAAGAAGAAGGTCCAAGGTAAACTGTTAACCTGAAGTGAAGCATCGGAATCTAAAACTGGACTCACAGGAGAGGTTCAAATCATACAACGTTAGAGTGTCAGTCCTCTTGTACTTAAGTCGGCATTGTGCCTTTTGTATTAAATTCGGATTCAATTTCTGTGTTTCATCGTCAATAAGAACGTCTTAGGTATACTGTAAACCTGAAGTGAAGCATCGGAATCTAAAACTGGACTCACAGGAAAGGTTCAATTTATAGAAGGTTAGTGTGTCAGTCCTCTGGTACTTAAGTCGGCATTGTGCCATTTGAATTAAATTCGGATGCAATTTCTGTGTTCATCGCCAATAAGAAGGTCCAAGGGATACAGTTAACCTGAAGTGAAGCATCGGAATTTAAAACTGGACTCACGGGACAGGTTCAAAACATAGAAAGTTAGAGTGTCAGTCCTCTTGTTCTTAAGTCGGCATTGTGCCTTTTGTATTAAATTCGGATGCAATTTCTGTGTTTGGTCATCAATAAGAAGGTGATAGGTATACAGTAAACCTGAAGTGAAGCATCGGAATCTAAAACTCAACTTAGAGGAGAGGTTCAAATCATAGAAAGTTAGAGTGTGAGACATATTGTACTTAAGTGGGCATTGTGCCTTTTGTATTAAATTCGGATGCCATATCTGTGTTTCATCATCAATAAGAAGGTCAAAGGTATACAGTAAACCTGGAGTGAATCATCAGAATCTAAAAGTGGACTCACAGGAACGGTTCAAATCATGGAAAATTAGAGTGTCAGTACTCTTCTACTTAAGTCGGCATTGTGCTTTTTGTATTAAATTCGGATGCAATTTCTGTGTTTCATCGTCAATAAGTCGGTCCAAGGTATACAGTAAACCTGAAGTGAAGCATCGGAATCTAAAACTGGACTCACAGGAGAGTTTTAAATCAAAGAAAGTTAGAGTGTCAGTCCTCTTGTACTTAAGTCGGCATTGTGTCTTTTGTATTAAATTCGGATGCAATTTCTGTGTTTCATCGTCAATAAGAAGGTCCAAGGTATACAGTAAACCTGATGTGAAGCATCTGAATCTAAACTGGACTCACAGGAGAGGTTCAAATCACAGAAATGTAGAGTGTCAGTCCTCTTCTACTTATGTCGGCATTGTGCCTTTTGTATTAAATTCGGATACAATTTCTGTGATTCATCGTCATTAAGAAGGTTCAAGGTATACAGTAAACCTAAAGTTAAGCATCTTAATCTAAAACTGGACTCTCAGGAGAGGTTCAAATCATAGAAAGTTAGAGTGTCAGTCCTCTTGTACTTAAGTATGCATCGTGCCTTTTGTATTAAATTCGGATGCAATTTCTGTGTTTCATCGTCAATAAGAAGCTCCAAGGTATACTGTAAACCGGAAGTGGAAAATCGGAATCGAAAACTGGACTCACAGGAGGGGTTCAAGTCATAGAAACTTAGAGTGTCAGACCTCTTGTACTTAAGTCGGCATTTTGCCTTTTGTATAAAATTCGAATGCAATTTCTGTGATTCATCGTCAATAAGAAGGTCCAAGGTATACAGTAAACGTGAAGTGAAGCATCGCAATCTAAAACTGGACTCACAGGAGAGGTTTAACTCAAAGAAAATTAGAGTGTCTGTCCTCTTGTACTTAAGTCGGCATTGTGCCTTTTGTATTAAATTCAGATGCAATTTCTGTGTTTCATCGTCAATAAGAGGGTCCAAGGTATACAGTAAACCTGATGTGAAGCATCCGAATCTAAAACTGGACTTACTGGAGAGGTTTAAATCATTGATATTTAGAGTGTCAGTCCTCTTCTACTTGAGTCGGCATTGTGCCTTTTGTATTAAATTCGGATACAATTGATGTGTTTCATCGTCAATAAGAAGGTCCAAGGGATACAGTAAACCCGAAATGAAGCATCAGAATCTAAAACTGGACTAACAGGAGAGGTTAAAATCATAGAAATTTAGAGTGTCAGTCCACTTCTACTTAGGTCGGCATTGTACGTTTTGTATAAAATTCGGTTTCAATTTCTGTGTTTCAATGTCAATAAGAAGGTCCGAGGTATATATTAAACCTGAAGTGAATCATCGGAATCTAAAACTGGACTCACAGGAGAGTTTTAAATCAAAGAAAGTTAGAGTGTCTGTCCTCTTGTACTTAAGTCGGCATTGTGCCTTTTGTATTAAATTCGGATGAAATTTCTGTGTTTCATCGTCAATAAGAAGGTCCAAGGTATACAGTAAGCCTGATGTGAAGCATCTGAATCTGAACTGGACTCACAGGAGAGGTTCAAATCACAGAAATGTAGAGTGTCAGTCCTCTTCTACTTAAGTCGGCATTGTGCCGTTTGTATTAAATTCGGATACAATTTCTGTGATTCATCGTCATTAAGAAGGTTCAAGGTATACAGTAAACCTAAAGTGAAGCATCTTAATCTAAAACTGGACTCTCAGGAGAGGTTCAAATCATAGAAAGTTAGAGTGTCAGTCCTCTTGTACTTAAGTCGGCATCGTGCCTTTTGTATTAAATTCGGATGCAATTTCTGTGTTTCATCGTCAATAAGAAGCTTCAAGGTATACTGTAAACCGGAAGTGGAACATCGGAATCTAAAACTGGACTCACAGGAGGGGTTCAAGTCATAGAAACTTAGAGTGTCAGACCTCTTGTACTTAAGTCGGCATTTTGCCTTTTGTATAAAATTCGAATGCAATTTCTGTGATTCATCGTCAATAAGAAGGTCCAAGGTATACAGTAAACCTGAAGTGAAGCATCGGAATCTAAAACTGGACTCACAGGAGAGGTTCAAATCATAGAAATTTAGGGTGTCAGTCCTCTTGTACTTAAGTCGGCATTGTGCCTTTTCTATTAAATTCGGATGCGATTTCTGTGTTTCATCGTCAATAAAAAGGTCCAAGGTATACAGTAAACCTGAAGTGAAGCATGGGAATCTAAAACTGGACTCACAGGTGAGGTTCAAATCATAGAATATATAGAGTGTCAGTCCTCTTGTACTTAAGTCGGCATTGTGCCTTTTGTATTAAATTCGGATGCAATTTCTGTGTTTGATCATCAATAAGATGCTCCAAGGTATACAGTAAACCGGAAGTGGAACATCGGAATCTAAAACTGGACTCTCAGCAGAGGTTCAAATCATAGAAAATTAGAGTGTCGGTCCTCTTGTACTTAAGTTTGCATCGTGCCTTTTGTATTAAATTCGGATGCAATTTCTGTGTTTCATCGTCAATAAGAAGGTCCAAGGTATACAGTAAACCTGAAGTGAAGCATCGGAATCTAAAACTGGACTCACAGGAGAGGTTCAAATCATAGAAATTTAGGGTGTCAGTCCTCTTGTACTTAAGTCGGCATTGTGCCTTTTCTATTAAATTCGGATGCAATTTCTGTGTTTCATCGTCAATAAAAAGGTCCAAGGTATACAGTAAACCTGAAGTGAAGCATGGGAATCTAAAACTGGACTCACAGGTGAGGTTCAAATCATAGAATATATAGAGTGTCAGTCCTCTTGTACTTAAGTCGGCATTGTGCCTTTTGTATTAAATTCGGATGCAATTTCTGTGTTTGATCATCAATAAGATGCTCCAAGGTATACAGTAAACCGGAAGTGGAAAATCGGAATCTAAAACTGGACTCACAGGAGAGGTTTAAATCAAAGAAAATTAGAGTGTCTGTCCTCTTGAACTTATGTCGGCGTTGTGCCTTTTGTATTAAATTCAGATGCAATTTCTGTGTTTCATCGTCAATAACAAGGTCCAAGGTAAACAGTAAACCTGAAGTGAAGCTACGGAATCTAAAACTGGACTCACAGGACAGGTTTATATCAAAAGAAGTTAGAGTGTCTGTCCTCTTGAAATTAAGTCGGCATTGTGTCTTTTGTAATAAATTCGGATGCAATTTCTGTGATTCATCGTCAATAAGAAGGTCCAAGGTATACTGTAAACCTGAAGTGAAGCATCGGAATCTGAAACTGGACTCACAGGAGAGGTTCAAATCATAGAAAGTTAGAATGTCAGTCCTCTTGTACTTAAGTCTGCATTGTGCTTTTTGTATTAAATTCGGATGCAATTTCTGTGTTTCATCGTCAATAAGAAGGTCCAAGGTATACAGTAAACCTGATATGAAGCATCCGAATCTAAAATTGGACTCACAGGAGAGGTTCAAATCATAGAAATTTAGAGTGTCACTCCTCTTGTACTTAAGTCGACATTGTACCTTTTGTATTAAATTCGGATGCAATTTCTGTGTTTCATCGTCAATAAGAAGGTCAAAGGGATACAGTAAACCCGAAATGAAGCATCAGAATCTAAAACTGGACTCACAGGAGAGGTTAAAATCATTGAAATTTAGAGTGTCAGTCCTCTTCTACTTGAGTCGGCATTGTGCCATTTGTATTAAAATCGGATACAATTTCTGTGTTTCATTGTCAATAAGAAGGTCCAAGGGATACATTAAACCTAAAATGAAGTATCCGAATCTAAAACTGGACTCACAGGAGAGGATGAAATCATAGAAAAGTAGAGTGTCAGTCCTCTTCTACTTAAGTCGGCATTGTGCCTTTTGTATTGAATTCGGATACAATTTCTGTGTTTCATCGTCAATAAGAAGGTCCAAGGTATACAGTAAACCTAAAGTGAAGCATCGGAATCTAAAACTGGACTCTCAGGAGAGGTTCAAATCATAGAAAGTTAGAGTGTCAGTCCTCTTTTACTTAAGTATGCATCGTGCCTTTTGTATTAAATTCGGATGCAATTTCTGTGTTTCATCGTCAATAAGAAGCACCAAGGTATACAGTAAACCGGAAGTGGAACATCGGAACTAAAACTGGACTCACAGGTGAGGTTCAAATCATAGAATATATAGAGTGTCAGTCCTCTTGTACTTAAGTCGGCATTGTGCCTTTTGTATTAAATTCGGATGCAATTTCTGTGTTTGATCATCAATAAGATGCTCCAAGGTATACAGTAAACCGGAAGTGGAACATCGGAATCTAAAACTGGACTCACAGGAGAGGTTTAAATCAAAGAAAATTAGAGTGTCTGTCCTCTTGAAATTAAGTCGGCATTGTGTCTTTTGTAATAAATTCGGATGCAATTTCTGTGATTCATCGTCAATAAGAAGGTCCAAGGTATACTGTAAACCTGAAGTGAAGCATCGGAATCTAAAACTGGACTCTCAGCAGAGGTTCAAATCATAGAAAATTAGAGTGTCAGTCCTCTTGTACTTAAGTTTGCATCGTGCCTTTTGTATTAAATTCGGATGCAATTTCTGTGTTTCATCGTCAATAAGAAGGTCCAAGGGATACAGTAAACCTGAAGTGAAGCATCGGAATCTAAAACTGGACTCTCAGCAGAGGTTCAAATCATAGAAAATTAGAGTGTCAGTTCTCTTGTACTTAAGTTTGCATCGTGCCTTTTGTATTAAATTCGGATGCAATTTCTGTGTTTCATCGTCAATAAGAAGGTCCAAGGTATACAGTAAACCTGAAGTGAATCATCGGAATCTAAAACTGGACTCACAGGAAAGGTTCAAGTCATACAAAGTTAGAGTGTCGGTCCTCTTCTACTTAAGTCGGCATTGTGCCTTTAGTAATAAAATTCGGATGCTATTTCTGTGTTTCAACGTCAATAAGAAGGTCCAAGGTATAAAGTAAACCAGAAGTGAAGCATCGGAATCTAAAACTGGGCTCACAGGACAGGCTTAAATCAAAGAAAGTTAGAGGTTCTGTCCTCTTGTACTTAAGTCGGCATTGTGCCTTTTGTATTAAATTCGGATGCATTTACTGTGTTTCATCGTCAATAAGAAGGTCCAAGGGATACAGTTAACCTGAAGTGAAGCATCGGAATCTAAAACTCGACTCACAGGAGAGGTTCAAATCATAGAAAGTTGTAGTGTAAGTCCGCTTGTACTTAAGTCGGCATTGTGCCTTTTGTATTAAATTCGGATGCACTTTCTGTGTTTCATCGTCAATAAGAAGGTCCAAGGTATACAGTAAACCTGAAGTGAAGCATCGGAAACTAAAACTGGACTCACAGGATAGGTTCAAATAATAGAAGGTTAGAGTGTCAGTCCTCTTGTACTTATGTCGTCATTGTGAATTTCTATTAAATTCGGATGCAATTTCTGTGTTTCATCGTCAAGAAGAAGGTCCAAGGTAAACTGTTAACCTGAAGTGAAGCATCGGAATCTAAAACTGGACTCACAGGAGAGGTTCAAATCATACAACGTTAGAGTGTCAGTCCTCTTGTACTTAAGTCGGCATTGTGCCTTTTGTATTAAATTCGGATGCAATTTCTGTGTTTCATCGTCAATAAGAACGTCTTAGGTATACTGTAAACCTGAAGTGAAGCATCGGAATCTAAAACTGGACTCACAGGAAAGGTTCAATTTATAGAAGGTTAGTGTGTCACTCCTCTGGTACTTAAGTCGGCATTGTGCCATTTGAATTAAATTCGGATGCAATTTCTGTGTTCATCGCCAATAAGAAAGTCCAAGGGATACAGTTAACGTGAAGTGAAGCATCGGAATTTAAAACTGGACTCACGGGACAGGTTCAAAACATAGAAAGTTAGAGTGTCAGTCCTCTTGTTCTTAAGTCGGCATTGTGCCTTTTGTATTAAATTCGGATGCAATTTCTGTGTTTGGTCATCAATAAGAAGGTCCTAGGTATACAGTAAACCTGAAGTGAAGCATCGGAATCTAAAACTCAACTTACAGGAGAGGTTCAAATCATAGAAAGTTAGAGTGTGAGACATATTGTACTTAAGTCGGCATTGTGCCTTTTGTATTAAATTCGGATGCCATATCTGTGTTTCATCATCAATAAGAAGGTCAAAGGTATACAGTAAACCTGGAGTGAATCATCAGAATCTAAAAGTGGACTCACAGGAACGGTTCAAATCATGGAAAATTAGAGTGTCAGTACTCTTCTACTTAAGTCGGCATTGTGCTTTTTGTATTAAATTCGGATGCAATTTCTGTGTTTCATCGTCAATAAGTCGGTCCAAGGTATACAGTAAACCTGAAGTGAAGCATCGGAATCTAAAACTGGACTCACAGGAGAGTTTTAAAATCAAAGAAAGTTAGAGTGTCAGTCCTCTTGTACTTAAGTCGGCATTGTGCCTTTTGTATTAAATTCGGATGCAATTTCTGTGTTTCATCGTCAATAAGAAGGTCCAAGGTATACAGTAAACCTGATGTGAAGCATCTGAATCTAAACTGGACTCACAGGAGAGGTTCAAATCACAGAAATGTAGAGTGTCAGTCCTCTTCTACTTATGTCGGCATTGTGCCTTTTCTATTAAATTCGGATACAATTTCTGTGATTCATCGTCATTAAGAAGGTTCAAGGTATACAGTAAACCTAAAGTGAAGCATCTTAATCTAAAACTGGACTCTCAGGAGAGGTTCAAATCATAGAAAGTTAGAGTGTCAGTCCACTTGTACTTAAGAATGCATCGTGCCTTTTGTATTAAATTCGGATGCAATTTCTGTGTTTCATCGTCAATAAGAAGCTCCAAGGTATACTGTAAACCGGAAGTGGAAAATCGGAATCTAAAACTGGACTCACAGGAGGGGTTCAAGTCATAGAAACTTAGAGTGTCAGACCTCTTGTACTTAAGTCGGCATTTTGCCTTTTGTATAAAATTCGAATGCAATTTCTGTGATTCATCGTCAATAAGAAGGTCCAAGGTATACAGTAAACCTGAAGTGAAGCATCGCAATCTAAAACTGGACTCACAGGAGAGGTTTAACTCAAAGAAAATTAGAGTGTCTGTCCTCTTGTACTTAAGTCGGCATTGTGCCTTTTGTATTAAATTCAGATGCAATTTCTGTGTTTCATCGTCAATAAGAGGGTCCAAGGTATACAGTAAACCTGATGTGAAGCATCCGAATCTAAAACTGGACTCACTGGAGAGGTTTAAATCATTGATATTAAGAGTGTCAGTCCTCTTCTACTTGAGTCGGCATTGTGATTTTTGTATTAAATTCGGATACAATTGATGTGTTTCATCGTCAATAAGAAGGTCCAAGGGATACAGTAAACCCGAAATGAAGCATCGGAATCTAAAACTGGACTAAAAGGAGAGGTTAAAATCATAGAAATTAGAGTGTCAGTCCACTTCTACTTAGGTCGGCATTGTACGTTTTGTATAAAATTCGGTTTCAATTTCTGTGTTTCAATGTCAATAAGAAGGTCCCAGGTATATATTAAACCTGAAGTGAATCATCGGAATCTAAAACTGGACTCACAGGAGAGTTTTAAAATCAAAGAAAGTTAGAGTGTCTGTCCTCTTGTACTTAAGTCGGCATTGTGCCTTTTGTATTAAATTCGGATGCAATTTCTGTGTTTCATCGTCAATAAGAAGGTCCAGGTATACAGTAAGCCTGATGTGAAGCATCTGAATCTAAACTGGACTCACAGGAGAGGTTCAAATCACAGAAATGTAGAGTGTCAGTCCTCTTCTACTTAAGTCGGCATTGTGCCGTTTGTATTAAATTCGGATACAATTTCTGTGATTCATCGTCATTAAGAAGGTTCAAGGTATACAGTAAACCTAAAGTGAAGCATCTTAATCTAAAACTGGACTCTCAGGAGAGGTTCAAATCATAGAAAGTTAGAGTGTCAGTCCTCTTGTACTTAAGTCGGCATCGTGCCTTTTGTATTAAATTCGGATGCAATTTCTGTGTTTCATCGTCAATAAGAAGCTCCAAGGTATACTGTAAACCGGAAGTGGAACATCGGAATCTAAAACTGGACTCACAGGAGGGGTTCAAGTCATAGAAACTTAGAGTGTCAGACCTCTTGTACTTAAGTCGGCATTTTGCCTTTTGTATAAAATTCGAATGCAATTTCTGTGATTCATCGTCAATAAGAAGGTCCAAGGTATACAGTAAACCTGAAGTGAAGCATCGGAATCTAAAACTGGACTCACAGGAGAGGTTTAAATCATAGAAATTTAGGGTGTCAGTCCTCTTGTACTTAAGTCGGCATTGTGCCTTTTCTATTAAATTCGGATGCAATTTCTGTGTTTCATCGTCAATAAAAAGGTCCAAGGTATACAGTAAACCTGAAGTGAAGCATGGGAATCTAAAACTGGACTCACAGGAGAGGTTCAAATCATAGAATATATAGAGTGTCAGTCCTCTTGTACTTAAGTCGGCATTGTGCCTTTTGTATTAAATTCCAATGCAATTTCTGTGTTTGATCATCAATAAGATGCTCCAAGGTATACAGTAAACCGGAAGTGGAACATCGGAATCTAAAACTGGACTCACAGGAGGGTTTCAAGTCGTAGAAACGTAGAGTGTCAGCCCTCTTGTACTTAAGTCGGCATTGTGCCTTTTGTATAAAATTCGAATGCAATTTCTGTGATTCATCGTCAATAAGCTGGTCCAAGGTATACAGTAAACCTGAAGTGAAGCATCGGAATCTAAAACTGGACTCACAGGAGAGGTTTAAATCAAAGAAAATTAGAGTGTCTGACCTCTTGAACTTATGTCGGCGTTGTGCCTTTTGTATTAAATTCAGATGCAATTTCTGTGTTTCATCGTCAATAACAAGGTCCAAGGTAAACAGTAAACCTGAAGTGAAGCTACGGAATCTAAAACTGGACTCACAGGACAGGTTTATATCAAAAGAAGTTAGAGTGTCTGTCCTCTTGTACTTAAGTCCGGCATTGTGTCTTTTGTAATAAATTCGGATGCAATTTCTGTGATTCATCGTCAATAAGAAGGTCCAAGGTATACTGTAAACCTGAAGTGAAGCATCGGAATCTGAAACTGGACTCACAGGAGAGGTTCAAATCATAGAAAGTCAGAATGTCAGTCCTCTTGTACTTAAGTCTGCATTGTGCTTTTTGTATTTAATTCGGATGCAATTTCTGTGTTTCATCGTCAATAAGAAGGTCCAAGGTATACAGTAAACCTGATATGAAGCATCCGAATCTAAAATTGGATTCACAGGAGAGGTTCAAATCATAGAAAGTTAGAGTGTCACTCCGCTTGTACTTAAGTCGACATTGTACCTTTTGTATTAAATTCGGATGCAATTTCTGTGTTTCATCGTCAATAAGGAGGTCCAAGGGATACAGTAAACCCGAAATGAAGCATCAGAATCTAAAACTGGACTCACAGGAGAGGTTAAAATCATTGCAATTTAGAGTGTCAGTCCTCTTCTACTTGAGTCGGCGTTGTGCCTTTTGTATTAAAATCGGATACAATTTCTGTGTTTCATCGTCAATAAGAAGGTCCAAGGGATACATTAAACCTAAAATGAAGCATCCGAATCTAAAATTGGACTCACAGGAGAGGATGAAATCATAGAAATGTAGAGTGTCAGTCCTCTTCTACTTAAGTCGGCATTGTGCCTTTTGTATTGAATTCGGATACAATTTCTGTGTTTAATCGTCAATAAGAAGGTCCAAGGTATACAGTAAATCTAAAGTGAAGCATCGGAATCTAAAACTGGACTCTCAGGAGAGGTTCAAATCATAGAAAGTTAGAGTGTCAGTCCTCTTTTACTTAAGTATGCATCGTGCCTTTTGTATTAAATTCGGATGCAATTTCTGTGTTTCATCGTCAATAAGAAGGTCCAAGGGATACAGTAAACCTGAAATGAAGCATCGGAATTTAAAACTGGACTCACAGGAGAGGTTTAAATCATAGAAATTTAGAGTGTCAGTCCTCTTCTACTTAAGTCGGCATTGTGCCTTTTGTATAAAATTCGGATACATTAATCTGTGTTTCATCGTCAATAAGATGCTCCAAGGTATACAGTAAACCTGAAGTGAAGCATCGGAATCTAAAACTGGACTCTCAGCAGAGGTTCAAATCATAGAAAATTAGAGTGTCAGTCCTCTTGTACTTAAGTTTGCATCGTGCCTTTTGTATTAAATTCGGATGCAATTTCTGTGTTTCATCGTCAATAAGAAGCTCCAAGGTATACAGTAAACCGGAAGTGGAACATCGGAATCTAAAACTGGACTCACAGGAGAGGTTCAAGTCATAGAAACTTAGAGTGTCAGACCTCTTGTACTTAAGTCGGCATTGTGCCTTTTGTATAAAATTCGGATGCAATGTCTGTGTTTCATCGTCAATAAGAAGGTCCAAGGTATACAGTAAACCTGAAGTGAATCATCGGAATCTAAAACTGGACTCACAGCAAAGGTTCAAGTCATAGAAAGTTAGAGTGTCGGTCCTCTTCTACTTAAGTCGTCATTGTGCCTTTAGTAATACATTCGGATGCTATTTCTGTGTTTCAACGTCAATAAGAAGGTCCAAGGTATAAAGTAAACCTGAAGTGAAGCATCGGAATCTAAAACTGGACTCACAGGACAGGCTTAAATCAAAGAAAGTTAGAGGTTCTGTCCTCTTGTACTTAAGTCGGCATTGTGCCTTTTGTATTAAATTCGGATGCACTTTCTGTGTTTCATCGTCAATAAGAAGGTCCAAGGTATACAGTAAACCTGAAGTGAAGCATCGGAATCTAAAACTGGACTCACAGGATAGGTTCAAATAATAGAAGGTTAGAGTGTCAGTCCTCTTGTACTTATGTCGTCATTGTGCCTTTTGTATTAAATTCGGATGCAATTTCTGTGTTTCATCGTCAAGAAGAAGGTCCAAGGTAAACTGTTAACCTGAAGTGAAGCATCGGAATCTAAAACTGGACTCACAGGAGAGGTTCAAATCATACAACGTTAGAGTGTCAGTCCTCTTGTACTTAAGTCGGCATTGTGCCTTTTGTATTAAATTCGGATGCAATTTCTGTGTTTGGTCATCAATAAGAAGGTCCTACGTATACAGTAAACCTGAAGTGAAGCATCGGAATCTAAAACACAACTTACAGGAGAGGTTCAAATCATAGAAAGTTAGAGTGTGAGACATATTGTACTTAAGTCGGCATTGTGCCTTTTGTATTAAATTCGGATGCCATATCTGTGTTTCATCATCAATAAGAAGGTCAAAGGTATACAGTAAACCTGGAGTGAATCATCAGAATCTAAAAGTGGACTCACAGGAAAGGTTCAAATCATTGATATTTAGAGTGTCAGTCCTCTTCTACTTGAGTCGGCATTGTGCCTTTTGTATTAATTTCGGATGCAATTTCTGTGTTTCATCGTTAATAAGGAGGTCCAAGGGATACAGTAAACCCGAAATGAAGCATCAGAATCTAAAACTGGACTCACAGGAGAGGTTAAAATCATTGAAATTTAGAGTGTCAGTCCTCTTCCACTTGAGTCGGCGTTGTGCCCTTTGTATTAAAATCGGATACAATTTCTGTGTTTCATCGTCAATAAGAAGGTCCAAGGGATACATTAAACCTAAAATGAAGCATCCGAATCTAAAACTGGACTCACAGGAGAGGATGAAATCATAGAAATGTAGAGTGTCAGTCCTCTTCTACTTAAGTCGGCATTGTGCCTTTTGTATTGAATTCGGATGCAATTTCTGTGTTTCATCGTCAATAAGAAGGTCCAAGGTATACAGTAAACCTAAAGTGAAGCATCGGAATCTAAAACTGGACTCTCAGGAGAGGTTCAAATCATAGAAAGTTTGAGTGTCAGTCCTCTTTTACTTAAGTATGCATCGTGTTCCTTTTGTAATAAATTCGGATGCAATTTCTGTGTTTCATCGTCAATAAGAAGCACCAAGGTATACAGTAAACCGGAAGTGGAACATCGGAATCGAAAAACTGGACTCACAGGAGGGGTTCAATTCATAGAAACTTAGAGTGTCAGCCATCTTGTACTTAAGTCGGCAATGTACCTTTTGTATTAAATTCGGATGCAGTTTCTGTGTTTCATCGTCAATAAGAAGGTCCAAGGGATACAGTAAACCCGAAATGAAGCATCAGAATCTAAAACTGGACTCACAGGAGAGGTTAAAATCATTGAAATTTAGAGTGTCAGTCCTCTTCTACTTGAGTCGGCATTGTGCCTTTTGTATTAAATTCGGATACAATTTCTGTGTTTCATCGTCAATAAGAAGGTCCAAGGGATACAGTAAACCTGAAATGAAGCATCGTAAATTAAAACTGGACTCACAGGAGACGTTTAAATCATAGAAATTTAGAGTGTCAGTCCTCTTCTACTTAAGTCGGCATTGTGCCTTTTGTATAAAATTCGGATACAATAATCTGTGTTTCATCGTCAATAAGATGGTCCAAGGTATACAGTAAACCTGAAGTGAAGCATCGGAATCTAAAACTGGACTCTCAGCAGAGGTTCAAACCATAGAAAATTAGAGTGTCAGTCCTCTTGTACTTAAGTTTGCATCGTGCCTTTTGTATTAAATTCGGATGCAATTTCTGTGTTTCATCGTCAATAAGAAGCTCCAAGGTATACAGTAAACCGGAAGTGGAACATCGGAATCTAAAACTGGACTCACAGGAGAGGTTCAAGTCATAGAAACTTAGAGTGTCAGCCCTCTTGTACTTAAGTCGGCATTGTGCATTTTGTATAAAATTCGGATGCAATGTCTGTGTTTCATCGTCAATAAGAAGGTCCAAGGTATACAGTAAACCTGAAGTGAATCATCGGAATATAAAACTGGACTCACAGGAAAGGTTCAAGTCATAGAAAGTTAGAGTGTCGGTCCTCTTCTACTTAAGTCGGCATTTTGCCTTTAGTAATAAATTCGGATGCTATTTCTGTGTTTCAACGTCAATAAGAAGGTCCAAGGTATAAAGTAAACCTGAAGTGAAGCATCGGAATCTAAAACTGGACTCACAGGACAGGCTTAAATCAAAGAAAGTTAGAGGTTCTGTCCTCTTGTACTTAAGTCGGCATTGTGCCTTTTGTATTAAATTCGGATGCAATTTCTGTGTTTGGTCATCAATAAGAAGGTCCTACGTATACAGTAAACCTGAAGTGAAGCATCGGAATCTAAAACACAACTTACAGGAGAGGTTCAAATCATAGAAAGTTAGAGTGTGAGACATATTGTACTTAAGTCGGCATTGTGCCTTTTGTATTAAATTCGGATGCCATATCTGTGTTTCATCATCAATAAGAAGGTCAAAGGTATACAGTAAACCTGGAGTGAATCATCAGAATCTAAAAGTGAACTCACAGGAAAGGTTCAAATCATTGATATTTAGAGTGTCAGTCCTCTTCTACTTGAGTCGGCATTGTGCCTTTTGTATTAAATTCGGATGCAATTTCTGTGTTTCATCGTCAATAAGGAGGTCCAAGGGATACAGTAAACCCGAAATGAAGCATCAGAATCTAAAACTGGACTCACAGGAGAGGTTAAAATCATTGAAATTTAGAGTGTCAGTCCTCTTCTACTTGAGTCGGCGTTGTGCCTTTTGTATTAAAATCGGATACAATTTCTGTGTTTCATCGTCAATAAGAAGGTCCAAGGGATACATTAAACCTAAAATGAAGCATCCGAATCTAAAACTGGACTCACAGGAGAGGATGAAATCATAGAAATGTAGAGTGTCAGTCCTCTTCTACTTAAGTCGGCATTGTGCCTTTTGTATTGAATTCGGATACAATATCTGTGTTTCATCGTCAATAAGAAGGTCCAAGGTATACAGTAAACCTAAAGTGAAGCATCGGAATCTAAAACTGGACTCTCAGGAGAGGTTCAAATCATAGAAAGTTAGAGTGTCAGTCCTCTTTTACTTAAGTATGCATCGTGTTCCTTTTGTAATAAATTCGGATGCAATTTCTGTGTTTCATCGTCAATAAGAAGCACCAAGGTATACAGTAAACCGGAAGTGGAACATCGGAATCGAAAAACTGGACTCACAGGAGGGGTTCAATTCATAGAAACTTAGAGTGTCAGCCATCTTGTACTTAAGTCGGCAATGTACCTTTTGTATTAAATTCGGATGCAATTTCTGTGTTTCATCGTCAATAAGAAGGTCCAAGGGATACAGTAAACCCGAAATGAAGCATCAGAATCTAAAACTGGACTCACAGGAGAGGTTAAAATCATTGAAATTTAGAGTGTCAGTCCTCTTCTACTTGAGTCGGCATTGTGCCTTTTGTATTAAATTCGGATACAATTTCTGTGTTTCATCGTCAATAAGAAGGTCCAAGGGATACAGTAAACCTGAAATGAAGCATCGGAATTTAAAACTGGACTCACAGGAGACGTTTAAATCATAGAAATTTAGAGTGTCAGTCCTCTTCTACTTAAGTCGGCATTGTGCCTTTTGTATAAAATTCGGATACAATAATCTGTGTTTCATCGTCAATAAGATGGTCCAAGGTATACAGTAAACCTGAAGTGAAGCATCGGAATCTAAAACTGGACTCTCAGCAGAGGTTCAAATCATAGAAAATTAGAGTGTCAGTCCTCTTGTACATAAGTTTGCATCGTTCCTTTTGTATTAAATTCGGATGCAATTTCTGTGTTTCATCGTCAATAAGAAGCTCCAAGGTATACAGTAAACCGGAAGTGGAACATCGGAATCTAAAACTGGACTCACAGGAGAGGTTCAAGTCATAGAAACTTAGAGTGTCAGCCCTCTTGTACTTAAGTCGGCATTGTGCCTTTTGTATAAAATTCGGATGCAATGTCTGTGTTTCATCGTCAATAAGAAGGTCCAAGGTATACAGTAAACCTGAAGTGAATCATCGGAATATAAAACTGGACTCACAGGAAAGGTTCAAGTCATAGAAAGTTAGAGTGTCGGTCCTCTTCTACTTAAGTCGGCATTGTGCCTTTAGTAATAAATTCGGATGCTATTTCTGTGTTTCAACGTCAATAAGAAGGTCCAAGGTATAAAGTAAACCTGAAGTGAAGCATCGGAATCTAAAACTGGACTCACAGGACAGGCTTAAATCAAAGAAAGTTAGAGGTTCTGTCCTCTTGTACTTAAGTCGGCATTGTGCCTTTTGTATTAAATTCGGATGCACTTTCTGTGTTTCATCGTCAATAAGAAGGTCCAAGGTATACAGTAAACCTGAAGTGAAGCATCGGAATCTAAAACTGGACTCACAGGATAGGTTCAAATAATAGAAGGTTAGAGGGTCAGTCCTCTTGTACTTATGTCGTCATTGTGCCTTTTGTATTAAATTCGGATGCAATTTCTGTGTTTCATCGTCAAGAAGAAGGTCCAAGGTAAACTGTTAACCTGAAGTGAAGCATCGGAATCTAAAACTGGACTCACAGGAGAGGTTCAAATCATACAACGTTAGAGTGTCAGTCCTCTTGTACTTAAGTCGGCATTGTGCCTTTTGTATTAAATTCGGATGCAATTTCTGTGTTTGGTCATCAATAAGAAGGTCCTACGTATACAGTAAACCTGAAGTGAAGCATCGGAATCTAAAACTCAACTTACAGGAGAGGTTCAAATCATAGAAAGTTAGAGTGTGAGACATATTGTACTTAAGTCGGCATTGTGCTTTTTGTATTAAATTCGGATGCCATATCTGTGTTTCATCATCAATAAGAAGGTCAAAGGTATACAGTAAACCTGGAGTGAATCATCAGAATCTAAAAGTGGACTCACAGGAAAGGTTCAAATCATGGAAAATTAGAGTGTCAGTACTCTTCTACTTAAGTCGGCATTGTGCTTTTTGTATTAAATTCGGATGCAATTTCTGTGTTTCATCGTCAATAAGTCGGTCCAAGGTATACAGTAAACCTGAAGTGAAGCATCGGAATCTAAAACTGGACTCACAGGAGAGTTTTAAATCAAAGAAAGTTAGAGTGTCAGTCCTCTTGTACTTAAGTCAGCATTGTGCCTTTTGTATTAAATTCGGATGCAATTTCTGTGTTTCACCGTCAATAAGAAGGTCCAAGGTATACAGTAAACCTGATGTGAAGCATCTGAATCTAAACTGGACTCACAGGAGAGGTTCAAATCACAGAAATGTAGAATGTCAGTCCTCTTCTACTTAAGTCGGCATTGTGCCTTTTGTATTAAATTCGGATACAATTTCTGTGATTCATCGTCATTAAGAAGGCTCAAGGTATATACTAAACCTAAAGTGAAGCATCTTAATCTAAATCTGGACTCTCAGGAGAGGTTCAAATCATAGAAAGTTAGAGTGTCAGTCCTCTTGTACTTAAGTATGCATCGTGCCTTTTGTATTAAATTCGGATGCAATTTCTGTGTTTCATCGTCAATAAGAAGCTCCAAGGTATACTGTAAACCGGAAGTGGAACACCGGAATCTAAAACTGGACTCACAGGAGGGGTTCAAGTCATAGAAACTTAGAGTGTCAGACCTCTTGTACTTAAGTCGGCATTTTGCCTTTTGTATAAAATTCGAATGCAATTTCTGTGATTCATCGTCAATAAAAAGGTCCAAGGTATACAGTAAACCTGAAGTGAAGCATCGCAATCTAAAACTGGATTCACAGGAGAGGTTTAACTCAAAGAAAATTAGAGTGTCTGTCCTCTTGTACTTAAGTCGGCATTGTCCTTTTTGTATTAAATTCAGACGCAATTTCTGTGTTTCATCGTCAATAAGAGGGTCCAAGGTATACAGTAAACCTGATGTGAAGCATCCGAATCTAAAAGTGGACTCACTGGAGAGGTTAAAATCATTGATATTTAGAGTGTCAGTCCTCTTCTACTTGAGTCGGCATTGTGCCTTTTGTATTAAATTCGGATACAATTGATGTGTTTCATCGTCAATAAGAAGGTCCAAGGGATACAGTAAACCCGAAATGAAGCATCGGAATCTAAAACTGGACTAACAGGAGGGGTTAAAATCATAGAAATTTAGAGTGTCAGTCCTCTTCTACTTAAGTCGGCATTGTGCCTTTTGTATAAAATTCGGATGCAATTTCTGTGTTTCAATGTCAATAAGAAGGTCCGAGGTATATATTAAACCTGAAGTGAATCATCGGAATCTAAAACTGGACTCACAGGAGAGTTTTAAATCAAAGAAAGTTAGAGTGTCTGTCCTCTTGTACTTAAGTCGGCATTGTGCCTTTTGTATTAAATTCGGATGCAATTTCTGTGTTTCATCGTCAATAAGAAGGTCCAAGGTATACAGTAAACCTGATGTGAAGCATCTGAATCTAAACTGGACTCACAGGAGAGGTTCAAATCACAGAAATGTAGAGTGTCAGGCCTCTTCTACTTAAGTCGGCATTGTGCCGTTTGTATTAAATTCGGATACAATTTCTGTGATTCATCGTCATTAAGAAGGTTCAAGGTATACAGTAAACCTAAAGTGAAGCATCTTAATCTAAAACTGGACTCTCAGGAGAGGTTCAAATCATAGAAAGTTTGAGTGTCAGTCCTCTTGTACTTAAGTCGGCATCGTGCCTTTTGTATTAAATTCGGATGCAATTTCTGTGTTTCATCGTCAATAAGAAGCTCCAAGGTATACTGTAAACCGGAAGTGGAACATCGGAATCTAAAACTGGACTCACAGGAGGGGTTCAAGTCATAGAAACTTAGAGTGTCAGACCTCTTGTACTTAAGTCGGCATTTTGCCTTTTGTATAAAATTCGAATGCAATTTCTGTGATTCATCGTCATTAAGAAGGTCCAAGGTATACAGTAAACCTGAAGTGAAGCATCGGAATCTAAAACTGGACTCACAGGAGAGGATCAAATCATAGAAATTTAGGGTGTCAGTCCTCTTGTACTTAAGTCGGCATTGTGCCTTTTCTATTAAATTCGGATGCAATTTCTGTGTTTCATCGTCAATAAAAAGGTCCAAGGTATACAGTAAACCTGAAGTGAAGCATGGGAATCTAAAACTGGACTCACAGGTGAGGTTCAAATCATAGTATATATAGAGGGTCAGTCCTCTTGTACTTAAGTCGGCATTGTGCCTTTTGTATTAAATTCGGATGGAATTTCCGTGTTTGATCATCAATAAGATGCTCCAAGGTATACAGTAAACCGGAAGTGGAACATCGGAATCTAAAACTGGACTCACAGGAGGGTTTCAAGTCGTAGAAACGTTGAGTGTCAGCCCTCTTGTACTTAAGTCGGCATTGTGCCTTTTGTATAAAATTCGAATGCAATTTCTGTGATTCATCGTCAATAAGCAGGTCCAAGGTAAACAGTAAACCTGAAGTGAAGCTACGGAATCTAAAACTGGACTCACAGGACAGGTTTATATCAAAAGAAGTTAGAGTGTCTGTCCTCTTGTACTTAAGTCGGCATTGTGTCTTTTGTAATAAATTCGGATGCAATTTCTGTGATTCATCGTCAATAAGAAGGTCCAAGGTAAACAGTAAACCTGAAGTGAAGCTACGGAATCTAAAACTGGACTCACAGGACAGGTTTATATCAAAAGAAGTTAGAGTGTCTGTCCTCTTGTACTTAAGTCGGCATTGTGTCTTTTGTAATAAATTCGGATGCAATTTCTGTGATTCATCGTCAATAAGAAGGTCCAAGGTATACTGTAAACCTGAAGTGAAGCATCGGAATCTGAAACTGGACTCACAGGAGAGGTTCAAATCATAGAAAGTTAGAATGTCAGTCCTCTTGTACTTAAGTCTGCATTGTGCTTTTTGTATTAAATTCGGATGCAATTTCTGTGTTTCATCGTCAATAAGAAGGTCCAAGGGATACAGTAAACCCGAAATGAAGCATCAGAATCTAAAACTGGACTCACAGGAGAGGTTAAAATCATTGAAATTTAGAGTATCAGTCCTCTTCTACTTGAGTCGGCATTGTGCCTTTTGTATTAAAATTGGATACAATTTCTGTGTTTCATCGTCAATAAGAAGGTCCAAGGGATACATTAAACCTAAAATGAAGCATCCGAATCTAAAACTGGACTCACAGGAGAGGATGAAATCATAGAAATGTAGAGTGTCAGTCCTCTTCTACTTAAGTCGGCATTGTGCCTTTTGTATTGAATTCGGATACAATTTCTGTGTTTCATCGTCAATAAGAAGGTCCAAGGTATACAGTAAACCTAAAGTGAAGCATCGGAATCTAAAACTGGACTCTCAGGAGAGGTTCAAATCATAGAAAGTTAGAGTGTCAGTCCTCTTTTACTTAAGTATGCATCGTGCCTTTTGTATTAAATTCGGATGCAATTTCTGTGTTTCATCGTCAATAAGAAGCACCAAGGTATACAGTAAACCGGAAGTGGAACATCGGAATCGAAAAACTGGATTCACAGGAGGGGTTCAATTCATAGAAACTTAGAGTGTCAGCCATCTTGTACTTAAAACGGCAATGTACCTTTTGTATTAAATTCGGATGCAATTTCTGTGTTTCATTGTCAATAAGAAGGTCCAAGGGATACAGTAAACCCGAAATGAAGCATCAGAATCTAAAACTGGACTCACAGGAGAGGTTAAAATCATTGAAATTTAGAGTGTCAGTCCTCTTCTACTTGAGTCGGCATTGTGCCTTTTGTATTAAATTCGGATACAATTTCTGTGTTTCATCGTCAATAAGAAGGTCCAAGGGATACAGTAAACCTGAAATGAAGCATCGGAATTTAAAACTGGACTCACAGGAGAGGTTTAAATCATAGAAATTTAGAGTGTCAGTCCTCTTCTACATAAGTCGGCATTGTGCCTTTTGTATAAAATTCGGAGACAATAATCTGTGTTTCATCGTCAATAAGATGGTCCAAGGTATACAGTAAACCTGAAGTGAAGCATCGGAATCTAAAACTGGACTCTCAGCAGAGGTTCAAATCATAGAAATTTAGAGTGTCAGTCCTCTTGTACTTAAGTTTGCATCGTGCCTTTTGTATTAAATTCGGATGCAATTTCTGTGTTTCATCGACAATAAGAAGCTCCAAGGTATACAGTAAACCGGAAGTGGAACATCGGAATCTAAAACTGGACTCACAGGAGAGGTTCAAGTCATAGAAACTTAGAGTGTCAGCCCTCTTGTACTTAAGTAAGCATTGTGCCTTTTGTATGAAATTCGGATGCAATGTCTGTGTTTCATCGTCAATAAGAAGGTCCAAGGTATACAGTAAACCTGAAGTGAATCATCGGAATCTAAAACTGGACTCACAGGAAAGGTTCAAGTCATAGAAAGTTAGAGTGTCGGTCCTCTTCTACTTAAGTCGGCATTGTGCCTTTAGCAATAAATTCGGATGCTATTTCTGTGTTTCAACGTCAATAAGAAGGTCCAAGGTATAAAGTAAACCTGAAGTGAAGCATCGGAATCTAAAACTGGACTCACAGGACAGGCTTAAATCAAAGAAAGTTAGAGGTTCTGTCCTCTTGTACTTAAGTCGGCATTGTGCCTTTTGTATTAAATTCGGATGCAATTTCTGTGTTTCATCGTCAATAAGAACGTCTTAGGTATACTGTAAACCTGAAGTGAAGGATCGGAATCTAAAACTGGACTCACAGGAGAGGTTCAATTTATAGAAGGTTAGTGTGTCAGTCCTCGTGTACTTAAGTCGGCATTGTGCCATTTGAATTAAATTCGGATGCAATTTCTGTGTTTCATCGCCAATAAGAAGGTCCAAGGGATACAGTTAACCTGAAGTGAAGCATCGGAATTTAAAACTGGACTCACGGGACAGGTTCAAAACATAGAAAGTTAGAGTGTCAGTCCTCTTGTTCTTATGTCGGCATTGTTCCTTTTGTATTAAATTCGAATGCAATTTCTGTGTTTGGTCATCAATGAGAAGGTCCTAGGTATACAGTAAACCTGAAGTGAAGCATCGGAATCTAAAACTCAACTTACAGGAGAGGTTCAAATCATAGAAAGTTAGAGTGTGAGACATATTGTACTTAAGTCGGCATTGTGCCTTTTGTATTAAATTCGGATGCCATATCTGTGTTTCATCATCAATAAGAAGGTCAAAGGTATACAGTAAACCTCGAGTGAATCATCAGAATCTAAAAGTGGACTCACAGGAAAGGTTCAAATCATGGAAAATTAGAGTGTCAGTACTCTTCTACTTAAGTCGGCATTGTGCTTTTTGTATTAAATTCGGATGCAATTTCTGTGTTTCATCGTCAATAAGTCGGTCCAAGGTATACAGTAAACCTGAAGTGAAGCATCGGAATCTAAAACTGGACTCACAGGAGAGTTTTAAATCAAAGAAAGTTAGAGTGTCAGTCCTCTTGTACTTAAGTCGGCATTGTGCCTTTTGTATTACATTCGGATGCAATTTCTGTGTTTCATCGTCAATAAGAAGGTCCAAGGTATACAGTAAACCAGATGTGAAGCATCTGAATCTAAACTGGACTCACAGGAGCGGTTCAAATCACAGAAATGTAGAGTGTCAGTCCTCTTCTACTTAAGTCGGCATTGTGCCTTTTGTATTAAATTCGGATACAATTTCTGTGATTCATCGTCATTAAGAAGGTTCAAGGTATACAGTAAACCTAAAGTGAAGCATCTTAATCTAAAACTGGACTCTCAGGAGAGGTTCAAATCATAGAAAGTTAGAGTGTCAGTCCTCTTGTACTTAAGTATGCATCGTGCCTTTTGTATTAAATTCGGATGCAATTTCTGTGTTTCATCGTCAATAAGAAGCTCCAAGGTATACTGTAAACCGGAAGTGGAACATCGGAATCTAAAACTGGACTCACAGGAGGGGTTCAAGTCATAGAAACTTAGAGTGTCAGACCTCTTGTACTTAAGTCGGCATTGTGCATTTTGTATTAAATTCAGATGCAATTTCTGTGATTCATCGTCAATAAGAAGGTCCAAGGTATACAGTAAACCTGAAGTGAAGCATCGGAATATGAAACTTGACTCACAGGAGAGGTTCAAATCATAGAAAGTTAGAGTGTCAGTCCTCTTGTACTTAAGTCTGCATTGTGTTTTTTGTATTATATTCGGATATAATTTCTGTGTTTCATCGTCAAGCAGAAGGTGCAAGGAATACAGTAATCCTGAAGTGAAGCATCAAAATCTAAAACTGGACTCACAGGAGAGGTTCAAATCATAGTAAGTTGGTGTGTTAGTCCTCTTGTACTTAAGTCTGCATTTTGCCATTTGTATTAAATTCGGATTCAATTTCTGTGTTTCATCGTCAATAAGAAGGTCCAAGGTATACAGTAAACCTGAAGTGAAGCATCGGAATCTAAATCCGGACTCACAGGAGAGGTTCAAATCAAAGAAAGTTAGAGTGTCAGTCCTAATGTACTTAAGTCGGCATTGTGCCTTTTGTATTAAATTCGGATGCAATTTCTGTGTTTCATCATCAATAAGAAGGTTCAAGGTATACAGTAATTCTGAAGTGAACCATCGGAATCTAAAACAGGACTCACAGGAGAGGTTCAAATCATAGAAAGTTAGAGTGTCAGTCCTCTTCTACTTAAGTCGGCATTGTGCCTTTTGTATTAATTTCGGATGCAATATCTGTGTTTCATCGTCAATAAGAAGGTCCAAGGTATACAGTAAACCTGAAGTGAAGCATCGGAATCTAAAACTGGACTCACAGGAGAGGTTTCAATCAAAGAAAGTTAGAGTGTCTGTCCTCTTGTACTTAAGTCGGCATTTTGCCTTTTGTATTAAATTCAGATGCAATTTCTGTGTTTCATCGTCAACAAGAAGGTCCAAGGTATACAGTAAACCTGAAGTGAAGCATCGGAATCTGAATCTGGACTCACAGGAGAGGTTCAAATCATAGAAAGTTAGAGTGTCAGTTCTCTTGTACTTAAGTCGGCATTGTGCCTTTTGTATTAAATTCGGATGCAATTTCTGTGTTTCATCGTCAATAAGAAGGTCCAAGGTATACAGTAAACCTGAGGTGAAGCATCGGAATCTAAAACTGGACTCACAGGTGAGGTTCAAATCATAGAAAGTTTGAGTGTCAGTCCTCTTGTGCTTAAGTCGGCATTGTGCCTTTTGTATTACATTCGAATGCAATTTCTGTGCTTCATCGTCAATAAGAAGGTCCAACGGATGCAGTAAGCCTGAAGTGAAGCATCGGAATCAAAAACTTGACTCACAGGAGAGGTTTAAATCAAAGAAAGTTAGAGTGTTTCTCCTCTTGTACTTGAGTTGGCATTGTGCCTTTTGTATAAAATTCGGATGCAATTTCTGTGTGTTTCATCGTCAATAAGAAGGTCCAAGGTATACAGTAAACCTGAAGTGAAGCATCGGAATCTAAAACTGGACTCACAGGAGAGGTTCAAATCATAGAAAGTGAGAGTGGCAGTCTTCATGTACTTAAGTCGGCATTGTGCCTTTTGTATTAAATTCGGATGCAATTTCTGTGTTTCATCGTCAATAAGAAGGTCCAAGGTATATAGTAAACCTGAAGTGAAGCATCCCAATCGAAAACTGGACTCACAGGAGAGGTTCAAATCATAGAAGGTTAGAGTGTCACTCCTCTTCTACTGAAGTCGGCATTGTGCCTTTTGTATTAAATTCGGATGCAATTTCTGTGTTTCATCGTCAATAAAAAGGTCCAAGGTATACAGCAAAACTGAAGTGAAGCATGGGAATCTAAACCTGGACTCACAGGTGAGGTTCAAAACATAGTAAGTTAGAGTGTCAGTCCTTTTGTACTTATGTCGGCATTGTGCCTTTTGTGGTAAATTCGGATGCAATTTCTGTGATTCATCGTCAATAAGAAGGTCCAAGGTATACAGTAAACCTGAAGTGAAGCATCGGAATATGAAACTTGACTCACAGGAGAGGTTCAAATCATAGAAAGTTAGAGTGTCAGTCCTCTTGTACTTAAGTCTGCATTGTGTTTTTTGTATTATATTCGGATATAATTTCTGTATTTCATCGTCAAGCAGAAGGTGCAAGGAATACAGTAATCCTGAAGTGAAGCATCAGAAACTAAAACTGGACTCACAGGAGGGGTTTAAATCAAAGAAAGTTAGAGTGTTTCTCCTCTTGTACTTGAGTCGGCATTGTGCCTTTTGTATTAAATTCGGATGCATTTTCTGTGTTTCATCGTCAATAAGAAGGTCCAAGGTATATAGTAAACCTGAAGTGAAGCATCCGAATCGAAAACTGGTCTCACAGGAGAGGTTCAAATCATAGAAAGTTAGAGTGACGCTCCCCTTATATTTAAGTCGACATTGTGCCTTTTGTATTGAATTCGGATGCAATTTCTGTCTTTCATCGTCAATAAGAATGTCAAAGGGATACAGTAAACCTGAAGTGAAGCATCGGAATCTAAAACTGGACTCACAGGAGAAGTTTAAATCAAAGAAAGTTAGAGTGTCAGTCCTCTTGTACTTAAGTCGTCATTGTAACTTTTGTATTAAATTCGGATGCAATTTCTGTGTTTGATCATCAATAGGAAGGTCCAAGGTATACAGTAAACCTGAAGTGAAGCATCGGAATCTTAAACTGGACTCACAGGAGAGGTTCAAACCATAGAAAGTTAGAGTGTCAGTCCTCTTGTACTTAAGTCGGCATTGTGCCTTTTGTATTAAATTCGGATGCAATTTCTGTGTTTCATCGTCAATAAGAAGGTCCAAGGGATACAGTAAACCTTAAGTAAAGCATCGGAATTTAAAACTGGACTCACAAGAGTGGTTCGAATCATAGAAAGTTAGAGTGTCACTCCTCTTCTACTTAAGTCCACAATGTACCTTTTGTATTAAATTCGGATGCAATTTCTGTGTTTCATCGGCAATAAGAAGGACCAAGGGATACAGTAAACCTGAAGTGAAGCATCGGAATCT
The DNA here is from genome assembly GCF_021461395.2 of Schistocerca americana. Lineage (NCBI taxonomy): Eukaryota > Metazoa > Arthropoda > Insecta > Orthoptera > Acrididae > Schistocerca > Schistocerca americana. The sequence goes on along the minus strand of NC_060120.1, from coordinate 1,069,612,073 downwards.
AAAACTGGACTCACAGGAGAAGTTTAAATCAAAGACAGTTAGAGTGTCAGTCCTCATTTACTTAAGTCGGCATTGTGCCTTTTGTATTAAATTCGGATGCAATTTCTGTATTTCATCGTCAATAAGAAGGACCAAGGGATACAGTAAACCCGAAGTGAATCATCGGAATCTATAACTGGACTCACAGGAGAGGTTCAAATCATAGAAATTTAGGGTGTCAGTCCTCTTGTACTTAAGTCGGCATTGTGCCTTTTCTATTAAATTCGGATGCAATTTCTGTGTTTCATCGTCAATAAAAGGGTCCAAGGTATAAAGTAAACCTGAAGTGAAGCATTAGAATCTACAACTGGACTCACTGGTGAGGTTCAAATCATAGAATTTTAGAGTGTCAGTCCTCTTGTACTTAAGTCGGCATTGTGCCTTTTGTATGAAATTCGGATGCAATTTCTCTGTTTGATCATCAATAAGAAGGTCCAAGGTATACAGTAAACCTGAAGTGAAGCATCGGAATCTAAAACTCAACTCACAGGAGAGGTTCAAATCATAGAAAGTTAAAGTGTCAGTCCGCTTGTACCTAAGTCGGCATTGTGCCTTTGGTATTAAATTCGGATGCAATTTCTGTGTTTCATCGTCAATAAGAAGGTCCAAGGTATACAGTAAACCTGAAGTGAAGCTTCGGAATCTAAAACAGGACTCACAGGACAGGTTTAAATCATAGCAAGTTAGAGTGTCTGTCCTATTGTACTTCAGTCGGCATTGTGCATTTTGTGATAAATTCGGATGCAATTTCTGTGATTCATTGTCAATAAGAAGGTCCAAGGTATACAGTAAACCTGAAGTGAAGCGTCGGAATCTGAAACTTCATCACAGGAAAGGTTCAAATCATAGAAAGTTAGAGTGTCAGTCCTCTTGTACTTAAGTCTGCATTGTGTTTTTTGTATTGTATTCGGATATAATTTCTGTGTTTCATCGTCAAGCAGAAGGTGCAAGGAATACAGTAATCCTGAAGTGAAGCATCAGAATCTAAAACTGGACTCACAGGAGAGGTTAAAATCATAGAAAGTTGGTGTGTTAGTCCTCTTGTACTTAAGTCTGCATTTTGCCATTTGTATTAAATTCGGATGCAATTTCTGTGTTTCATCGTCAATAAGAAGGTCCAAGGTATACAGTAAACCTGAAAAGAAGCATCGGAATCTGAAACCGGACTCACAGGAGAGGTTCAAATCAAAGAAAGTTAGAGTGTCAGTCCTAATGTACTTAAGTCGGCATTGTGCCTTTTGTATTAAATTCGGATGCTATTTCTGTGTTTCATCGTCAATAAGAAGGTTCAAGGTATACAGTAATTCTGAAGTGAACCATCGGAATCTAAAACTGGACTCACAGGAGAGGTTCAAATCATAGGAAGTTAGAGTGTCAGTCCTCTTCTACTTAAGTCGGCATTGTGCCTTTTGTAATAATTTCGGATGCAAAATCTGTGTTTCATCGTCAATAAGAAGGTCCAAGGTATACAGTAAACCTGAAGTGAAGCATCGGAATCTAAAACTGGACTCACAGGAGAGGTTTCAATCAAAGAAAGTTAGAGTGTCTGTACTCTTGTACTTAAGTCGGCATTTTGCCTTTTGTATTAAATTTGGATGCAATTTCTGTGTTTCATCGTCAATAAGAAGGTCCAAGGTATACAGTAAACCTGAAGTGAGGCATCGGAATCTAAAACTGGACTCACAGGTGAGGTTCAAATCATAGAAAGTTAGAGTGTCAGTCCTCTTGTGCTTAAGTCGGCATTGTGCCTTTTGTATTACATTCGAATGCAATTTCTGTGCTTCATCGTCAATAAGAAGGTCCAACGGATACAGTAAGCCTGAAGTGAAGCATCGGAATCAAAAACTTGACTCACAGGAGAGGTTTATATCAAAGAAAGTTAGAGTGTTTCTCCTCTTGTACTTGAGTTGGCATTGTGCCTTTTGTATTAAATTCGGATGCAATTTCTGTGTTTCTTCGTCAATAGGAAGGTCCAAGTGCTACAGTGAACCTGATGTGAAGCATCGGAATCTAAAACTGGACGCACAGGAGAGGTTTAAATCAAAGAAAGTTAAAGTGTCTGTCCTCTTGTACTTAAGACGTCATTGTGCCTTTTGTATAAAATTCGGATGCAATTTCTGTGTGTCTCATCGTCAATAAGATGGTCCAAGGTATACAGTAAACCTGAAGTGAAGCAACGGAATCTAAAACTGGACTCACAGGAGAGGTTCAAATCATAGAAAGTTAGAGTGTCAGTCATCTTGTGCTTAAGTCGGCATTGTGCCTTTTGTATTACATTCGGATGCAATTTCTTTGTTTCATCGTCAATACGAAGGTCTTAGGTATACTGTAAACCTGAAGTGAAGCATCGGAATCTAAAACTAGACTCACAGGAGAGGTTCAAATCATAGAAAGTGAGAGTGGCAGTCTTCATGTACTTAAGTCGGCTTTGTGCCTTTTGTATTAAATTCGGATGCAATTTCTGTGTTTCATCGTCAATAAGAAGGTCCAAGGTATATAGTAAACCTGAAGTGTAGCATCCCAATCGAAAACTGGACTCACAGGAGAGGTTCAAATCATAGAAAGTGAGAGTGTCGCTCCCCTTATACTTAAGTCGACATTGCGCCTTTTGTATTGAATTCGGATGCAATTTCTGTGTTTCATCGTCAATAAGAAGGTCAAAGGGATACAGTAAACCTGAAGTGAAGCATCGGAATGTAAAACTGGACTCACAGGAGAAGTTTAAATCAAAGAAAGTTAGAGTGTCAGTCCTTTTGTACTTATGTCGGCATTGTGCCTTAAGTATTAAATTCGGATGCATTTTCTGTGATTCATCGTCAATAAGAATGTCCAAGGTATACAGTAAACCTGAAGTGAAGCTTCGGAATCAAAAACAGGGCTCACAGGACAGGTTTAAATCAAAGGAAGTTAGAGTGTCTGTCCTCTTGTACTTCAGTCGGCATTGTGCCTTTTGTGGTAAATTCGGATGCAATTTCTGTGATTCATCGTCAATAAGAAGGTCCAAGGTATACAGTAAACCTGAAGTGAAGCATCGGAATATGAAACTTGACTCACAGGAGAGGTTCAAATCATAGAAAGTTAGAGTGTCAGTCCTCTTGTACTTAAGTCTGCATTGTGTTTTTTGTATTATATTCGGATATAATTTCTGTGTTTCATCGTCAAGCAGAAGGTGCAAGGAATACAGTAATCCTGAAGTGAAGCATCAGAATCTAAAACTGGACTTACAGGAGAGGTTTAAAACAAAGAAAGTTAGAGTGTTTCTCCTCTTGTACTTGAGTCGGCATTGTGCCTTTTGTATTAAATTCGGATGCATTTTCTGTGTTTCATCGTCAATAAGAAGGTCCAAGTGATACAGTAAACCTTATGTGAAGCATCGGAATCTAAAACTGGACTCACAGGAGCGGTTTAAATCAAAGAAAGTTAGAGTGTCTGTCCTCTTGTACTTAAGTCGTCATTGTGCCTTTTGTATTAAATTCGGATGCAATTTCTGTGTTTCATCGTCAATAAGAAGGTCCAAGTGATACAGTAAACCTTATGTGAAGCATCGGAATCTAAAACTGGACTCACAGGAGAGGTTCAAATCATAGAAAATTAGAGTGTCAGTCTTCTTGTGCTTAAGTCGGCATTGTGCCTTTTGTATTAAATTCGGATGCAATTTCTTTGTTTCATCGTCAATACGAAGGTCTTAGGTATACTGTAAACCTGAAGTGAAGCATAGGAATCTAAAACTAGACTCACAGGAGAGGCTCAAATCATAGAAAGTGAGAGTGGCAGTCCTCATGTACTTAAGTCGGCACTGTGCCTTTTGTATTAAATTCGGATGCAATTTCTGTGTTTGATCATCAATAAGAAAGTCAAGGTATACAGTAAACCTGAAGTGAAGCATCGGAATCCAAAACTCAACTCAAAGGAGAGTTTCAAATCATAAAAAGTTATAGTGTCAGTCCTCTTGTACTTAAGTCGGCATTGTGCCTTTTGTATTAAATTCGGATGCAATTTCTGTGTTTCATCGTCAATAAGAAGGTCCAAGGTATATGGTAAACCTGAAGTGAAGCATCCGAATCGAAAACTGGACTCACAGGAGAGGTTCAAATCATAGAATGTTAGAGTGTCGCTCCCCTTATACTTAAGTCGACATTGTGCCTTTTGTATTTATTTCGGATGCAATATCTGTGTTTCATCGTCAATAAGAAGGTCCAAGGTATACAGTAAACCTGAAGTGAAGCATCGGAATCTAAAACAGGACTCACAGGAGAGGTTTCAATCAAAGATAGTTAGAGTGTCAGTCCTCTTGTACATAAGTCGGCATTGTGCCTTTTGTATTAAATTCGGATGCAAATTCTGTGTTTCATCGTCAATTAGAGGGTCCAAGGTATACAGTAAACCTGAAGTGAAGCATCGGAATCCAAGACTGGACTCACAGGAGAGGTTCAAATCATTGAAAGTTAGAGTGTCAGACCTCTTGTACTTAATTCGGCATTGTGCCTTTTGTATTAAATTCGGATGCAATTTCTGTGTTTCATCGTCAATAAGAAGGTCCAAAGGATACAGTAAACCTTAAGTAAAGCATCGGAATTTAAAACTAGACTCACAAGAGTGGTTCGAATCATAGAGAGTTAGAGTGTCACTCCTCTTCTACTTAAGTCGGCATTGAGCCTTTTGTCTTAAATTCGGATGCAATTTCTGTGTTTCATCGTCAATAGGAAGGTCCTAGGTATACAGTAAACCTGAAGTGAAGCATCGGAATCAAAAACTGGACTCACAGGAGGGGTTCACATCATAGAAAGTTAGAGTGTCAGTCCTCTTGTGCTTAAGTCGGCATTGTGCCTTTTTTATTAAATTCGGATGCAATTTCTGTGTTTCATCGTCAATAGGAAGGTCCTAGGTATACAGTAAACCTGAAGTGAAGCATCGGAATCTAAAACAGGACTCACAGGAGAGGTTTCAATCAAAGATAGTTAGAGTGTCAGTCCTCTTGTACTTAAGTCGGCAGTGTGCCTTTTGTATTAAATTCAGATGCAATTTCTGTGTTTCATCGTCAATAAGAAGGTCCAAGGTAAACAGTAAACCTGAAGTGAAGCATCGGAATCAGAAACTGGACTCACAGGAGAGGTTCAAATCATAGAAAGTTAGAGTGTCAGTCTTCTTGTGCTTCAGTCGGCATTGGGCCTTTTGTATTAAATTCGGATGCAATTTCTTTGTTTCATCGTCAATACGAAGGTCTTAGGTGTACTGTAAACCTTAAGTGAAGCTTCGGAATCTAAAACTAGACGCACAGGAGAGGTTCAAATCATACAAAGTGAGAGTGTCAGTCCTCATGTACTTAAGTCGGCATTGTGCCTTTTGTATTAAATTCGGATGCAATTTCTGTGTTTGATCATCGATAGGAAGGTCCAAGGTATACAGTAAACCTGAAGTGAAGCATCGGAATCTAAAACTCAACTCACAGGAGTGGTTCAAATCATAAAAAGTTATAAAGTCAGTCCTCTTGTACTTAAGTCGGCATTGTGCCTTTTGTATTAAATTCGGATGCAATTTCTGTGTTTCATCGTCGATAAGAAGTTCCAATTTATATAGTAAACCTGAAGTGAAGCATCCGAATCGAAAACTGGACTCACAGGAGAGGTTCAAATCATAGAAAGTTAGAGTGTCGCTCCCCTTATGCTTAAGTCGACATTGTGCCTTTTGTATTGAATTCGGATGCAATTTCTGTGTTTCATCGTCAATAAGAAGGTCAAAGGGATACAGTATACCTGAAGTGAAGCATCGGAATCTAAAACTGGACTCACAGGAGAAGTTTAAATCAAAGAAAGTTAGAGTGTCAGACCTCTTGTACTTAAGTCGTCATTGTACCTTTTGTATTGAATTCGGATGCAATTTCTGTGTTTGATCATCAATAGGAAGGTCCAAGGTATACAGTAAACCTGAAGTGAAGCATCGGAATCTAAAACTGGACTCACAGGAGAGGTTCAAATCATAGAAAGTGAGAGTGTCAGACCTCATGTACTTAAGTCGGCATTGTGCCTTTTGTATTAAATTCGGATGCAATTTCTGTGTTTGATCATCAATAAGAAGGTCCAAGGTACACAGTAAACATGAAGTGAAGCATCGGAATCTAAAACTCAACTCACAGGAGACGTTCAAATCATAGAAAGTTATAATGTCAGTCCTCTTTTACTTAAGTCGGCATTGTGCCTTTTGTATTAAATTCGGATGCAATTTCTGTGTTTCATCGTTAATAAGAAGGTCCAAGCTATATAGTAAACCTGAAGTGAAGCATCCGAATCTAAAAATGGACTCAAAGGAGAGGTTCATATCATAGAAAGTTAGAGTGTCAGTCATCTTGTACTTAAGTCGACTTTGTGAATTTTGTATTAAATTCGGATGCAATTTCTGCGCTTCATCGTCAATAAGAAGGTCCAACGGATACAGTAAGATTGAAGTGAAGCATCGGAATCAAAAACTTGACTCACAGGAGAGGTTCAAATCATAGAATGTGCGAGTGGCAGTCCTCATGTACTTAAGTCGGCATTGTGCCTTTTTTATTAAATTCGGATGCAATTTCTGTGTTTGATCATCAATAAGAAGGTCCAAGGTATACAGTAAACCTGAAGTGAAGCATCGGAATCTAAAACTCAACTCACAGGAGAGGTTCAAATCATAAAAAGTTATAGTGTCAGTCTTCTTGTACTTAAGTCGGCATTGTGCCTTTTGTATTAAATTCGGATGCAATTTCTGTGTTTCATCGTCAATAAGAAGGTCCAAGGTATATAGTAAACCTGAAGTGAAGCATCCGAATCGAAAACTGGACTCACAGGAGAGGTTCAAATCATAGAAAGTTAGAGTGTCGCTCAACTTATACTTAAGTCGACATTGTGCCTTTTGTATTGAATTCGGATGCAATTTCTGTGTTTCATCGTCAATAAGAAGGTCCTAGGTATACAGCAAACCTGAAGTGAAGCATCGGAATCTAAAACTGGACTCACAGGAGAGGTTGAAATCATAGAAAGTTAGAGTGTCAGTCCTCTTGTACTTATGTCTGCATCGTGCCTTTTGTATTAAATTCGGATGCAATTTCTGTGCTTCATCGTCAATAAGATGGTCCAACGGATACAGTAAGCCTGAAGTGAAGCATCGGAATCTGAAACTTAACTCACAGGAGAAGTTTCAATCAAAGTAAGGTAGAGTGTCTGTCCTCTTGCACTTAAGTCGACATTGTGCCTTTTGTATTAAATTCAGATGCAATATCTGTGTCATCGTCAATAAGAAGGTCCAAGGGATACAGTAAACCTGAAGTGAAGCATCGGAATCTAAAACTGGGCTCACAGAACAGGTTTAAATCAAAGAAAATTAGAGTGTCTGTCCTCTTGTACTTAAGTCGGCATTGTGCCTTTTGTATTAAACTTGGATGCAATTTCTGTGTTTCATCGTCAATAAGAAGGTCAAAGGTATACAGTAAACCTGAAGTGAAGCATCGGAATCTAAAACTCGACTCGCAGGAGACGTTCAAATCATAGAAAGTTATAATGCCAGTCCTCTTGTACTTAAGTCGGCATTGTGCCTTTTGTACTAAATTCGGATGCAATTTCTGTGTTTCATCGTCAATAAGAAGGTCCAAGCTATATAGTAAACCTGAAGTTAAGCATCCGAATCTAAAACTGGACTCACAGGAGAGGTTCAAATCATAGAAAGTTAGAGTGTCAGTCATCTTGTACTTAAGTCGGCATTGTGCCTTTTGTATTAAATTCGGATGCAATTTCTGTGCTTCATCCTCAAAAAGAAGGTCCAACGGATACAGTAAGATTGAAGTGAAGCATCGGAATCAAAAACTTGACTCACAGGAGAGGTTTAAATCAAAGAAAGTTAGAGTGTTTCTCCTCTTGTACTTAAGTCGGCATTGTGCCTTTTGTATTAAATTCAGATGCAATTTCTGTGCTTCATCGTCAATAAGAAGGTCCAAGGTATACAGTAAACCTGAAGTGAAGCATCGGAATCTAAAACTGGACTCTCAGGAGAGGTTCAAAACATGGAAATTTAAAGTGTCAGTCTTCTTGTGCTTCAGTCGGCATAGTGCCTTTTGTATTAAATTCGGATGCAATTTCTGTGTTTCATCGTCAATAAGAAGGTCCAAGGTATATAGTAAACCTGAAGTGAAGCATCCGAATCGAAAACTGAACTCACAGAAGAGGTCCAAATCATAGAAAGTTAGAGTGTCGCTCCCCTTATACTTAAGTCGACATTGTGCCTTTTGTATTGAATTCGGATGCAATTTCTGTGTTTCATCGTCAATAAGAAGGTCCAAGGTATACAGTAAACCTGAAGTGAAGCATCGGAATCTAAAACTGGACTCACAGGAGAGGTTCAAATCATAGAAAGTTAGAGTGTCAGTCTTCTTGTGCTTCAGTCGGCATTGTGCCTTTTGTATTAAATTCGGATGCAATTTCTTTGTTTCATCGTCAATAAGAAGGTCTTAGGTATACTGTAAACCTTAAGTGAAGCATCGGAATCTAAAACTAGACTCACAGGAGAGGTTCAAATCATAGAAAGTGAGAGTGTCAGTCCTCATGTACTTAAGTCGGCATTGTGCCTTTTGTATTAAATTCGGATGCAATTTCTGTGTTTGATCACCAATAAGATGGTCCAAGGTATTCAGTAAACCTAAAGTGAGGCATCGGAATCTAAAACTCAACTCACAGGAGCGGTTCAATTCATAAAAAGTTATAATGTCAGTCCTCTTGTACTTAAGTTGGCATTGTGCCTTTTGTATTAAATTCGGATGCAATTTCTGTGTTTCATTGTCAATAAGAAGGTCCAAGGTATATAGGAAACCTGAAGTGAAGCATCCGAATCGAAAACTGGACTCACAGGAGAGGTCCAAATCATAGAAAGTTAGAGTGTCGCTCCCCTTATACTTAAGTCGACATTGTGCGTTTTGTATTGAATAACGGATGCAATTTCTGTGTTTCATCGTCAATAAGAAGGTCAAAGGGATACAGTAAACCTGAAGTGAAGCATCGGACTCTAAAACTGGACTCACAGGAGAAGTTTAAATCAAAGATAGTTTGAGAGTCAGTCCTCTTGTACTTAAGTCGGCATTGTACCTTTTGTATTAAATTCGGATGCAATTTCTGAGTTTGAACATCAATAGGAAGGTCCAAGGTATACAGTAAACCTGAAGTGAATCATCGGAATCTAAAACTGGACTCACAGGAGAGGTTGAAATCATAGAAGGTTAGAGTGTCATTCCTCTTCTACTTAAGTCGGCATTGTGCCTTTTGCATTCAATTCGGATGCAATTTCTGTGTTTCATCGTCAATCAGAAGGTCCTAGGGTGTACAGTAAACCTGAAGTGAAGCATCGGAATCTAAAACTGGACTCACAGGAGAGGTTCAAATCATAGAAAGTTAGAGTGTCTGTCCTCTTGTACTTAAATCTGCATCGTGCCTTTTGTATTAAATTCGGATGCATTATCTGTGTTTCGTCGTCAATAAGAAGGTCCAAGGGAGACAGTAAACCTGAGGTGAAGCATCGGAATCTAAAACTGGGCTCACAGGACAGGTTTAAATCAAAGAAAGTTGGAGTGTCTGTCGTGTTGTACTTAAGTCGGCATTGTGCCTTTTGTATTAAATTCAGATGCAATTTCTGTGTTTCATCGTCAATAAGAAGGTCCAAGGGATACAGTAAACCTGAAGTGAAGCATCGGAATCTAAAACTGGACCCACAGGAGAGGTTCAAATACTAGAAAGTGAGAGTGTCAGACCTCATGTAATTAAGTCGGCATTGTGCCTTTTGTATTAAATTCGGATGCAATTTCTGTGTTTGATCATCAATAAGAAGATCCAAGGTATACAGTAAACATGAAGTGAAGCATCGGAATCTAAAACTCAACTCACAGGAGACGTTCAAATCATAGAAAGTTATAATGTCAGTCCACTTGTACTTAAGCCGGCAATGTGCCTTTTGTGTTAAATTCGGATACAATTTCGGTGTTTCATCGTCAATAAGAAGGTTTAAGTTATATAGTAAACCTGAAGTGAAGAATCCGAATCTAAAACTGGACTCACAGGAGAGGTTCAAATCATAGAAAGTTAGAGTGTCAGTCATCTTGTACTTAAGTCGGCATTGTGGCCTTTGTATTAAAATCGGATGCAATTTCTGCGGTTCATCGTCAATAAGAAGGTCCAAGGGATACAGTAAACCTAAGGTGAAGCATCCGAATCTAAAACCGGACTCACAGGAGAGGTTCAAATCATAGAAAGTTAGAGTGTCAGTCATCTTGTACTTAAGTCGGCATTGTGCCTTTTGTATTAAATTTGAATGCAATTTCTGTGCTTCATCGTCAATAAGAAGGTCCAAGGGATACAGTAAACCTGAAGTGAAGCATCGGAATCTAAAACTGGACTCACAGGAGAGGTTCAAATCATAGAAAGTTAGAGTGTCAGTCCTCTTGTACTTAAGTCGGCATTGTGACTTTTGTATTAAATTTGGATGCAATTTCTGTGTTTCATCGTCAATAAGAAAGTCCAAGGGATACAGTAAACCTGAAGTGAAGCATCGGAATCTAATACTGGGCTCACAGGAGAGGTTGAAATCATAGAAGGTTAGAGTGTCACTCATCTTGTACTTAAGTCGGCATTGTGCCTTTTGTATTAAATTCGGATGCAATTTCTGTGTTTCATCGTCAATAAGAAGGGCCTAGGTATACAGTAAACCTGAAATGAAGCATCGGAATCTAAAACTGGACTCACAGGAGAGGTTTAAATCATAGAAAGTGAGAGTGTCAGTCCTCTTGTACTTAAGTCGGCATTGTGCCTTTTGCATTAAATTCGGATGCAATTTCTGAGTTTGATCAGCATTAAGCAGGTCCTAGGCATACAGTAAACATGAAGTTAAGCATCGGAATCTAAAACTCAACTCACAGGAGAGGTTCAAATCATAGAAAATTATAGTGTCAGTCCACTTGTACTTAAGTCGGCATTGTGCCAATTGTGTTAAATTCGTATGCAATTTCTGTGTTTCATCGTCAATAAGAAGATCCAAGGTATATAGTAAACCTGAAGTGAAGCATCCGAATCTAGAACTGGACTCACAGGAGAGGTTCAAATCACAGAGAGTTAGAGTGTCAGTCGTCTTGTACTTAAGTCGGCATTGTGCCTCTTGTATAAATTTCGGATGCAATTTCTATGTTTCATCGTCAATAAGAAGGTCCAAGGTATACTGAAAAACTGAAAAGAAGCATCGGAATCTAAAACTTGACTCACAGGAGAGGTTCAAATCATAGAAAGTTAGAGTGTCAGTCCTCTTGTACTTAAGTCGGCATTGTGCCTTTTCTATTAACTTCGGATGCAATTTCTGTGTTTCATCGTCAATAAGAAGGTCTTAGGTATACTGTGAACCTGAAGTGAAGCATCGGAATTTAAACTGGACACACAGGAGAGGTTCAAATCATAGAAAGTGAGAGTGTCAGTCCTCATGTACTTACGCCGGCATTGTGCCTTCTGTATTAAATTCGGATGCAATTTCTGTGTTTGATCATCGATAAGAATGTCCAAGGTATATGGTAAACATGAAGTTAAGCATCGGAATGTAAAACTCAACTCACAGGAGAGGTTCAAATCATAGAATGTTATAGTGTCAGTCCTCTTGTACTTATGTCGGCATTGTGCCTTTTGTGTTAAATTCGGATGCTATTTATGTGGTTCATCGTGAATACGAAGGTCCAAGGTATATAGTAAACCTGAAGTGAAGCATCCGAATCTAAAACTGGACCCACAGGAGAGGTACACATCATAGAAAGTTAGTTACAGTCATCTTGTACTTAAGTCGGCATTGGGCCTTTTGTATTAAATTCAGATGCAATTTCTGTGTTTCATCGTCAATGAGAAGGTCCAAGGGATACAGTAAACCTGAAGTGAAGCATCGGAATCTAAAACTAGACTCACAGGAGAGGTTCAAATCATAGAAGGTTAGAGTGTCATTCCTCTTCTACTTAAGTCGGCATTGTGCCTTTTGTATTCAATTCGGATGCAATTTCTGTGTTTCATCGTCAATAAGAAGGTCCTAGGTATACAGTAAACCTGAAGTGAAGCATCGGAATCTAAAACTGGACTCACAGGAGAGGTTCAAATCATAGAAAGTTAGAGTGTCAGTCCTCTTGTACTTAAATCTGCATCGTGCCTTTTGTATTAAATTCGGATGCATTATCTGTGTTTCGTCGTCAATAAGAAGGTCCAAGGGATACAGTAAACCCGAAGTGAAGCATCGGAATCTAAAACTGGGCTCACAGGACAGGTTTAAATCAAAGAAAGTTGGAGTGTCTGTCGTGTTGTACCTAAGTCGGCATTGTGCCTTTTATATTAAATTCGGATGCAATTTCTGTGTTTCATCGTCAATAAGAAGGTCCAAGGTATACAGTAAACCTGAAGTGAAGCATCGGAATCTAAAACTGGACTCACAGGAGAGGTTCAAAACATAGAAAGTTAGAGTGTCTGTCCTCTTGTACTTAAGTCGGCATTGTGCCTTTTGTATTAAATTCAGATGCAATTTCTGTGTTTCATCGTCAATAAGAGGGTCTTAGGTATACTGTAAACCTGAAGTGAAGCATCGGAATCTAAAACTGGACCCACAGGAGAGGTTCAAATACTAGAAAGTGAGAGTGTCAGACCTCATGTACTTAAGTCGGCATTGTGCCTTTTGTATTAAATTCGGATGCAATTTCTGTGTTTGTTCATCAATAAGAAGATCCAAGGTATATAGTAAACATGAAGTGAAGCATCGGAATCTAAAACTCAACTCACAGGAGTCGTTCAAATCATAGAAAGTTATAATGTCAGTCCACTTGTACTTAAGCCGGCAATGTGCCTTTTGTGTTAAATTCGGTTACAATTTCGGTGTTTTATCGTCAATAAGAAGGTTTAAGTTATATAGTAAACCTGAAGTGAAGCATCCGAATCTAAAACTGGACTCACAGGAGAGGTTCAAATCATAGAAAGTTAGAGTGTCAGTCATCTTGTACTTAAGTCGGCATTGTGGCTTTTGTATTAAAATCGGATGCAATTTCTGCGCTTCATCGTCAATAAGAAGGTCCAAGGGATACAGTAAACCTAAGGTGAAGCATCCGAATCTAAAACCGGACTCACAGGAGAGGTTCAAATCATAGAAAGTTAGAGTGTCAGTCATCTTATACTTAAGTCGGCATTGTGCCTTTTGTATTAAATTTGAATGCAATTTCTGTGCTTCATCGTCAATAAGAAGGTCCAAGGGATACAGTAAACCTGAAGTGAAGCATCGGAATCTAAAACTGGACTCACAGGAGAGGTACACATCACAGAAAGTTAGAGTGTCAGTCCTCTTGTACTTAAGTTGGCATTGTGCCTTTTGTAATTAATTCGGATGAAATTTCAGTGTTTCATCGTCAATAAGAAGGTCCAAGGGATTCAGTAAACCTGAAGTGAAGCATCGGAATCTAAAACTAGACTCACAGGAGATTTTCAAATCATAGAAAGTTAGAGTGTCAGTCCTCCTGTACTTACGTCGGTATTGTGCTTTTGTATTAAATTCGGATGCAATTTCTGTGCTTCATCGTCAATAAGAAGGTCAAGGGATACAGTAAACCTGAAGTGAAGCATCGGAATCTAAAACTGGACTCACAGGAGAGGTTTAAATCATAGAAAGTGAGAGTGACAGTCCTCTTGTACTTAAGTCGGCATTGTGCCTTATGTATTACATTCGGATGCAATTTCTGTGTTTCATCGTCAATAAGAAGGTTTAGGTATACTGTAAACCTGAAGTGAAGCATCGGAATCTAAAACTGGACTCACAGGAGAGGTTCAAATCATAGAAAGTGAGAGTGTCAGTCCTCGTGTACTAAAGTCGGCATTGTGTCTTTTGCATTAAATTCGGATGCAATTTCTGAGTTTGATCAGCATTAAGCAGGTCCAAGGTATACAGTAAACATGAAGTTAAGCATCAGAATCTAAAACTCAACTCACAGGAGAGGTTCAAATCATAGAAAGTTATAGTGTCAGTCCACTTGTACTTAAGTCGGCATTGTGCCTATTGTGTTAAATTCGGATGCAATTTCTGTGTTTCATCGTCAATAAGAAGGTCCAAGGTATATAGTAAACCTGAAGTGAAGCATCCGAATCTAGAACTGGACTCACAGGAGAGGTTCAAATCACAGAAAGTTAGAGTGTCAGTCGTCTTGTACGTAAGTCGGCATTGTGCCTCTTGTATAAATTTCGGATGCAATTTCTATGTTTCATCGTCAATAAGAAGGTCCAAGGTATACTGAAAAACTGAAGAGAAGCATCGGAATCTAAAACTTGACTCACAGGAGAGGTTCAAATCATAGAAAGTTAGAGTGTCAGTCCTCTTGTACTTAAGTCGGCATTGTGCCTTTTCTATTAATTTCGGATGCAATTTCTGTGTTTCATCGTCAATAAGAAGGTCCAAGGTATACTGTGAACCTGAAGTGAAGCATCGGAATTTAAACTGGACACACAGGAGAGGTTCAAATCATAGAAAGTGAGAGTGTCAGTCCTCATGTACTTAAGCCGGCATTGTGCCTTCTGTATTAAATTCGGATGCAATTTCTGTGTTTGATCATCGATAAGAATGTCCAAGGTATATGGTAAACATGAAGTTAAGCATCGTAATGTAAAACTCAACTCACAGCAGAGGTTCAAATCATAGAATGTTATAGTGTCAGTCCTCTTGTACTTATGTCGACATTGTGCCTTTTGTGTTAAATTCGGATGCAATTTCTGTGGTTCATCGTGAATATGAAGGTCCAAGGTATATAGTAAACCTGAAGTGAAGCATCCGAATCTAAAACTGGACTCACAGGAGAGGTTCACATCATAGAAAGTTAGTTACAGTTATCTTGTACTTAAGTCGGCATTGGGCCTTTTGTATTAAATTCAGATGCAATTTCTGTGTTTCATCGTCAATGAGAAGGTCCAAGGGATACAGTAAACCTGAAGTGAAGCATCGGAATCTGAAACTAGACTCACAGGAGAGGTTCAATCATAGAAAGTTAGACTGTCAGTCCACTTGCACTTAAATCGGCATTATGCCTTTTGTATTCAATTCGGATGCAATTTCTGGGCTTCATCGTAAACAAGAAGGTCAAGGGATACAGTAAACCTGAAGTGAAGCATCGGAATCTAAAACTTGATCACAGGAGAGGTTTAAATCAAAGAAAGGGTAGAGTGTCTGTCCTCTTGTACTGTAGTCGGCATTGTGCCTTTTGTATTGAATTCGGATTCAATTTCTGTGTTTTTATCGTCAATAAGGAGGTCCAAGGTATACAGTAAACCTGAAGTGAAGCATCGGAATCTAAAACTGGACTCACAGGAGAGGTTCAAAACATAGAAAGTTAGAGT
Source organism: Schistocerca americana (assembly GCF_021461395.2). Lineage (NCBI taxonomy): Eukaryota > Metazoa > Arthropoda > Insecta > Orthoptera > Acrididae > Schistocerca > Schistocerca americana. Next base: position 1,069,596,648 of record NC_060120.1, on the reverse strand, counting down.
GTCAGCCCTCTTGTACTTAAGTCGGCATTGTGCCTTTTCTATTAATTTCGGATGCAATTTCTGTGTTTCATCGTCAATAAGAAGGTCTTAGGTATACAGTAAACCTGAAGTGAAGCATCGGAATCTAAAACTGGACTCACAGGAGAGGTTCAAATCATAGAAAGTTAGAGTGTTAGTCCTCATGTACTTAAGCCGGCATTGTGCCTTTTGTATTAAATTCGGATGCAATTTCTGTGTTTGATCATCGATAAGAAGGTCCAAGGTATATGGTAAACATGAAGTTAAGCACCGGAATGTAAAACTCAACTCACAGGAGAGGTTCAAATCATAGAATGTTATAGTGTCAGTCCTCTTGTACTTATGTCGGCATTGTGCCTTTTGTGTTAAATTCGGATGCAATTTCTGTGTTTCTTCGTTAATAAGAAGGTCCAAGGTATATAGTAAACCTGAAGTGAAGCATCCGAATTTAAAACGGGACTCACAGGAGAGGTTCAAATCATAGAAAGTTAGAGTGTCAGTCGTCTTGTACTTAAGTCGGCATTGTGTCATTAGCATTAAATCCGGATGCAGTTTCTGTGTTTCATCGCCAGTATGAAGGTCCAAGGGATACAGTAAATCTGAAGTGAAGCATCGGAATCTAAAACTGGACTCTCAGGAGAGGTTAAAATCATAGAAATTTAGAGTGTCACTCCTCTTGTACTTAAGTCAGCATTGTGCCTTTTGTACTAAATTCGGATGCAATTTCTGTGCTTCATCGTCAATAAGAAGGTCTATTGGATACAGTAGACCTAAAGTGAAGCATCGGAATCTAAAACTGGACTCACAAGAGAAGTTTAAATCATAGAAAGTGAGAGTGTCTGTCCTCTTGTACTTTAGTCGGCATTGTGCCTTTTGTATTGAATTCGGATGCAATTTCTGTGTTTTTATCGTCAATAAGAAGGTCCAAGGTATACAGTAACCTGAAGTGAAGCATCGGAATCTAAAACTGGACTCACAGGAGAGGTTCAAATCATAGAAAGTTAGAGTGTTAGTCCTCATGTTCTTAAGCCGGCATTGTGCCTTTTGTATTAAATTCGGATGCAATTTCTGTGTTTGATCATCGATAAGAAGGTCCAAGGTATATGGTAAACATGAAGTTAAGCACCGGAATGTAAAACTCAACTCACAGGAGAGGTTCAAATCATAGAATGTTATAGTGTCAGTCCTCTTGTACTTATGTCGGCATTGTGCCTTTTGTGTTAAATTCGGATGCAATTTCTGTGTTTCTTCGTTAATAAGAAGGTCCAAGGTATATAGTAAACCTGAAGTGAAGAATCCAATTTTAAAACGGGACTCACAGGAGAGGTTCAAATCATAGAAAGTTAGAGTGTCAGTCGTCTTGTACTTAAGTCGGCATTGTGTCATTAGCATTAAATCCGGATGCAGTTTCTGTGTTTCATCGCCAGTATGAAGGTCCAAGGGATACAGTAAATCTCAAGTGAAGCATCGGAATCTAAAACTGGACTCTCAGGAGAGGTTCAAATCATAGAAATTTAGAGTGTCACTCCTCTTGTACTTAAGTCAGCATTGTGCCTTTTGTATTAAATTCGGATGCAATTTCTATGCTTCATCGTCAATAAGAAGGTCTATTGGATACAGTAAACCTAAAGTGAAGCATCGGAATCTAAAACTGGTCTCACAAGAGAAGTTTAAATCATAGAAAGTGAGAGTGTCAGTCCTCTTGTACTTTAGTCGGCATTGTGCCTTTTGTATTGAATTCGGATGCAATTTCTGTGTTTTTATCGTCAATAAGAAGGTCCAAGGTATACAGTAACCTGACGTGAAGCATCGGAATCGAAAACTGGACTCACAGGAGAGGTTCAAATCATAGAAAGTTAGAGTGTCAGTCCTCTTGTACTTAAGTCGGCATTGTGCCTTTTCTATTAATTTCGGATGCAATTTCTGTGTTTCATCGTCAATAAGAAGGTCTTAGGTATACTGTAAACCTGAAGTGAAGCATCGGAATCTAAAACTGGACTCACAGGACAGGTTCAAATCATAGAAAGTGAGAGTGTCAGTCCTCTTGTACTTATGACGGCATTGTGCCTTTTGTATTAAATTCGGAGGCAATTTCTCTGTTTGATCATCAATAAGAAGGTCCAAGGTATACAGTAAACCTGAAGTGAAGCATCGGAATCTAAAACTCAACTCACAATAGAGGTTCAAATCATAGAAAGTTAGAGTGTCAGTTCACTTCTACTTATGTCGGCATTGTGACTTTTGTATTAAATTTGGATGCAATTTCTGTGTTTCATCGTCAATAAGAAAGTCCAAGGGATACAGTAAACCTGAAGTGAAGCATCGGAATCTAATACTGGGCTCACAGGAGAGGTTGAAATCATAGAAGGTTAGAGTGTCACTCATCTTGTACTTAAGTCGGCATTGTGCCTTTTGTATTAAATTCGGATGCAATTTCAGTGTTTCATCGTCAATAAGAAGGGCCTAGGTATACAGTAAACCTGAAGTGAAGCATCGGAATCTAAAACTGGACTCACAGGAGAGGTTCAAATCATAGAAAGTTAGAGTGTCAGTCCTCTTGTACTTAAGTCTGAACCGTGCCTTTTGTATTAAATTCGGATGCGATTTCTGTGTATCATCGTCAATAAGAAGGTCCAAGGTTTACAGTAAACCGGAAGTGAAGCATCGGTATCTAAAACTGGACTCACAGGAGAGGTTCAAATCATAGAAAGTTAGAGTGTCAGTCCTCTTGTACTTAAGTCGGCATTGTGCCTTTTGTTTTAAATTCGGATGCTATTTCTGTGCTTCATCGTCAATAAGAAGATCCAACGGATACAGTAGGCCTGAAGTGAAGGATCGGAATCTAAAACTGGACTCACAGGAGAGGTTCAAACCATAGAAAGTTAGAGTGTCAGTCGTCTGTACTTAAGTCGGCATTGTGCCTTTTGTGTACATTCGGATGCAATTTCTGTGTTTCATCGTCTATAAGAAGGTTTAGGTATACTGTAAACCTGAAGTGAAGCATCGGAATCTAAACTGGACTCACAGGAGAGGTTCAAATCATAGAAAGTGAGAGTGTCAGTCCTCATGTACTTAAGTCGGCATTGTGCCTTTTGCATTAAATTCGGATGCAATTTCTGAGTTTGATCAGCATTAAGCAGTCCAAGGTATACAGTAAACATGAAGTTAAGCATCGGAATCTAAAACTCAACTCACAGGAGAGGTTCAAATCATAGAATGTTATAGTATCAGTCCTCTTGTACTTATGTCGGCATTGTGCCTTTTGTGTTAAATTCGGATGGAATTTCTGTGGTTCATCGTGAATACGAAGGTCCAAGGTATATAGTAAACCTGAAGTGAAGCATCCGAATCTAAAACTGGACTCACAGGAGAGGTTCACATCATAGAAAGTTAGAGTTACAGTCGTCTTGTACTTAAGTCGGCATTGGGCCTTTTGTATTAAATTCAGGTGCAATTTCTGTCTTTCATCGTCAATGAGAAGGTCCAAGGGATACAGTAAACCTGAAGTGAAGCATCGGAATCTAATACTGGGCTCACAGGAGAGGTTGAAATCATCGAAGGTTAGAGTGTCACTCATCTTGTACTTAAGTCGGCATTGTGCCTTTTGTATTAAATTCGGATGCAATTTCTGTGTTTCTTCGTCAATAAGAAGGGCCTAGGTATACAGTAACCTGAAGTGAAGCATCGGAATCTAAAACTGGACTCACAGGAGAGGTTCAAATCATAGAAAGTTAGAGTGTCAGTCCTCTTGTACTTAAGTCTGCATCGTGCCTTTTGTATTAAATTTGGATGCGATTTCTGTGTATCATCGTCATAAGAAGGTCCAAGGTTTACAGTAATCCGGAAGTGAAGCATCGGTATCTAAAACTGGACTCACAGGAGAGGTTCAAACCATAGAAAGTTAGAGTGTCAGTCCTCTTGTACTTAAGTCGGCATTGTGCCTTTTGTATTACATTCGGATGCAATTTCTGTGTTTCATCGTCAATAAGAAGGTTTAGGTATACTGTAAACCTGAAGTGAAGCATCGGAATCTAAAACTGGACTCACAGGAGAGGTTCAAATCATAGAAAGTGAGAGTGTCAGTCCTCATGAACTTAAGTCGGCATTGTGCCTTTTGCATTAAATTCGGATGCAATTTCTGAGTTTGATCAGCATTAAGCAGGTCTAAGGTATACAGTAAACATGAAGTTAAGCATCGGAATCTAAACTCAACTCACAGGAGAGGTTCAAATCATAGAAAGTTATCGTGTCAGTCCACTTGTACATAAGTCGGCATTGTGCCTTTTGTGTTAAATTCGGATGCAATTTCTGTGTTTCATCGTCAATAAGAAGGTCCAAGGTATATAGTAAACCTGAAGTGAAGCATCCGAATCTAGAACTGGACTCACAGGGGAGGGTTCAAATCATAGAAAGTTAGAGTGTCAGTCATCTTGTACTTAACTCGGCATTGTGCCTATTGTATTATATTCGGATGCAATTTCTGTGCTTCATCGTCAATAAGAAGGTCCAAGGAGTACAGTAAACCTGAAGTGAAGCATCGGAATCTAAAACGGGACTCACAGGAGAGGTTCAAATCACAGAAATTTAGAGTGTCAGTCGTCTTGTACTTAAGTCGGCATTGTGCCTCTTGTATAAATTTCGGATGCAATTTCTATGTTCATCGTCAATAAGAAGGTCCAAGGTATACTGTAAACTGAAGAAAAGCATCGGAATCTAAACCTGGACTCACAGGAGAGGTGCAATTCATAGAAAGTTAGAGTGTCAGTCCTCTTGTACTTAAGTCGGCATTGTGCCTTTTCTATTAATTTCGGATGCAATTTCTGTGTTTCATCGTCAATAAGAAGGTCTTAGGTATACTTTAAACCTGAAGTGAAGCATCGGAATTTAAACTGGACACACAGGAGAGGTTCAAATCATAGAAAGTGAGAATGTCAGTCCTCATGTACTTAAGCCGGCATTGTGCCTTCTGTATTAAATTCGAATGCAATTTCTGTGTTTGATCATCGATAAGAAGGTCCAAGGTATATGGTAAACATGAAGATAAGCATCGGAGTGTAAAACTCAACTCACAGGAGAGGTTCAAATCATAGAATGTTATAGTGTCAGTCCTCTTGTACGTATGTCGGCATTGTGCCTTTTGTGTTAAATTCGGATGCAATTTCTGTGATTCATCGTAAATACGAGGTCCAAGGTATATAGTAAACCTGAAGTGAAGCATCCGAATCTAAAACTGGACTCACAGGAGAGGTTCACATCATAGAAAGTTAGAGTTACAGTCGTCTTGTACTTAAGTCGGCATTGGGCCTTTTGTATTAAATTCAGGTGCAATTTCTGTGTTTCATCGTCAATGAGAAGGTCCAAGGGATACAGTAAACCCGAAGTGAAGCATCGGAATCTTAAACTAGACTCACAGGAGAGGTTCAAATCGTAGAATGTTATAGTGTCTGTCCTCTTGTACTTAAGTCGGCATTGTGCCTTTTGTATTGAATTCGGATGCAATTTCTGTGTTTCATCGTCAATAAGAAGGTCCTAGGTATACAGTAAACCTGAAGTGAAGCATCGGAATCTAAAACTGGACTCACAGGAGAGGTTCAAATCATAGAAAGTTAGAGTGTCAGTCCTCTTGTACTTAAGTCGGCATTGTGCCTTTTGTGATTACATTCGGATGCAAATTCTGTGTTTCATCGTCAATAAGAAGGTGTAGGTATACTGTAAACCTGAAGTGAAGCATCGGAATCTAAAACTGGACTCACAGGAGAGGTTCAAATCATACAAAGTGAGAGTGTCAGTCCTCAGTACTTAAGTCGCCATTGTGCCTTTTGCATTAAATTCGGATGCAATTTCTAAGTTGATCAGCATTAAGAAGGTCCAAGGTATACAGTAAACATGAAGTTAAGCATCGGAATCTAAACTCAACTCACAGGAGAGGTTCAAATCATAGAAAGTTATAGTGTCAGTCCACTTGTACTTAAGTCGGCATTGTGCCTTTTGTGTTAAATTCGGATGCAATTTCTGTGTTCATCGTCAATAAGAAGGTCAAGGTATATAGTAAACCTGAACTGAAGCATCCGAATCTAGAACTGGACACACAGGAGAGGTTCAAATCATAGAAAGTTAGAGTGTCAGTCCTCTTGTACTGAAGTCGGCATGTGCCTTTTCTATTAATTTCGGATGCAATTTCTGTGTTTCATCGTCAATAAGAGGTCTTAGGTATACTGTAAACCTGAAGTGAAGCATCAGAATTTAAACTGGACACACAGGAGAGGTTCAAATCATAGAAAGTGAGAGTGTCAGTCCTCATGTACTTAAGCCGGCATTGTGCCTTCTGTATTACATTCGGATGCAATTTCTGTGTTTGATCATCGATAAGAAGGTCCAAGGTATATTTTAAACATGAAGTTAAGCATCGGAATGTAAAACTCAACTCACAGGAGAGGTTCAAATCATAGAATGTTATAGTGTCAGTCCTCTTGTACTTATGTCGGCATTGTGCCTTTTGTGTTAAATTCGGATGCACTTTCTGTGTTTCATCGTGAATAAGAAGGTCCAAGGTTAATAGTAAACTGAAGTGAAGGCATCCGAATCTAAAACTGGACTCACAGGAGAGGTTCACATCATAGAAAGTTAGAGTTACAGTACTCTTGTACTTATGTCGGCATTGGGCCTTTTGTATTAAATTCGGATGCAATTTCTGTGTTTCATCGTCAATGAGAAGGTCCAAGGGATACAGTAAACCTCAAGTGAAGCATCGGAATCTAAAACTGGACTCGAACGAGAGGTTCAAATCATAGAAAGTTAGAGTGTCAGTCCTCTTGTACTTAAGTCGGCATTGTGCCTTTTGTATTAAATTCGGATGCAATTTCTGAGCTTCATCGTAAATAAGAAGGTCAAGGGATACAGTAAACCTGAAGTGAAGCATCGGAATCTAAACTTGACTCATAGGAGAGGTTTAAATCAAAGAAAGGTAGAGTGTCTGTCCTCTTGTACTTTAGTCGGCATTGTGCCTTTTGTATGAATTCGGATGCAATTTCTGTGTTTTTATCGTCAATAAGGAGGTCCAAGGTATACAGTAAACCTCAAGTGAAGCATCGGAATCTAGAACTGGACTCGCAAGGAGAGGTTCAAATCATAGAAAGTTAGAGTGTCAGTCCTCTTGTACTTAAGTCGGCATGTGCCTTTTCTATTAATTTCGGATGCAATTTCTGTGTTTCATCGTCAATAAGAAGGTCTTAGGTATACTGTAAACCTGAAGTGAAGCATCGGAATTTTAACTGGACACACAGGAGAGGTTCAAATCATAGAAAGTGAGAGTGTCAGTCCTCATGTACTTAAGACGGCATTGTGCCATTTGTATTAAATTCGGATGCAATTTCTGTGTTTGATCATCGATAAGAAGGTGCAAGGTACATGGTAAACATGAAGTTAAGCATCGGAATGTAAAACTCAACTCACAGGAGAGGTTCAAATCATAGAATGTTATAGTGTCAGTCCTCTTATACTTATGTCGCCATTGTGCCTTTTGTGTTTAATTCGGATGCAATTTCTGTGTTTCATCGTGAATAAGAAGGTCCAAGGTATATAGTAAACTGAAGTGAAGCATCCGAATTTAAAACGGGACTCACAGGAGAGGATCAAATCATAGAAAGTTAGAGTGTCAGTCGTCTTGTACTTAAGTCGGCATTGTGTCATTTGTATTAAATTCGGAAGCAATATCTGTGTTTTATCGTCAATAAGAAGGTCCAAGGGATACAGTAAACCTGAAGTGAAGCATCGGAAACTAAAACTAGACTCACAGGAGAGGTTCAAATCATAGAAAGTTAGACTGTCCGTCCTCTTGTACTTAAGTCGGCATTGTGCCTTTTGTAATAAATTCGGATGCAATTTCTGTGCTTCATCGTAAATAAGAAGGTCAAGGGATACAGTAAACCTGAAGTGAAGCATCGGAATCTAAAACTGGACTAACAGGAGAGGTTCAAATCATAGAAAGTTAGAGTGTCAGTCGTCTTGTACTTAAGTCAGCATTGTGTCATTTGTATTAAATCCGGATGCAGTTTCTGTGTTTCATCGCCAGTAAGAAGGTCCAAGGGATACGGTAAATCTGAAGTGAAGCATCGGAATCTAAAACTGGACTCACAGGAGAGTTCAAATCATAGAAATTTAGAGTGTCACTCCTCTTCTACTTAAGTCGGCATTGGGCCTTTTGTATTAAATTCAGGTGCAATTTCTGTGTTTCATCGTCAATGAGAAGGTCCAAGGGATACAGTAAACCCGAAGTGAAGCATCGGAATCTAAAACTAGACTCACAGGAGAGGTTCAAATCGTAGAATGTTATAGTGTCTGTCCTCTTGTACTTAAGTCGGCATTGTGCCTTTTGTATTGAATTCGGATGCAATTTCTGTGTTTCATCGTCAATAAGAAGGTCCTAGGTATACAGTAAACCTGAAGTGAAGCATCGGAATCTAAAACTGGACTCACAGGAGAGGTTCAAATCATAGAAAGTTAGAGTGTCAGTCCTCTTGTACTTAAGTCGGCATTGTGCCTTTTGTATTACATTCGGATGCAAATTCTGTGTTTCATCGTCAATAAGAAGGTGTAGGTATACTGTAAACCTGAAGTGAAGCATCGAATCTAAAACTGGACTCACAGGAGAGGTTCAAATCATACAAAGTGAGAGTGTCAGTCCTCATGTACTTAAGTCGCCATTGTGCCTTTTGCATTAAATTCGGATGCAATTTCTAAGTTTGATCAGCATTAAGAAGGTCCAAGGTATACAGTAAACATGAAGTTAAGCATCGGAATCTAAAACTCAACTCACAGGAGAGGTTCAAATCATAGAAAGTTATAGTGTCAGTCCACTTGTACTTAAGTCGGCATTGTGCCTTTTGTGTTAAATTCGGATGCAATTTCTGTGTTTCATCGTCAATAAGAAGGTCAAGGTATATAGTAAACCTGAACTGAAGCATCCGAATCTAGAACTGGACACACAGGAGAGTTCAAATCATAGAAAGTTAGAGTGTCAGTCCTCTTGTACTGAAGTCGGCATTGTGCCTTTTCTATTAATTTCGGATGCAATTTCTGTGTTTCATCGTCAATAAGAAGGTCTTAGGTATACTGTAAACCTGAAGTGAAGCATCAGAATTTAAACTGGACACACAGGAGAGGTTCAAATCATAGAAAGTGAGAGTGGTCAGTCCTCATGTACTTAAGCCGGCATTGTGCCTTCTGATACATTCGGATGCAATTTCTGTGTTTGATCATCGATAAGAAGGTCAAGGTATATTTTAAACATGAAGTTAAGCATCGGAATGTAAAAACTCAACTCACAGGAGAGGTTCAAATCATAGAATGTTTAGTGTCAGTCCTCTTGTACTTATGTCGGCATTGTGCCTTTTGTGTTAAATTCGGATGCACTTTCTGTGTTTCATCGTGAATAAGAAGGTCCAAGGTATATAGTAAACCTGAAGTGAAGCATCCGAATCTAAAACTGGACTCACAGGAGAGGTTCACATCATAGAAAGTTAGAGTTACAGTACTCTTGTACTTATGTCGGCATTGGGCCTTTTGTATTAATTCGGATGCAATTTCTGTGTTTCATCGTCAATGAGAAGGTCCAAGGGATACAGTAAACCTCAAGTGAAGCATCGGAATCTAAAACTGGACTCGAACGAGAGGTTCAAATCATAGAAAGTGAGAGTGTCAGTCCTCATGTACTTAAGCCGGCATTGTGCCTTCTGTATTACATTCGGATGCAATTTCTGTGTTTGATCATCGATAAGAAGGTCCAAGGTATATTTTAAACATGAAGTTAAGCATCGGAATGTAAAACTCAACTCACAGGAGAGTTCAAATCATAGAATGTTATAGTGTCAGTCCTCTTGTACTTAAGTCAGCATTGTGCCTTTTGTATTAAATTCGGATGCAATTTCTGAGCTTCATCGTAAATAAGAAGGTCAAGGGATACAGTAAACCTGAAGTGAAGCATCGGAATCTAAACTTGACTCATAGGAGAGGTTAAATCAAAGAAAGGTAGAGTGTCTGTCCTCTTGTACTTAGTCGGCATTGTGCCTTTTGTATTGAATTCGGATGCAATTTCTGTGTTTTATCGTCAATAAGGAGGTCAAAGTATACAGTAAACCTCAAGTGAAGCATCGGAATCTAGAACTGGACTCGAAGGAGAGGTTCAAATCATAGAAAGTTAGAGTGTCAGTCCTCTTGTACTTAAGTCGGCAATGTGCCTTTTCTATTAATTTCGGATGCAATTTCTGTGTTTCATCGTCAATAAGAAGGTCTTAGGTATACTGTAAACCTGAAGTGAAGCATCGGAATTTTAACTGGACACACAGGAGAGGTTCAAATCATAGAAAGTGAGAGTGTCAGTCCTCATGTACTTAAGACGGCATTGTGCCATTTGTATTAAATTCGGATGCAATTTCTGTGTTTGATCATCGATAAGAAGGTTCAAGGTACATGGTAAACATGAAGTTAAGCATCGGAATGTAAAACTCAACTCACAGGAGAGGTTCAAATCATAGAATGTTATAGTGTCAGTCCTCTTGTACTTATGTCGCCATTGTGCCTTTTGTGTTTAATTCGGATGCAATTTCTGTGTTTCATCGTGAATAAGAAGGTCCAAGGTATATAGTAAACCTGAAGTGAAGCATCCGAATTTAAAACGGGACTCACAGGAGAGGATCAAATCATAGAAAGTTAGAGTGTCAGTCGTCTTGTATTTAAGTCGGCATTGTGTCATTTGTATTAAATTCGGAAGCAATATCTGTGTTTTATCGTCAATAAGAAGGTCCAAGGGATACAGTAAACCTGAAGTGAAGCATCGGAAACTAAAACTAGACTCACAGGAGAGGTTCAAATCATAGAAAGTTAGACTGTCCGTCCTCTTGTACTTAAGTCGGCATTGTGCCTTTTGTAATAAATTCGGATGCAATTTCTGTGCTTCATCGTAAATAAGAAGGTCAAGGGATACAGTAAACCTGAAGTGAAGCATCGGGGACTAACAGGAGAGGTTCAAATCATAGAAAGTTAGAGTGTCAGTCGTCTTGTACTTAAGTCAGCATTGAGTCATTTGTATTAATCCGGATGCAGTTTCTGTGTTTCATCGCCAGTATGAAGGTCCAAGGGATCCGGTAATACTGAAGTGAAGCATCGGAATCTAAAACTGGGACTCACAGGAGAGTGTTCAAATCATAGAAATTGTAGAGTGTCACTCCTCTTCTACTTAAGTCAGCATTGTGCCTTTGTATTAAATCGGATGCAATTTTTGGGCTTCATCGTCAATAAGAAGGTCTAATGGATACAGTAAACCTGAAGTGAAGCATCGGAATCTAAAACTGGACTCACAAGAGAAGTTTTAAATCATAGAAAGTGAGAGTGTCAGTTCTCTTGTACTTTAGTTGGCATTGTGCCTTTTGTATTAATTCGGATGCAATTTCTGTGTTTCATCGACAATAAGAAGGTCCATGGGATACAGTAAACCTGAAGTGATGCATCGGAATGTAAAACTGGACTCACTGGAGAGGTTCAAATCATAGAATGTTAGAGTGTCTGTCCTCTTGTACTTAAGTCGACATTGTGCCTTTGGTATTATATTCGGATGCAATTTCAGTTTTTTGATCATCAATAAGAAGTACCAAGTATACAGTAAACCTGAAGTGAAGCATCGGAATCTAAAACAGGACTCACAGGAGAGGTTCAAATCGTAGTAAGTTAGAGTGTCAGTCCTCTTCTTCTTACGTCGGCATTGTGCCTTTTGTATTAAATTCGCATGGAATTTCTGTGTTTCATCGTCAATAAGAAGGTACAAGGTATACAGTAAATCTGAAGTGAAGCATCGGAATCTAAAACTGGACTCACAGGTGAGGTTCAAATCATAGAAAGTTAGAGTGTGAGTCCTCTTGTACTTTTGTCGGGCAATTGTGCCTTTTGTAATTAAATTCGGATGCAATTTCTGTCTTTCATCGCCTATAAGAATGTCCAAGGCTACAGTAAACCTGAAGTGAAGCATCGGAAATCTAAAACTGCACTCACAGGAGAGGTTCATATCATAGAAAGTGAGAGTGTCAGTCTCATGTACTTCAGTCGGCATTGTGCCTTTGCATTAAATTCGGATGTAATTTCTGTGTTTTTATCGTCAATAAGAAGGTCTTAGGTATACTGTAAACCTGAAGTGAAGCATCGGAATCTAAAACTCAACTCACATTAGAGGGTTCACATCATAGAAAGTTAGAGTGTCTGTCCTCTTGTACTTAAGTCGGCATTTTTGCCTTTGTATTAAATTCGGATGGAATTTCTGTGTTTCATCGTCTATACGAATGTCCAAGGCTACAGTAAAACCTGAAGTGAAGCATCGGAATCTAAAACTGCACTCACAGGAGAGGTTCTAATCATAGAATGTGAGAGTGTGAGTCCTCTTGTACTTAAGTCGGCATTGTGCCATTTGTATTAAATTCGGATGCAATTTCTGTGCTTCATCGTCAATAAGAAGATCCAAGGGATACAGTAAACCTGAAGTGAAGCATCGGAATCTAAAACTACACTCACAGGAGAGATTCAAATCATAGAAAGTTAGACTGTCAGTCCTTTTGTACTTAAGTCGGCATTGTGCCCTTTTTGTAATAAATGTTCGAGTACAATTTCGTGTGCTTCATCGTAATAAGACGGTCAAGGGATCCAGTAAACCTGAAGTGAAGCATCGGAATCTAAAACTGGACTCACAGGAGAGGTTCAAATCATAGAAAGTTAGAGTGTCAGTCCTCTTGTACTTAAGTCCGGCATTGTGCCTTTTGTATTAAATTCGGATGCAATTTCTGTGTTTCATCGTCAATAAGAAGGTCCAAGGTATACAGGAAACCTAAAGTGAAGCATCGGAACCTAAAACTGAACTCACAGGAGAGGTTCAAATCATAGAAAGGTAGAGTGTCAGTCCTCTTGTACTTAAGTCGGCATTGTGTCATTTGTATTAAATCCGGATGCAGTTTCTGTGTTTCATCGCCAGTAAGAGGTCCAAGGGATACAGTAAATCTGAAGTGAAGCATCGGAATCTAAATCTGGACTCACAGGAGAGGTTCAAATCATGGAAAGTTAGAGTGTCACTCCTCTTGTACTTAAGTCAGCATTGTGCCATTTGTAATAAATTCGGATGCAATTTCTGATCTCATCGTCAATAAGAAGGTCTAATGGATAGAGTAAACCTGAAGTTAAGCATCGGAATCTAAAACTGGACTCACAGGAGAGGTTCAAATCATAGAAAGTTAGAGTGTCAGTCCTCTTGTACTTAAGTCGGCATTGTGCCTTTTGTATTAATTTCGGATGCAATTTCTGTGTTTCATCGTCAATAAGAAGGTCCAAGGTATACAGTAAACCCTGAAGTGAAGCATCGGAATCTAAAACTGGACTCACAGGAGAGGTTCAAATCATAGAAACTTAGAGTGTCAGACCTCTTGTACTTAAGTCGGCATTATGCCTCTTGTGTAAATTCGGACGCAATTTCTGTGTTTCATCGTCAATAAGAAAGTCTTAGGTATTCAGTAAACCTGAAGTGAATGCATCGGAATCTAAAACACAACCCACAGGAGAGGCTCAAATCATAGAAAGTTATATTGTTAGTCCTCTTGTACTTAAGTCGGCATTGTGCATTTTGTATTAAAATCGGTTGCAATTTCTGTGTTTCATCGTCAATAAGAAGGCCCAAGGTATACAGGAAACCTTAAGTGAAGCATCGGAATCTAAAACTGGGACTCACAGGAGAAGTTCAAATCATAGATAGTTAGAGTGTCAGTCCTCTATGTACTTAAGTCGGTATTGTGCCTTTTGTATTAAATTCGGATGCAATTTCTGTTTTTGATCATCAATAAGAAGTTCAAGGTATACGGTAAATCTGAAGTAAAGCGTCGGAATCTAAAACTCAACTCAAAGGAGAGGTTCAAATCATAGAAAGTTAGAGTGTCAGTCATCTTGTACTTAAGTCAGCATTGTGCCTTTGTATTATATACGGATGCAATTTCTGTGTTTCATCGTCATAAGAAGGTCTTAGGTACACAGTAAACCTTGGTGTGAAGCATCGTAATCTAAACCATAACTCACAGATGGTTGAAATCGTAGAAAGTTATACTGTCAGTCCTCTCGAACTTAAGTCGGCATTGTGCCTTTTGTATTAAATTTGGATGCAGTTTCTGGGTTTTCGTCGTCAATAAGAAGGTCGAAGGTATACAGTAAACCTGAAGTGAAGCATCGGAACCTAAAACTGGACTCACAGGAGAGGTTCAAATAATAGAAAGTTAGAGTGTCAGTCCTCTTTTACTTAAGTCGGCATTGTGCCTTTTGTATTTAAATTCTAATGCAATTTCTGTGTTTCATCGTCAATAAGTAGGTCCAAGGGATACAGTAAACCGGAAGTGAAGCACCGGAATCTAAAACTGGACCTCACAATACAGGTTTAAATCATAGAAGGTTACAGTGTCTGTCCTCTTGTACTTAAGTCAACATTGTGCCTTATGTATTAAATCCAGGTGCAATTTCTGTGTTTCACTGTCAAAAAGAAGGTCCAAGGTATACAGTTAACCTGCAGTGAAGCATCCGGAATCTGAAACTGGACCCACAGGAGAAGTTCAAATCATAGTAAGTTAGAGTGTTAGTCCCCTTGCTCTTAAGTCAGCATTGTGCCTTTTGTATTATATACGGATGCAATTTCTGTGTTTCATCGTCAATAAGAAGGTCTTAGGTACACTGTAAACCTGATGTGAAGCATCGGAATCTAAACCTAAACTCACAGATGGTTGAAATCGTAGAAAGCTATAGTGTCAGTCCTCTTGTACTTAAGTCGGCTTTGTGCCTTTTGTATTCAATTTGGATGCAATTCTGGGTTTTCATCGTCAATAAGAAGGGTCAAGGTTTACAGTAAACCTGATGTGAAGCATCGGAATCTAAACTGGACTCACAGGAGAGGTTCTAATCAAAGAAAGTTAGAGTGTCAGTTCTCTTGTACATAATTACTGCATTATGCTTTTGATTAAATTCGGATGCAATTTCTGTGTTTCATCGTCAGTAAGCAGGTCCAAGGTATACAGTACACTGAAGTGAGCATCGGAATCTAAAACTCACAGGAGGGGTTCAAATCATAGAAAGTTAGAGTGTCAGTATTCTTGTACTTAAGTCGGCATTGTGAATTTTGTATTAAATTCGGATGCAATTTCTGTGTTTCATCGTCAATAAGAAGGTCTTAGGTATACTGTAAACTTGAAGTGAAGCATCGGAATCTAAAACTGGACTCACAGGAGAGGTTCAAATTATACAAAAGTTAGAGTGTCAGTCCTCGTGTACTTAAGTCGGCATTGTGCCTTTTGAATTAAATTCGGATGCAATTTCTGTGTTTCATCGTCAATAAGAAGGTCCAAGGGATACAGTAAACCTGAAGTGAAGCTAGGAATCTAAAACTGGACTCACAGTACAGGTTCAAATCATAGAAAGTTTGAGTGTCAGTCCTCTGGAACTTAAGTCGGCATTGTGCCTTTTGTATTAAATTCGGATGCAATTTCTTTGTTTGATCATCAATAAGAAAGTCCAAGGTATACAGTAAACCTGAAGTGAAGCATCGGAATTTAAAACTCAATTCACAGGAGAGGTTCAAATCAGAGAAAGTTATAGTGTCAGTCCGCTTGCACTTAAGTCGGCATTGTGTCTTTTGTATTTAATTCGGATGCAATTTCTGTGTTTCATCGTCAATAAGAAGGTCCAAGGTATACAGTAAACCTGAAGTGATGCATACGAATCTAAAACTGGACTCACAGGAGAGGTTCAAAACATAGAAAGTTAGAGTGTCACTCCTCTTGTACTTTATTCGACATTTTTCCTTTTGTATTAAATTCGGATGCAATTTCTGCATTTCATCGTCAATAAGAAGGTCCAAGGGATACAGTAAACCTGAAGTGATGCATCGGAATCTAAAACTGGACTCCCAGGAGAAGTTTAAATCAAAGAAAGTTTAGAGTGTCAGTCCACTTGTACTTAAGTCGGCATTGTGCCTTTTGTATTAACTTCGGATGCAATTTCTGTGTTTCATCGTCAATAAGAAGGTCCAAGGTATACAGTAAACCTGAAGTGAAGCATCGGAATCTATCACTGGACTCACAGGAGAGGTTCAAATCATAGAAAGTTAGAGTTTCAGTCCTCTTGTACTTAAGTTTGCATCGTGCCTTTTGTATTAAAGTCGGATGCAATTTCTGTG
Source organism: Schistocerca americana (assembly GCF_021461395.2). NCBI lineage: Eukaryota > Metazoa > Arthropoda > Insecta > Orthoptera > Acrididae > Schistocerca > Schistocerca americana. The sequence goes on along the minus strand of NC_060120.1, from coordinate 1,069,580,393 downwards.
TTTCATCGTCAATAAGAAGCTCCAAGGTATACAGTAAACCGGAAGTGAAGCATCGGAATCTAAAACTGGACTCACAGGAGAGGTTCTAATCAAAGAAAGTTAGAGTGTCAGTTCTCTTGTACATAATTCTGCATTATGCCTTTTGTATTAAATTCGGATGCAATTTTCTGTGTTTCATCGTCAGTAAGCAGGTCCAAGGTATACAGTAAACCTGAAGTGAAGCATCGGAATCTAAAACTGGACTCACAGGAGGGGTTCAAATCATAGAAAGTTAGAGTGTCAGTATTCTTGTACTTAAGTCGGCATTGTGAATTTTGTATTAAATTCGGATGCAATTTCTGTGTTTCATCGTCAATAAGAAGGTCTTAGGTATACTGTAAACTTGAAGTGAAGCATCGGAATCTAAAACTGGACTCACAGGAGAGGTTCAAATTATACAAAAGTTAGAGTGTCAGTCCTCGTGTACTTAAGTCGGCATTGTGCCTTTTGAATTAAATTCGGATGCAATTTCTGTGTTTCATCGTCAATAAGAAGGTCCAAGGGATACAGTAAACCTGAAGTGAAGCTAGGAATCTAAAACTGGACTCACAGTACAGGTTCAAATCATAGAAAGTTTGAGTGTCAGTCCTCTGGAACTTAAGTCGGCATTGTGCCTTTTGTATTAAATTCGGATGCAATTTCTTTGTTTGATCATCAATAAGAAAGTCCAAGGTATACAGTAAACCTGAAGTGAAGCATCGGAATTTAAAACTCAATTCACAGGAGAGGTTCAAATCAGAGAAAGTTATAGTGTCAGTCCGCTTGCACTTAAGTCGGCATTGTGTCTTTTGTATTTAATTCGGATGCAATTTCTGTGTTTCATCGTCAATAAGAAGGTCCAAGGTATACAGTAAACCTGAAGTGATGCATACGAATCTAAAACTGGACTCACAGGAGAGGTTCAAAACATAGAAAGTTAGAGTGTCACTCCTCTTGTACTTTATTCGACATTTTTTCCTTTTGTATTAAATTCGGATGCAATTTCTGCATTTCATCGTCAATAAGAAGGTCCAAGGGATACAGTAAACCTGAAGTGATGCATCGGAATCTAAAACTGGACTCCCAGGAGAAGTTTAAATCAAAGAAAGTTAGAGTGTCAGTCCACTTGTACTTAAGTCGGCATTGTGCCTTTTGTATTAACTTCGGATGCAATTTCTGTGTTTCATCGTCAATAAGAAGGTCCAAGGTATACAGTAAACCTGAAGTGAAGCATCGGAATCTATCACTGGACTCACAGGAGAGGTTCAAATCATAGAAAGTTAGAGTTTCAGTCCTCTTGTACTTAAGTTTGCATCGTGCCTTTTGTATTAAAGTCGGATGCAATTTCTGTGTTTCATCGTCAATAAGAAGCTCCAAGGTATACAGTAAACCGGAAGTGAAGCATCGGAATCTGAAACTGGACTCACAGGAGAAGCTCAAATCATAGAAAGGTAGAGTGGCAGTCCTCTTGTACTTAAGTCGGCATTGTATCTTTTGTATTAAATACGGATGCAATATCTATGTTTCATCGTCAATAAGAAGGTCTTAGGTATACTGTAAACCTGAAGTGAAGCATCGGAATCTAAAACTGGACTCACAGGCGAGGTTCAAATCATAGAAAGTTAGAGTCTCAGTCCTTGTGTACTTAAGTCAGCATTGTCCCCTTTTGTATTAAATTCGGATGCAATTTCTGTGTTTCATCGTCAATAGGAAGGTCAAAGGAATACAGTAAACCTGAAGTGAAGCATCGGAATCTAAAACTGGCTCACAGGAGAGGTTCAAATCATAGAATGTGAGAGTGTCAGTCCACTTGTACATCAATCGGCATTGTGCCTCTTGTATTAAATTCGGATGCAATTTCTGCGTTTGATTATCAATAAGAATGTCCAAGGTATACAGTAAACCTGAAGTAAAGCATCGGAATCTAAAACTGGACTCACAGGAGAGGTTCTAATCAAAGAAAGTTAGAGTGTCAGTCCTCTTGTACTTAATTCTGCATTATGACTTTTGTATTAAATTCGGATGCAATTTCTGTGTTTCATCGTCAGTAAGCAGGTCCAAGGTATACAGTAAACCTGAAGTGAAGCATCGGAATCTAAAACTGGACTCACAGGAGAGGTTCAAATCATAGAAAGTTTGAGTGTCAGTATTCTTCTACTTAAGTCGGCATTGTGAATTTTGTAATAAATTCGGATGCAATTTCTGTGTTTCATCGTCAATAAGAAGGTCTTAGGTATACTGTAAACTTGAAGTGAAGCATCGGAATCTAAAACTGGACTCACAGGAGAGGTTCAAATTATACAAAAGTTAGAGTGTCAGTCCTCGTGTACTTAAGTCGGCATTGTGCCTTTTGAATTAAATTCGGATGCAATTTCTGTGTTTCATCGTCAATAAGAAGGTCCAAGGGATACAGTAAACCTGAAGTGAAGCTAGGAATCTAAAACTGGACTCACAGGACAGGTTCAAATCATAGAAAGTTAGAGTGTCAGTCCTCTTGAACTTAAGTCGGCATTGTGCCTTTTGTATTAAATTCGGATGCAATTTCTGTGTTTGATCATCAATAAGAAAGTCCAAGGTATACAGTAAACCTGAAGTGAAGCATCGTAATCTAAAACTCAACTCACAGGAGAGGTTCAAATCAGAGAAAGTTATAGTGTCAGTCCTCTGGCACTTAAGTCGGCATTGTGCCTTTTGTATTAAATTCGGATGCAATTTCTGTGTTTCATCGTCAACAAGAAGGACCAAGGGATACAGTAAATCTGAAGTGAAGCATCGGAATCTAAAACTCAACTCACAGTAGTAATTCAAATCATAGAAAATTAGAGTGACAGTCCTCTTGTACTTAAGTCGGCATTTGCCTTTTGTATTATATTCGGAATGCAATTTATGTGTTATATCGTCAATATGAAGGTCCAAGGGATATAGTAAACCTGAAATGAAACATCGGAATCTAAAATTGGACTCCCAGAAGAGGTTCAAATCATAGTAATTTAGAGTGTCAGTCCTCTTCTACTTAGGTCGGCATTGTGCCTTTTGTATTAACTTCGGATGCAATTTCTGTGTTTCATCGTCAATAAGAAGGTCCAAGTTATACAGTAAACCTGAAGTGAAGCATCGGAATCTATCACTGGACTCACAGGAGAGGTTCAAATCATAGAAAGTTAGAGTTTCAGTCCTCTTGTACTTAAGTTTGCATCGTGCCTTTTGTATTAAAGTCGGATGCAATTTCTGTGTTTCATCGTCAATAAGAAGCTCCAAGGTATACAGTAAACCGGAAGTGAAGCATCGGAATCTGAAACTGGACTTACAGGAGAAGCTCAAATCTTAGAAAGGTAGAGTGGCAGTCCTCTTGTACTTAAGTCGGCATTGTGCCTTTTGTATTAAATACGGATGGAATGTCTATGTTTCATCGTCAATAAGAAGGTCTTAGGTATACTGTAAACCTGAAGTGAAGCATCGGAATCTAAAACTGGACTCACAGGCGAGGTTCAAATCATAGAAAGTTAGAGTGTCAGTCCTTCTGTACTTAAGTCAGCATTGTCCCTTTTGAATTAAATTCGGATGCAATTTCTGTGTTTCATCGTCAATAAGAAGGTCAAAGGAATACAGTAAACCTGAAGTGAAGCATCGGAATCTAAAACTGGCTCACAGGAGAGGTTCAAATCATAGAATGTGAGAGCGTCAGTCCTCTTGTACATCAATCGGCATTGTGCCTCTTGTATTAAATTCGGATGCAATTTCTGCGTTTGATTATCAATAAGAATGTCCAAGGTATACAGTAAACCTGAAGTGAAGCATCGGAATCTAAAACTCAACTCACAGGGGAGGTTTAAATCGTAGAAAGTTAGAGTGTCAGTCCTCTTGTACTTAAGTCGACATTGTGCATTTTGTATTAAATTCGGATGCAATTTCTGTGTTTCATCGTCAATAAGAAGGTCCAAGGTTTACAGTAAACCTGAAGTGAAGCATCGGAATCTAAAACTGGACTCACAGGAGAGGTTCTAATCAAAGAAAGTTAGAGTGTCAGTCCTCTTGTACTTAAGTCTGCATTATGCCTTTTGTATTAAATCCGGGTGCAATTTCTGTGTTTCATCGTCAATAAGAAGGTCCAAGGTATACAGTAAACCTGCAGTGAAGCATCGGAATCTGAAACTGGACCCACAGGAGAAGTTCAAATCATAGTAAGTTAGAGTGTTAGTCCCCTTGTACTTAAGTCAGCATTGTGCCTTTTGTATTATATACGGATGCAATTTCTGTGTTTCATCGTCAATAAGAAGGTCTTAGGTACACTGTAAACCTGATGTGAAGCATCGGAATCTAAACCTTAACTCACAGTTGGTTGAAATCGTAGAAAGTTATAGTGTCAGTCCTCTTGTACTTAAGTCGGCATTGTGCCTTTTGTATTAAATTTGGATGCAATTTCTGGGTTTTCGTCGTCAATAGGAAGGTCGAAGGTATACAGTAAACCTGAAGTGAAGCATCGGAATCTAAAACTGGACTCACAGGAGAGGTTCAAATAATAGAAAGTTAGAGTGTCAGTCCTCTTTTACTTAAGTCGGCATTGTGCCTTTTGTATTAAATTCGGATGCAATTTCTGTGTTTCATCGTCAATAAGAGGGTCCAAGGGATACAGTAAACCTGAAGTGAAGCATCGGAATCTAAAACTGGACTCACAGGAGAGGTTCAAATTATACAAAAGTTAGAGTGTCAGTCCTCGTGTACTTAAGTCGGCATTGTGCCTTTTGAATTAAATTCGGATGCAATTTCTGTGTTTCATCGTCAATAAGAAGGTCCAAGGGATACAGTAAACCTGAAGTGAAGCTAGGAATCTAAAACTGGACTCACAGGACAGGTTCAAATCATAGAAAGTTAGAGTGTCAGTCCTCTTGAACTTAAGTCGGCATTGTGCCTTTTGTATCAGATTCGGATGCAATTTCTGTGTTTGATCATCAATAAGAAAGTCCAAGGTATACAGTAAACCTGAAGTGAAGCATCGGAATCTAAAACTCAACTCACAGGAGAGGTTCAAATCAGAGAAAGTTATAGTGTCAGTCCGCTTGCACTTAAGTCGGCATTGTGCCTTTTGTATTAAATTCGGATGCAATTTCTGTGTTTCATCGTCAATAAGAAGGTCCAAGGTATACAGTAAACCTGAAGTGAAGCATACGAATCTAAAACTGGTTAACAGGAGATGTTCAAGACATAGAAAGTTAGAGTGTCACTCCTCTTGTACTTAAGTCGACATTGTTCCTTTTGTATTAAATTCGGATGCAATTTCTGCATTTCACGTCAATAAGAAGGTCCAAGGGATACAGTAAACCTGAAGTGATGCATCGGAATCTAAAACTGGACTCCCAGGAGAAGTTTAAATCAAAGAAAGTTAGAGTGTCAGTCCACTTGTACTTAAGTCGGCATTGTGCCTTTTGTATTAAATTCGGATGCAATTTCTGTGTTTCATCGTCAACAAGAAGGACCAAGGGATACAGTAAATCTGAAGTGAAGCATCGGAATCTAAAACTCAACTCACAGTAGTAATTCAAATCATAGAAAATTAGAGTGACAGTCCTCTTGTACTTAGGTCGGCATTTGCCTTTTGTATTATATTCGGAATGCAATTTTTGTGTTATATCGTCAATAAGAAGGTCCAAGGGATATAGTAAACCTGAAATGAAACATCGGAATCTAAAATTGGACTCCCAGAAGAGGATTCAAATCATAGTAATTTAGAGTGTCAGTCCTCTTCTACTTAGGTCGCCATTGTGCCTTTTGTATTAACTTCGGATGCAATTTCTGTGTTTCATCGTCAATAAGAAGGTCCAAGGTATACAGTAAACCTGAAGTGAAGCATCGGAATCTATCACTGGACTCACAGGAGAGGTTCAAATCATAGAAAGTTAGAGTTTCAGTCCTCTTGTACTTAAGTTTGCATCGTGCCTTTTGTATTAAAGTCGGATGCAATTTCTGTGTTTCATCGTCAATAAGAAGCTCCAAGGTATACAGTAAACCGGAAGTGAAGCATCGGAATCTGAAACTGGACTCACAGGAGAAGCGCAAATCATAGAAAGGTAGAGTGGCAGTCCTCTTGTACTTAAGTCGGCATTGTGCCTGTTGTATTAAATACGGATGCAATATCTATGTTTCATCGTCAATAAGAAGGTCTTAGGTATACTGTAAACCTGAAGTGAAGCATCGGAATCTAAAACTGGACTCACAGGCGAGGTTCAAATCATAGAAAGTTAGAGTGTCAGTCCTTCTGTACTTAAGTCAGCATTGTCCCTTTTGTATTAAATTCGGATGCAATTTCTGTGTTTCATCGTCAATAAGAAGGTCAAAGGAATACAGTAAACCTGAAGTGAAGCATCGGAATCTAAAACTGGCTCACAGGAGAGGTTCAAATCATAGAATGTGAGAGCGTCAGTCCTCTTGTACATCAATCGGCATTGTGCCTCTTGTATTAAATTCGGATGCAATTTCTGCGTTTGATTATCAATAAGAATGTCCAAGGTATACAGTAAACCTGAAGTGAAGCATCGGAATCTAAGACTCAACTCACAGGAGAGGTTCAAATCGTAGAAAGTTAGAGTGTCAGTCCTCTTGTACTTAACTCGACATTGTGCATTTTGTATTAAATTCGGATGCAATTTCTGTGTTTCATCGTCAATAAGAAGGTCCAAGGTTTACAGTAAACCTGAAGTGAAGCATTGGAATCTAAAACTGGACTCACAGGAGAGGTTCTAATCAAAGAAAGTTAGAGTGTCAGTCCTCTTGTACTTAAGTCTGCATTATGCCTTTTGTATTAAATCCGGGTGCAATTTCTGTGTTTCATCGTCAATAAGACGGTCCAAGGTATACAGTAAACCTGCAGTGAAGCATCGGAATCTGAAACTGGACCCACAGGAGAAGTTCAAATCATAGTAAGTTAGAGTGTTGGTCCCCTTGTACTTAAGTCAGCTTTGTGCCTTTTGTATTATATACGGATGCAATTTCTGTGTTTCATCGTCAATAAGAAGGTCTTAGGTACACTGTAATCCTGATGTGAAGCATCGGAATCTAAACCTTAACTCACAGTTGGTTGAAATCGTAGAAAGTTATAGTGTCAGTCCTCTTGTACTTAAGTCGGCATTGTGCCTTTTGTATTAAATTTGGATGCAATTTCTGGGTTTTCGTCGTCAATAAGAAGGTCGAAGGTATACAGTAAACCTGAAGTGAAGCATCGGAACCTAAAACTGGACTCACAGGAGAGGTTCAAATAATAGAAAGTTAGAGTGTCAGACCTCTTTTACTTAAGTCGGCAGTGTGCCTTTTGTATTAAATTCGGATGCAATTTCTGTGTTTCTTCGTCAATAAGAAGGTCCAAGGGATACAGAAAACCTGAAGTGAAGCATCGGAATCAAAAACTGGACTCACAGGAGAGGTTCAAATCATAGAAAGTTAGAGTGTCATTCCTCTTCTACTTAAGTCGTCATTGTGCCTTTTGTATTAAATTCGGATACAAATTCTGTCTTTCATCGTCAATAAGAAGGTCCAAGGTTTACAGTAAACCTGAAGTGAAGCATCGGAATCTAAAACTGGACTCACAGGAGAGGTTCTAATCAAAGAAAATTAGAGTGTCAGTCCTCTTGTACTTAATTCTGCATTATGCCTTTTGTATTAAATTCGGATGCAATTTCTGTGTTTCATCGTCAGTAAGCAGGTCCAAGGTATACAGTAAACCTGAAGTGAAGCATCGGAATCTAAAACTGGACTCACAGGAGAGGTTCAAATCATAGAAAGTGAGAGTGTCAGTCCACTTCTACTTAAGTCGGCATTGTGCCTTTTGTATTAAAGTCGGATGCAATTTCTGTGTTTCATCGTCAATAAGAAGGTCCAAGGGATACAGTAAACCTGAAGTGAAGCTAGGAATCTAAAACTGGACTCACAGGACAGGTTCAAATCATAGAAAGTTAGAGTGTCAGTCCTCTTGAACTGAAGTCGGCATTGTGCCTTTTGTACTAAATTCGGATGCAATTTCTGTGTTTGATCATCAATAAGAAAGTCCAAGGTATACAGTAAACCTGAAGTGAAGCATCGGAATCTAAAACTCAACTCACAGGAGAGGTTCAAATCAGAGAAAGTTATAGTGTCAGTCCGCTTGCACTTAAGTCGGCATTGTGCCTTTTTTATTAAATTCGGATGCAATTTCTGTGTTTCATCGTCAATAAGAAGGTCCAAGGTATACAGTAAACCTGAAGTGAAGCATACGAATCTAAAACTGGACTCACAGGAGAGGTTCAAATCATAGAAAGTTAGAGTGTCACTCCTCTTGTACTTAAGTCGACATTGTTCCTTTTGTATTAAATTCGGATGCAATTTCTGCGTTTCATCGTCAATAAGAAGGTCCAAGGGATACAGTAAACCTGAAGTGATGCATCGGAATCTAAAACTGGACTCCCACTAGAAGTTTAAATCAAAGAAAGTTAGAGTGTCAGTCCTCTTGTACTTAAGTCGGCATTGTGCCTTTTGTATTAAATTCGGATGCAATTTCTGTGTTTCATCGTCAACAAGAAGGACCAAGGGATACAGTAAATTTGAAGTGAAGCATCGGAATCTAAAACTGGATTCACAGGAGAGGTTCAAATCATAGAAAGTTTGAGTGTCAGTCCTCTTGTACTTAAGTCGGCATTGTGCCTTTTGTATTAAATTCGGATGCAATTTCTGTGTTTCATCGACAATACGAAGGACCAAGGGATACAGTAAACCTGAAGTGAAGAATCGGAATCTAAAACTAGACTCACAGGAGAAGTTCAAACCATAGAAAGTTAGAGTGTCAGTCCTCTTGTACTTAAGTCGGCATTGTGCCTTTTGTATAAAATTCGGATGCAATTTCTGTGTTTCATTTTCAATAAGAAGGTCCAAGGTATACAGTAAACCTGAAGTGAAGCATCGGAATCTATCACTGGACTCACAGGAGAGGTTCAAATCATAGAAAGTTAGAGTTTCAGTCCTATTGTACTTAAGTTTGCATCGTGCCTTTTGTATTAAAGTCGGATGCAATTTCTGTGTTTCATCGTCAATAAGAAGCTCCAAGGTATACAGTAAACCGGAAATGAAGCATCGGAATCTGAAACTGGACTCACAGGAGAAGTTCAAATCGTAGAAAGATAGAGTGTCAGTCCTCTTGTACTTAAGTCGGCATTGTGCCTTTTGTATTAAATACGGATGCAATATCTATGTTTCATCGTAATAAGAAGGTCTTAGGTATACTGTAAACCTGAAGTGAAGCATCGGAATCTAAAACTGGACTGACAGGCGAGGTTCAAATCATAGAAAGTTAGAGTGTCAGTCCTTGTGTACTTAAGTCAGCATTGTCCCTTTTGTATTAAAGTCGGATGCAATTTCTGTGTTTCATCGTCAATAAGAAGCTCCAAGGTATACAGTAAACCGGAAGTGAAGCATCGGAATCTGAAACTGGACTCACAGGAGAAGCTCAAATCATAGAAAGGTAGAGTGGCAGTCCTCTTGTACTCAAGTCGGCATTGTGCCTTTTGTGTTAAATACGGATGCAATATCTATGTTTCATCGTCAATAAGAAGGTCTTAGGTATACTGTAAACCTGAAGTGAAGCATCGGAATCTAAAACTGGACTCACAGGCGAGGTTCAAATCATAGAAAGTTAGAGTGTCAGTCCTTCTGTACTTAAGTCAGCATTGTCCCTTTTGTATTAAATTCGGATGCAATTTCTGTGTTTCATCGTCAATAAGAAGGTCGAAGGAATACAGTAAACCTGAAGTGAAGCATCGGAATCTAAAACTGGCTCACAGGAGAGGTTCAAATCATAGAATGTGAGAGCGTCAGTCCTCTTGTACATCAATCGGCATTGTGCCTCTTGTATTAAATTCGGATGCAATTTCTGCGTTTAATTATCAATAAGAATGTCCAAGGTATACAGTAAACCTGAAGTGAAGCATCGGAATCTAAGACTCAACTCACAGGAGAGGTTCAAATCGTAGAAAGTTAGAGTGTCAGTCCTCTTGTACTTAAGGCGACATTGTGCATTTTGTATTAAATTCGGATGCAATTTCTGTGTTTCATCGTCAATAAGAAGGTCCAAGGTTTACAGTAAACCTGAAGTGAAGCATCGGAATCTAAAACTGGACTCACAGGAGAGGTTCTAATCAAAGAAAGTTAGAGTGTCAGTCCTCTTGTACTTAAGTCTGCATTATGCCTTTTGTATCAAATCCGGGTGCAATATCTGTGTTTCATCGTCAATAAGACGGTCCAAGGTATACAGTAAACCTGCAGTGAAGCATCGGAATCTGAAACTGGACCCACAGGAGAAGTTCAAATCATAGTAAGTTAGAGTGTTGGTCCCCTTGTACTTAAGTCAGCTTTGTGCCTTTTGTATTATATACAGATGCAATTTCTGTGTTTCATCGTCAATAAGAAGGTCTTAGGTACACTGTAAACCTGATGTGAAGCATCGGAATCTAAACCTTAACTCACAGTTGGTTGAAATCGTAGAAAGTTATAGTGTCAGTCCTCTTGTACTTAAGACGGCATTGTGCCTTTTGTATTAAATTTGGATGCAATTTCTGGGTTTTCGTCGTCAATAAGAAGGTCGAAGGTATACAGTAAACCTGAAGTGAAGCATCGGAACCTAAAACTGGACTCACAGGAGAGGTTCAAATAATAGAAAGTTAGAGTGTCAGACCTCTTTTACTTAAGTCGGCAGTGTGCCTTTTGTATTAAATTCGGATGCAATTTCTGTGTTTCATCGTCAATAAGAAGGTCCAAGGGATACAGTAAACCTGAAGTGAAGCATCGGAATCTAAAACTGGACTCACAGGAGAGGTTCAAATCAAAGAAAGTTAGAGTGTCATTCCTCTTCTACTTAAGTCGTCATTGTGCCTTTTGTATTAAATTCGGATGCAAATTCTGTCTTTCATCGTCAATAAGAAGGTCCAAGGTTTACAGTAAACCTGAAGTGAAGCATCGGAATCTAAAACTGGACTCACAGGAGAGGTTCTAATCAAAGAAAGTTAGAGTGTCAGTCCTCTTGTACTTAATTCTGCATTATGCCTTTTGTATTAAATTCGGATGCAATTTCTGTGTTTCATCGTCAGTAAGCAGGTCCAAGGTATACAGTAAACCTGAAGTGAAGCATCGGAATCTAAAACTGGACTCACAGGAGAGGTTCAAATCATAGAAAGTTAGAGTGTCAGTCCACTTGTACTTAAGTCACCATTGTGCCTTTTGTATTAAATTCGGATGCAATTTCTGTGTTTCATCGTCAATAAAAAGGTCTTAGGTATACTGTAAACTTGAAGTGAAGCATCGGAATCTAAAACTGGACTCACAGGAGAGGTTCAAATTATACAAAAGTTAGAGTGTCAGTCCTCGTGTACTTAAGTCGGCATTGTGCCTTTTGAATTAAATTCGGATGCAATTTCTGTGTTTCATCGTCAATAAGAAGGTCCAAGGGATACAGTAAACCTGAAGTGAAGCTAGGAATCTAAAACTGGACTCACAGGACAGGTTCAAATCATAGAAAGTTAGAGTGTCAGTCCTCTTGAACTGAAGTCGGCATTGTGCCTTTTGTATTAAATTCGGATGCAATTTCTATGTTTGATCATCAATAAGAAAGTCCAAGGTATACAGTAAACCTGAAGTGAAGCATCGGAATCTAAAACTCAACTCACAGGAGTGGTTCAAATCAGAGAAAGTTATAGTGTCAGTCCGCTTGCACTTAAGTCGGCATTGTGCCTTTTGTATTAAATTCGGATGCAATTTCTGTGTTTCATCGTCAATAAGAAGGTCCAAGGGATACAGTAAACCTGAAGTGAAGCATCGGAATCTAAAACTGGACTCACAGGAGAGGTTCAAATCATAGAAAGTTAGAGTTTCAGTCCTATTGTACTTAAGTTTGCATCGTGCCTTTTGTATTAAAGTCGGATGCAATTTCTGTGTTTCATTTTCAATAAGAAGGTCCAAGGTATACAGTAAACCTGAAGTGAAGCATCGGAATCTGAAACTGGACTCACAGGAGAAGCTCAAATCATAGAAAGGTAGAGTGGCAGTCCTCTTGTACTTAAGTCGGCATTGTGCCTTTTGTGTAAAATACGGGTGCAATATCTATGTTTCATCGTCAATAAGAAGGTCTTAGGTATACTGTAAACCTGAAGTGAAGCATCGGAATCTAAAACTGGACTCACAGGCGAGGTTCAAATCATAGAAAGTTAGAGTGTCAGTCCTTCTGCACTTAAGTCAGCATTGTCCCTTTTGTATTAAATTCGGTTGCAATTTCTGTGTTTCATCGTCAATAAGAAGGTCAAAGGAATACAGTAAACCTGAAGTGAAGCATCGGAATCTAAAACTGGCTCACAGGAGAGGTTCAAATCATAGAATGTGAGAGCGTCAGTCCTCTTGTACATCAATCGGCATTGTGCCTCTTGTATTAAATTCGGATGTAATTTCTGCGTTTGATTATCAATAAGAATGTCCAAGGTATACAGTAAACCTGAAGTGAAGCATCGGAATCTAAGACTCAACTCACAGGAGAGGTTCAAATCGTAGAAAGTTAGAGTGTCAGTCCTCTTGTACTTAAGTCGACATTGTGCATTTTGTATTAAATTCGGATGCAATTTCTGTGTTTCATCGTCAATAAGAAGGTCCAAGGTTTACAGTAAACCTGAAGTGAAGCATCGGAATCTAAAACTGGACTCACAGGAGAGGTTCTAATCAAAGAAAGTTAGAGTGTCAGACCTCTTGTACTTAAGTCTGCATTATGCCTTTTGTATTAAATCCGGGTGCAATTTCTGTGTTTCATCGTCAATAAGACGGTCCAAGGTATACAGTAAACCTGCAGTGAAGCATCGGAATACGAAACTGGACCCACAGGAGAAGTTCAAATCATAGTAAGTTAGAGTGTTGGTCCCCTTGTACTTAAGTCAGCTTTGTACCTTTTGTATTATATACGGATGCAATTTCTGTGTTTCATCGTCAATAAGAAGGTCTTAGGTACACTGTAAACCTGATGTGAAGCATCGGAATCTAAACCTTAACTCACAGTTGGTTGAAATCGTAGAAAGTTATAGTGTCAGTCCTCTTGTACTTAAGTCGGCATTGTGCCTTTTGTATTAAATTTGGATGCAATTTCTGGGTTTTCGTCGTCAATAAGAAGGTCGAAGGTATACAGTAAACCTGAAGTGAAGCATCGGAACCTAAAACTGGACTCACAGGAGAGGTTCAAATAATAGAAAGTTAGAGTGTCAGACCTCTTTTACTTAAGTCGGCAGTGTGCCTTTTGTATTAAATTCGGATGCAATTTCTGTGTTTCATCGTCAATAAGAAGGTCCAAGGGATACAGTAAACCTGAAGTGAAGCATCGGAATCTAAAACTGGACTCACAGGAGAGGTTCAAATCATAGAAAGTTAGAGTGTCATTCCTCTTCTACTTAAGTCGTCATTGTGCCTTTTGTATTAAACTCGGATGCAATTTCTGTGTTTCATCGTCAATAAAAAGGTCTTAGGTATACTGTAAACTTGAAGTGAAGCATCGGAATCTAAAACTGGACTCACAGGAGAGGTTCAAATTATACAAAAGTTAGAGTGTCAGTCCTCGTGTACTTAAGTCGGCATTGTGATTTTTGAATTAAATTCGGATGCAATTTCTGTGTTTCATCGTCAATAAGAAGGTCCAAGGGATACAGTAAACCTGAAGTGAAGCTAGGAATCTAAAACTGGACTCACAGGACAGGTTCAAATCATAGAAAGTTAGAGTGTCAGTCCTCTTGAACTGAAGTCGGCATTGTGCCTTTTGTATTAAATTCGGATGCAATTTCTGTGTTTGATCATCAATAAGAAAGTCCAAGGTATACAGTAAACCTGAAGTGAAGCATCGGAATCTAAAACTCAACTCACAGGAGAGGTTCAAATCAGAGAAAGTTATAGTGTCAGTCCGCTTGCACTTAAGTCGGCATTGTGCCTTTTGTATTAAATTCGGATGCAATTTCTGTGTTTCATCGTCAATAAGAAGGTCCAAGGTATACAGTAAACCTGAAGTGAAGCATACGAATCTAAAACTGGACTCACAGGAGAGGTTCAAATCATAGAAAGTTAGAGTGTCACTCCTCTTGTACTTAAGTCGACATTGTTCTTTTTGTATTAAATTCGGATGCAATTTCTGCGTTTCATCGTCAATAAGAAGGTCCAAGGGATACAGTAAACCTGAAGTGATGCATCGGAATCTAAAACTGGACTCCCAGGAGAAATTTAAATCAAAGAAAGTTAGAGTGTCAGTCCTCTTGTACTTAAGTCGGCATTGTGCCTTTTGTATTAAATTCGGATGCAATTTCTGTGTTTCATCGTCAACAAGAAGGACCAAGGGATACAGTAAATTTGAAGTGAAGCATCGGAATCTAAAACTGGATTCACAGGAGAGGTTCAAATCATAGAAAGTTTGAGTGTCAGTCCTCTTGTACTTAAGTCGGCATTGTGCCTTTTGTATTAAATTCGGATGCAATTTCTGTGTTTCATCGACAATAAGAAGGACCAAGGGATACAGTAAACCTGAAGTGAAGAATCGGAATCTAAAACTAGACTCACAGGAGAAGTTCAAACCATAGAAAGTTAGAGTGTCAGTCCTCTTGTACTTAAGTCGGCATTGTGACTTTTGTATAAAATTCGGATGCAATTTCTGTGTTTCATTTTCAATAAGAAGGTCCAAGGTATACAGTAAACCTGAAGTGAAGCATCGGAATCTATCACTGGACTCACAGGAGAGGTTCAAATCATAGAAAGTTAGAGTTTCAGTCCTATTGTACTTAAGTTTGCTTCGTGCCTTTTGTATTAAAGTCGGATGCAATTTCTGTGTTTCATCGTCAATAAGAAGCTCCAAGGTATACAGTAAACCGGAAATGAAGCATCGGAATCTGAAACTGGACTCACAGGAGAAGTTCAAATCGTAGAAAGATAGAGTGTCAGTCCTCTTGTACTTAAGTCGGCATTGTGCCTTTTGTATTAAATACGGATGCAATATCTATATTTCATCGTAATAAGAAGGTCTTAGGTATACTGTAAACCTGAAGTGAAGCATCGGAATCTAAAACTGGACTGACAGGCGAGGTTCAAATCATAGAAAGTTAGAGTGTTAGTCCTTGTGTACTTAAGTCAGCAT
Source organism: Schistocerca americana (assembly GCF_021461395.2). Lineage (NCBI taxonomy): Eukaryota > Metazoa > Arthropoda > Insecta > Orthoptera > Acrididae > Schistocerca > Schistocerca americana. Next base: position 1,069,565,221 of record NC_060120.1, on the reverse strand, counting down.
TGTCCCTTTTGTATTAAAGTCGGATGCAATTTCTGTGTTTCATAGTCAATAAGAAGCTCCAAGGTATACAGTAAACCGGAAGTGAAGCATCGGAATCTGAAACTGGACTCACAGGAGAAGCTCAAATCATAGAAAGGTAGAGTGGCAGTCCTCTTGTACTTAAGTCGGCATTGTGCCTTTTGTGTTAAATACTGATGCAATATCTATGTTTCATCGTCAATAAGAAGGGTTTAGGTATACTGTAAACCTGAAGTGAAGCATCGGAATCTAAAACTGGACTCACAGGCGAGGTTCAAATCATAGAAATTTAGAGTGTCAGTCCTTCTGTACTTAAGTCAGCATTGTCCCTTTTGTATTAAATTCGGATGCAATTTCTGTGTTTCATCGTCAATAAGAAGGTCAAAGGAATACAGTAAACCTGAAGTGAAGCATCGGAATCTAAAACTGGCTCACAGGAGAGGTTCAAATCATAGAATGTGAGAGCGTCAGTCCTCTTGTACATCAATCGGCATTGTGCCTCTTGTATTAAATTCGGATGCAATTTCTGCGTTTGATTATCAATAAGAATGTCCAAGGTATACAGTAAACCTGAAGTGAAGCATCGGAATCTAAAACTGGACTCACAGGAGAGGTTCTAATCAAAGAAAGTTAGAGTGTCAGTCCTCTTGTACTTAAGTCTGCATTATGCCTTTTGTATTAAATCCGGGTGCAATTTCTGTGTTTCATCGTCAATAAGAAGGTCCAAGGTATACAGTAAACCTGCAGTGAAGCATCGGAATCTGAAACTGGACCCACAGGAGAAGTTCAAATCATAGTAAGTTAGAGTGTTAGTCCCCTTGTACTTAAGTCAACATTGTGCCTTTTGTATTATATACGGATGCAATTTCTGTGTTTCATCGTCAATAAGAAGGTCTTAGGTACACTGTAAACCTGATGTGAAGCATCGGAATCTAAACCTTAACTCACAGTTGGTTGAAATCGTAGAAAGTTATAGTGTCAGTCCTCTTGTACTTAAGTCGCCATTGTGCCTTTTGTATTAAATTTGGATGCAATTTCACGGTTTTCGTCGTCAATAACAAGGTCGAAGGTATACAGTAAACCTGAAGTGAAGCATTGGAACCTAAAAATGGACTCACAGGAGAGGTTCAAATAATAGAAAGTTAGAGTGTCAGTCCTCTTTTACTTAAGTCGGCATTGTGCCTTTTGTATTAAATTCGGATGCAATTTCTGTGTTTCATCGTCAATAAGAAGGTCCAAGGGATACAGTAAACCTGAAGTGAAGCATCGGAATCTAAAACTGGACTCACAGGAGAGGTTCAAATCATAGAAAGTTAGAGTGTCATTCCTCTTCTACTTAAGTCGTCATTGTGCCTTTTGTATTAAATTCGGAAGCAAATTCTGTCTTTCATCGTCAATAAGAAGGTCCAAGGTTTACAGTAAACCTGAAGTGAAGCATCGGAATCTAAACCTGGACTCACAGGAGAGGTTCTAATCAAAGATAGTTAGAGTGTCAGTCCTCTTGTACTTAATTCTGCATTATGCCTTTTGTATTAAATTCGGATGCAATTTCTGTGTTTCATCGTCAGTAAGCAGGTCCAAGGTATACAGTAAACCTGAAGTGAAGAATCGGAATCTAAAACTGGACTCACAGGAGAGGTTCAAATCATAGAAAGTTAGAGTGTCAGTCCACTTGTACTTAAGTCGGCATTGTGCCTTTTGTATTAAATTCGGATGCAATTTCTGTGTTTCATCGTTAATAAAAAGGTCTTAGGTATACTGTAAACTTGAAGTGAAGCATCGGAATCTAAAACTGGACTCACAGGAGAGGTTCAAATTATACAAAAGTTAGAGTGTCAGTCCTCGTGTACTTAAGTCGGCATTGTGCCTTTTGAATTAAATTCGGATGCAATTTCTGTGTTGCATCCTTAGTAAGCAGGTCCAAGGTATACAGTAAACCTGAAGTGAAGCATCGGAATCTAAAACTGGACTCTCAGGAGAGGTTCAAATCATAGAAAGTTAGAGTGTCATACCCCTTCTACTTAAGTCGTCATTGTGCCTTTTGTATTAAATTCGGATGCAAATTCTGTCTTTCATCGTCAATAAGAAGGTAAAAGGTTTACAGTAAACCTGAGGTGAAGCATCGGAATCTAAAACTGGACTCACAGGAGAGGTTCCAATCAAAGAAAGCTAGAGTGTCAGTCCTCTTGTACTTATGCCTGCATTATGCCTTTTGTATTAAATTCGGATGCAATATCTATGTTTCATCGTCAATAAGAAGGTCTTAGGTATACTGTAAACCTGAAGTGAAGCATCGGAATCTAAAACTGGACTCACAGGCGAGGTTCAAATCATAGAAAGTTAGAGTGTCAGTCCTTGTGTACTTAAGTCAGCATTGTCCCTTTTGTATTACATTCGGATGCAATGTCTGTGTTTCATCGTCAATAAGAAGGTCCAAGGTATACAGTAAACCTGAAGTGAAGCATCGAAATATAAAACTGGACTCACAGGAGTGGTACTAATCATAGGAAGTTAGAGTGTCTGTCCTCTTGTACTTAAGTCTGCATTGTGCCTTTTGTATTAAATTCAGATGCAATTTCTGTGTTCCATCGTCAATAAGAAGGTCCAAGGGATACAGTAAACCAGAAGTGAAGCATCGGAATCAAAAACTGGACTCACAATACAAGTTTAAATCATAGAAAGTTACAGTGTCTGTCCTCTTGTACTTACGTCGGCATTGTGCCTTTTGTATTAAATCCGGGTGCAATTTCTGTGTTTCATCGTCAATAAGAAGGTCCAAGGTATACAGGAAACCTGCAGTGAAGCATCGGAATCTGAAACTGGACCCACAGGAGAAGTTCAAATGATTGTAAGTTAGAGTGTTAGTCCCCTTGTACTTCAGTCAGCATTTTGCCTTTTGTATTAAATACGGATGCAATTTCTGTTTTTCATCGTCAATAAGAAGGTCTTAGGTACACTGTAAACCTGAAGTGAAGCATCGGAATCTAAAACTGGACTCACAGGAGAGGTTCAAATCATAGAAAGTTAGAGTGTCAGTCCTTCTGTACTTAAGTCAGCATTGTCCCTTTTGTATTAAATTCGGATGCAATTTCTGTGTCTCATCGTCTATAAGAAAGTCCAAGGGATACAGTAAACCTGAAGTGAAGCATCGAATCTTAAACAGGACTCACAGGAGAGGTTTAAATCAAAGAAACTTAGAGTGTCTGTCCTCTTGTACTTAAGTCGGCATTGTGAATTTTGTATTTAATTCGGATGCAATTTCTGTGTTTCATCGTCAATAAGAAGGTCGAAGGTTTACAGTAAACCTGAAGTGAAGCATCGGAATCTAAAACTGGACTCACAAGAGAGGTTCTAATCAAAGAAAGTTAGAGTGTCAGTCCTCTTGTACTTAAGTCTGCATTATGCCTTTTGTATTAAATTCGGATGCAATTTCTGTGTTTCATCGTTAGTAAGCAGGTCCAAGGTATACAGTAAACCTGAAGTGAAGCATCGGAATCTAAAACTGGACTCTCAGGAGAGGTTCAAATCATAGAAAGTTAGAGTGTCATTCACCTTCTACTTAAGTCGTCATTGTGCCTTTTGTATTAAATTCGGATGTAAATTCAGTCTTTGGCGGTCAACAAGAGGGTAAAAGGTTTACAGTAAACCTGATGTGAAGCATCGGAATCTAAAACTCAACTCACAGTTGGTTCAAATCGTAGAAAGTTATAGTGTCAGTCCTCTTGTACTTAAGTCGGCATTGTAAATTTTGTATTTAATTCGGATGCAATTTCTGTGTTTCATCGTCAATAAGAAGGTCGAAGGTATAAAGTAAACCTGAAGTGAAGCATCGGAATCTAAAACTCAACTCACAGGAGAGGTTCAAATCATAGAAAGTTAGAGTGTCAGTCCTCTTGTACTTAAGTCGGCATTGTGCCTTTTGTATTAGATTCGGATGCAATTTCTGTGTATGATCGTCAATAAGAAGGTCCAAGGTATACAGTAAACGTAAAGTGAAGCATCGGAATCGAAAACTCAACTCACAGTAGAGGTTCAAATCATAGAAAATTAGAGTGTCAGTACTCTTGTACTGAAGTCGGCATTTTGCCCTTTTGTATTATATTCGGATGCAATTTCTGTGTTTCATCGTCAATAAGAAGGTCCAAGGGATATAGTAAACCTGATATGAAACATCGGAATCTAAAATTGGACTCACAGAAGAGGTTCAAATCACAGAAAGTTAGAGTGTCAGTCCTCTTCTACTTAGGTCGGCATTGTGCCTTTTGTATTAAATTCAGATGCAATTTCTGTGTTTCATCGTCAATAAGAAGGTCCAAGGTATACAGTAAACCTGAAGTGAAGGATCGGAATCTAACACTGGACTCACAGGAGAGGTTCAAATCATAGAATGTGAGAGTGTCAGTCCTCTTGTACATCAGTCGGCATTGTGCCTTTTGTATTAAATTCGGATGCAATTTCTGCGTTTGATTATCAATAAGGATGTCCAAGGTATACAGTAAACCTGAAGTGAAGCATCGGAATCTAAAACTCAACTCGCAGGTGAGGTTCAAATCATAGAAAGTTATAGTGTCTGTCCTCTTGTACTTATGTCGACGTTGTGCATTTTGTATTCAATTCGGATGCAATTTCTGTGTTTCTTCGTCAATAAGAAGGTCCAAGGTATACAGAAAACCTGAAGTGAAGCATCGGAATCTAAAACTGTACTAACAGGAAAGGTTCAAATAATAGAAAGTTAGAATGTCAGTCCTCTTGTACTTCAGTCGGCATTGTGTCTTTTGTATTATATTCGGATGCAATTTCTGTGTATCATCGTCAATAAGAAGGTCTTAGGTATACTGTAAACCTGAAGTGAAGCATCGGAATCTAAAACTGGACTCACAGGAGAGGTTCAATTTATAGAAAGTTAGAGTGTCAGTCCTCTTGTACTCAAATCGGCATTGTGCCATTTGATTTAATTTCGGATGCAATTTCTGTGTTTCATCGTCAATAAGAAGGTCCAAGGGATACAGTAAACCTGAAGTGAAGCATCGGAATCTAAAACTGGACTCACAGGAAAGGTTCAAATCATAGAAAGTTAGAGTGTCAGTCCTCTTGTACTTAAGTTTGCATTGTGCCTTTTGTATTAAATTCGGATGAAATTTCTGTGTTTGATCATCAATAAGAAGGTCCAAGGTATACAGAAAACCTGAAGTGAAGCATCGGAATCTAAAACTGGACTCACTGGAGAGGTTTAAGTCAAAGAAAGTTAGAGTGTCAGTCCTCTTGTACTTAAGTCGGCATTGTGCCATTTGTATTAAATTCGGATGCAAATTCTGTGTTTCATCGTCGATAAGAAGGTCCAAGGGATACAGTAAACCTGAAGTGAAACATCGGAATCTAAAACTGGACTCACAGGACAGGTTCAAATCATAGAAAGTTGGAGTGTCAGTCCTCTTGTACTTAAGACGGCATTGTGCCTTTTGTATTAAATTCGGATGCAATTTCTGTGTTTGATCATCAATAAGAACGTCCAAGGTATACAGTAACCCAGAAGTGAAGCATCGGAAACTAAGACTTAACTCACAGGAGAGGTTCAAATCATAGAAAGTTATAGTGTCAGTCCGCGTGTACTTAAGTCGGCATTGTGCCTTTTGTATTAAATCCGGGTGCAATTTCTGTGTTTCATCGTCAGTAAGAAGGTCCAAGGTATACAGTTAACCTGCAGTGAAGCATCGGAAACTGAAACTGGACCCACAGGAGAAGTTCAAATCATAGTAAGTTAGAGTGTGAGTCTTCTTGTACTTAAGTCGGCATTGTGCCTTTTGTATCAAATACGGATGCAATTTTTGTGTTTCATCGTCAATAAGAAGGTCTTAGGTATACTGTAAACCTGAAGTGAAGCATCGGAATCTAAAACTGGACTCACAGGAGAGGTTCAAATCATAGAAAGTTAGAGTGTCAGTCCTTGTGTACTTAAGTCAGCATTGTCCCTTTTTTATTACATTGGGATGCAATTTCTGTGTTTCATCGTCTATAAGAAAGTCCAAGGGATACTGTAAACCTGAAGTGAAGCATCGGAATCAAAAACTGGACTCTCAGGAGAGGTTTAAATCAAAGAAACTTAGAATGTCTGTCCTCTTGTACTTAAGTCGGCCTAGTGCCTTTTTTATTAAATTCTGATGCAATTTTTGTGTTTCATCGTCAATAAGAAGGTCTTAGGTATACTGTAAACCTGAAGTGAAGCATCGGAATCTAAAACTGGACTCACAGGAGAGGTTCAAATCATAGAAAGTTAGAGTGTCAGTCCTTGTGTACTTAAGTCAGCATTGTCCCTTTTTTATTACATTGGGATGCAATTTCTGTGTTTCATCGTCTATAAGAAAGTCCAAGGGATACTGTAAACCTGAAGTGAAGCATCGGAATCTAAAACTGGACTCTCAGGAGAGGTTTAAATCAAAGAAACTTAGAATGTCTGTCCTTTTGTACTTAAGTCGGCCTAGTGCCTCTTTTATTAAATTCGGAAGCAATTTCTGTGTTTCATCGTCAATAAGAAGGTCCAAGGGATACAGGGAACCTGAAGTGAAGCATCGGAATCTGAAACTGGACTCACTGGAGAGGTTCAAATCATAGAAAGTGAGAGTGTCAGTCCTCTTGTACTTAAGTCGGCATTGTGCCTTTTGTATTAAATTCGAATGCAATTTTCGCGTTTGATCATCAATAAGAATGTCCAAGGTATACAGTAAACCTGATGTGAAGCATCGGAATCTAAAACTCAACTCACAGTTGGTTCAAATCATAGAAAGTTATAGTGTCAGTCCTCTTGTACTTAAGTCGGCATTGTTCCTTTTGTATTAAATTCTAATGCAATTTCTGTGTTTCATCGTCAATAATAAGGTCGTAGGTATACAGTAAAACTGAAGTGAAGCATCGGGATCTTAAACTGGACTCACAGGAGAGGTTCAAATCATAGAAAGTTAGAGTGTCAGTCCTCTTGTACTTAAGTCGGCATTGTGCCTTTTGTATTAAATTCGGATGCAATTTCTGTGTTTCATCGTCAATAAGAAGGTCCAAGGGATACAGTAAACCTGAAGTGAAGCATCGGAATCTAAAACTGTACGCACAGGAGAGGTTCAAAACATAGAAAGTTAGAGTGTCAGTCCACTTGTACTTAAGTCGACATTGTACCTTTTGTGTTAATTTCGGATGCAATTTCTGTGTTTCCCCGTCAATAAGAAGGTCCAAGGTATACAGTAAACCTGAAGTGAAGCATCGGAATCTAAAACCGGAATCACAGGAGAGGTTCAAATAATAGAAAGTTAGAGTGTCAGTCCTCTTTTAGTTAAGTCGGCATTGTGCCTTTTATATTAAATTCGGATGCAATTTCTGTTTCTGATCATCAATAAGAAGGTCCATGGTAAACGGTAAACCTGAAGTGAAGCATCGGAAACTAAAAATCAACTCACAGGAGAGGTTCAAATCATAGAAAGTTAGAGTGTCAGTCCTCTTGTACTTAGGACGGCATTGTGCCTTTTGTATTAAATTCGGATGCAATTTCTGTTTCTCATCGTCAATAAGAAGGTCCAAGGGATACAGCAAACCTGAAGTGAAGCATCGGAATCTAAAACTGGACTCAATGGAGAGGTTCAAATTATAGAGAGTTAGAGTGTCATTCCTCTTCTACTTAAGTCGTCATTGTGCCTTTTGTATTAAATTCGGATGCAAATTCTGTCTTTCATCGTCAATAAGAAGGTCCAAGGTATACAGTAAACCTGAAGTGAAGCATCGGAATCTAAAACTGGACTCACAGGAGAGGTTCTAATCAAAGAAAGTTAGAGTGTCAGTCCTCTTGTACTTAAGTCTGCATTATGCCTTTTGTATTAAATTCGGATGCAATTTCTGTGTTTCATCGTCAGTAAGCAGGACCAAGGTATACAGTAAACCTGAAGTGAAGCATCGGAATCTAAAACTGGACTCACAGGAGAGGTTCAAATCATAAAAACATAGAGTGTCAGTCCTCTTGTACTTACGTCGGCATTGTCCCTTTTTTATTTAATTCGGATGCAATTTCTGTGTTTGATAATCAATAAGAAGGTTCAAGGTATACAGTAAACCTGAAGTGAAGCATCGGAATCTAAAACTCAACTCACAGGAGATATTCAAATCATAGGAAGTTATAGTGTCAGTCCGCTTGCACTTAAGTCGGCATTGTGCCTTTTGTATTAAATTCGGATGCAATTTCTGTCTTTTATCGTCAATAAGAAGGTCCAAGGTATACAGAAAACCTGAAGTGAAGCATCGGAATCTAAAACAGGGCTCACAGGAGAGGTTTAAATCAAAGAAAGTTAGAGTGTTCCTCCTCTTGTACTTGAGTTGGCATTGTGCCTTTTGTAATATATTCGGATGCAATTTCTGTGCTTCATCGTAAATAAGAAGGTCAAGGGATACAGTAAACCTGAAGTGAAGCATCGGAATCTAAAACTGGACTCACAGGAGAGGTTCAAATCATAGAAAGTTAGAGTGTCAGTCCTTGTGTACTGAAGTCAGCATTGTCCCTTTTGTATTCAATTCGGATGCAATTTCTGTGTTTCGTCGTCTATAAGAAAGTCCAAGGGATACAGTAAACCTGAAGTGAAGCATCGGAATCTAAAACTGGACTCTCAGGAGAGGTTTAAATCAAAGAAACTTAGAATGTCTGTCCCTTTGTACTTAAGTCGGCCTAGTGCCTCTTTTATTAAATTCGGATGCAATTTCTGTGTTTCATCGTCAATAAGATGGTCCAAGGGATACAGGGAACCTGAAGTGAAGCATCGGAATCTGAAACTGGACTCACAGGAGAGGTTCAAATCATAGAAAGTGAGAGTGTCAGTCCTCTTGTACTTAAGTCGGCATTGTGCCTTTTGTATTAAATTCGGATGCAATTTCTGTGTTTGATCATCAATAAGAACGTCCAAGGTATACAGTAACCCAGAAGTGAAGCATCGGAATCTAAGACTTAACTCACAGGAGAGGTTCAAATCATAGAAAGTTATAGTGTCAGTCCGCGTGTACTTAAGTCGGCATTGTGCCTTTTGTATTAAATCCGGGTGCAATTTCTGTGTTTCATCGTCAGTAAGAAGGTCCAAGGTATACAGTTAACCTGCAGTGAAGCATCGGAATCTGAAACTGGACCCACAGGAGAAGTTCAAATCATAGTAAGTTAGAGTGTGAGTCTTCTTGTACTTAAGTCGGCATTGTGCCTTTTGTATCAAATACGGATGCAATTTTTGTGTTTCATCGTCAATAAGAAGGTCTTAGGTATACTGTAAACCTGAAGTGAAGCATCGGAATCTAAAACTGGACTACTAGGAGAGGTTCAAATCATAGAAAGTTAGAGTGTCAGTCCTTGTGTACTTAAGTCAGCATTGTCCCTTTTTTATTACATTGGGATGCAATTTCTGTGTTTCATCGTCTATAAGAAAGTCCAAGGGATACTGTAAACCTGAAGTGAAGCATCGGAATCAAAAACTGGACTCTCAGGAGAGGTTTAAATCAAAGAAACTTAGAATGTCTGTCCTCTTGTACTTAAGTCGGCCTAGTGCCTTTTTTATTAAATTCTGATGCAATTTTTGTGTTTCATCGTCAATAAGAAGGTCTTAGGTATACTGTAAACCTGAAGTGAAGCATCGGAATCTAAAACTGGACTCACAGGAGAGGTTCAAATCATAGAAAGTTAGAGTGTCAGTCCTTGTGTACTTAAGTCAGCATTGTCCCTTTTTTATTACATTGGGATACAATTTCTGTGTTTCATCGTCTATAAGAAAGTCCAAGGGATACTGTAAACCTGAAGTGAAGCATCGGAATCTAAAACTGGACTCTCAGGAGAGGTTTAAATCAAAGAAACTTAGAATGTCTGTCCTTTTGTACTTAAGTCGGCCTAGTGCCTCTTTTATTAAATTCGGATGCAATTTCTGTGTTTCATCGTCAATAAGAAGGTCCAAGGGATACAGGGAACCTGAAGTGAAGCATCGGAATCTGAAACTGGACTCACTGGAGAGGTTCAAATCATAGAAAGTGAGAGTGTCAGTCCTCTTGTACTTAAGTCGGCATTGTGCCTTTTGTATTAAATTCGAATGCAATTTTCGCGTTTGATCATCAATAAGAATGTCCAAGGTATACAGTAAACCTGATGTGAAGCATCGGAATCTAAAACTCAACTCACAGTTGGTTCAAATCATAGAAAGTTATAGTGTCAGTCCTCTTGTACTTAAGTCGGCATTGTTCCTTTAGTATTAAATTCTAATGCAATTTCTGTGTTTCATCGTCAATAATAAGGTCGAAGGTATACAGTAAAACTGAAGTGAAGCATCGGGATCTTAAACTGGACTCACAGGAGAGGTTCAAATCATAGAAAGTTAGAGTGTCAGTCCTCTTGTACTTAAGTCGGCATTGTGCCTTTTGTATTAAATTCGGATGCAATTTCTGTGTTTCATCGTCAATAAGAAGGTCCAAGGGATACAGTAAACCTGAAGTGAAGCATCGGAATCTAAAACTGTACGCACAGGAGAGGTTCAAAACATAGAAAGTTAGAGTGTCAGTCCACTTGTACTTAAGTCGACATTGTACCTTTTGTATTAATTTCGGATGCAATTTCTGTGTTTCCCCGTCAATAAGAAGGTCCAAGGTATACAGTAAACCTGAATTGAAGCATCGGAATCTAAAACTGGAATCACAGGAGAGGTTCAAATAATAGAAAGTTAGAGTGTCAGTCCTCTTTTAGTTAAGTCGGCATTGTGCCTTTTATATTAAATTCGGATGCAATTTCTGTTTCTGATCATCAATAAGAAGGTCCATGGTAAACGGTAAACCTGAAGTGAAGCATCGGAAACTAAAAATCAACTCACAGGAGAGGTTCAAATCATAGAAAGTTAGAGTGTCATTCCTCTTGTACTTAGGACGGCATTGTGCCTTTTGTATTAAATTCGGATGCAATTTCTGTTTCTCATCGTCAATAAGAAGGTCCAAGGGATACAGCAAACCTGAAGTGAAGCATCGGAATCTAAAACTGGACTCAATGGACGGGGTTCAAACTATAGAGAGTTAGAGTGTCATTCCTCTTCTACTTAAGTCGTCATTGTGCCTTTTGTATTAAATTCGGATGCAAATTCTGTCTTTCATCGTCAATAAGAAGGTCCAAGGTATACAGTAAACCTGAAGTGAAGCATCGGAATCTAAAACTCAACTCACAGTTGGTTCAAATCATAGAAAGCTATAGTGTCAGTCCTCTTGTACTTAAGTCGGCATTGTTCCTTTTGTATTAAATTCTAATGCAATTTCTGTGTTTCATCGTCAATAATAAGGTCGAAGGTATACTGTAAAACTGAAGTGAAGCATCGGGATCTTAAACTGGACTCACAGGAGAGGTTCAAATCATAGAAAGTTAGAGTGTCAGTCCTTGTGTACTGAAATCAGCATTGTCCCTTTTGTATTCAATTCGGATGCAATTTCTGTGTTTCGTCGTCTATAAGAAAGTCCAAGGGATACAGTAAACCTGAAGTGAAGCATCGGAATCTAAAACTGGACTCTCAGGAGAGGTTTAAATCAAAGAAACTTAGAATGTCTGTCCCTTTGTACTTAAGTCGGCCTAGTGCCTCTTTTATTAAATTCGGATGCAATTTCTGTGTTTCATCGTCAATAAGATGGTCCAAGGGATACAGGGAACCTGAAGTGAAGCATCGGAATCTGAAACTGGACTCACAGGAGAGGTTCAAATCATAGAAAGTGAGAGTGTCAGTCCTCTTGTACTTAAGTCAGCATTGTGCCTTTTGTATTAAATTCGAATGCAATTTTCGCGTTTGATCATCAATAAGAATGTCCAAGGTATACAGTAAACCTGATGTGAAGCATCGGAATCTAAAACTCAACTCACAGTTGGTTCAAATCATAGAAAGCTATAGTGTCAGTCCTCTTGTACTTAAGTCGGCATTGTTCCTTTTGTATTAAATTCTAATGCAATTTCTGTGTTTCATCGTCAATAATAAGGTCGAAGGTATACAGTAAAACTGAAGTGAAGCATCGGGATCTTAAACTGGACTCACAGGAGAGGTTCAAATCATAGAAAGTTAGAGTGTCAGTCCTCTTGTACTTAAGTCGGCATTGTGCCTTTTGTATTAAATTCGGATGCAATTTCTGTGTTTCATCGTCAATAAGAAGGTCCAAGGGATACAGTAAACCTGAAGTGAAGCATCGGAATCTAAAACTGTACGCACAGGAGAGGTTCAAAACATAGAAAGTTAGAGTGTCAGTCCACTTGTACTTCAGTCGACATTGTACCTTTTGTATTAATTTCGGATGCAATTTCTGTGTTTCCCCGTCAATAAGAAGGTCCAAGGTATACAGTAAACCTGAAGTGAAGCATCGGAATCTAAAACTGGAATCACAGGAGAGGTTCAAATAATAGAAAGTTAGAATGTCAGTCCTCTTTTAGTTAAGTCGGCATTGTGCCTTTTATATTAAATTCGGATGCAATTTCTGTTTCTGATCATCAATAAGAAGGTCCATGGTAAACGGTAAACCTGAAGAGAAGCATCGGAAACTAAAAATCAACTCACAGGAGAGGTTCAAATCATAGAAAGTTAGAGTGTCAGTCCTCTTGTACTTAGGACGGCATTGTGCCTTTTGTATTAAATTCGGTTGCAATTTCTGTTTCTCATCGTCAATAAGAAGGTCCAAGGGATACAGCAAACCTGAAGTGAAGCATCGGAATCTAAAACTGGACTCACAGGAGAGGTTCTAATCAAAGAAAGTTAGAGTGTCAGTCCTCTTGTACTTAAGTCTGCATTATGCCTTTTGTATTAAATTCGGATGCAATTTCTGTGTTTCATCGTCAGTAAGCAGGACCAAGGTATACAGTAAACCTGAAGTGAAGCATCGGAATCTAAAACTGGACTCACAGGAGAGGTTCAAATCATAAAAACATAGAGTGTCAGTCCTCTTGTACTTACGTCGGCATTGTCCCTTTTTTATTTAATTCGGATGCAATTTCTGTGTTTGATAATCAATAAGAAGGTTCAAGGTATACAGTAAACCTGAAGTGAAGCATCGGAATCTAAAACTCAACTCACAGGAGATATTCAAATCATAGGAAGTTATAGTGTTTGTCCGCTTGCACTTAAGTCGGCATTGTGCCTTTTGTATTAAATTCGCATGCAATTTCTGTGTTTTATCGTCAATAAGAAGGTCCAAGGTATACAGAAAACCTGAAGTGAAGCATCGGAATCTAAAACAGGGCTCACAGGAGAGGTTTAAATCAAAGAAAGTTAGAGTGTTCCTCCTCTTGTACTTGAGTTGGCATTGTGCCTTTTGTAATATATTCGGATGCAATTTCTGTGCTTCATCGTAAATAAGAAGGTCAAGGGATACAGTAAACCTGAAGTGAAGCATCGGAATCTAAAACTGGACTCACAGGAGAGGTTCAAATCATAGAAAGTTAGAGTGTCAGTCCTTGTGTACTGAAATCAGCATTGTCCCTTTTGTATTCAATTCGGATGCAATTTCTGTGTTTCGTCGTCTATAAGAAAGTCCAAGGGATACAGTAAACCTGAAGTGAAGCATCGGAATCTAAAACTGGACTCTCAGGAGAGGTTTAAATCAAAGAAACTTAGAATGTCTGTCCCTTTGTACTTAAGTCGGCCTAGTGCCTCTTTTATTAAATTCGGATGCAATTTCTGTGTTTCATCGTCAATAAGATGGTCCAAGGGATACAGGGAACCTGAAGTGAAGCATCGGAATCTGAAACTGGACTCACAGGAGAGGTTCAAATCATAGAAAGTGAGAGTGTCAGTCCTCTTGTACTTAAGTCAGCATTGTGCCTTTTGTATTAAATTCGAATGCAATTTTCGCGTTTGATCATCAATAAGAATGTCCAAGGTATACAGTAAACCTGATGTGAAGCATCGGAATCTAAAACTCAACTCACAGTTGGTTCAAATCATAGAAAGCTATAGTGTCAGTCCTCTTGTACTTAAGTCGGCATTGTTCCTTTTGTATTAAATTCTAATGCAATTTCTGTGTTTCATCGTCAATAATAAGGTCGAAGGTATACAGTAAAACTGAAGTGAAGCATCGGGATCTTAAACTGGACTCACAGGAGAGGTTCAAATCATAGAAAGTTAGAGTGTCAGTCCTCTTGTACTTAAGTCGGCATTGTGCCTTTTGTATTAAATTCGGATGCAATTTCTGTGTTTCATCGTCAATAAGAAGGTCCAAGGGATACAGTAAACCTGAAGTGAAGCATCGGAATCTAAAACTGTACGCACAGGAGAGGTTCAAAACATAGAAAGTTAGAGTGTCAGTCCACTTGTACTTCAGTCGACATTGTACCTTTTGTATTAATTTCGGATGCAATTTCTGTGTTTCCCCGTCAATAAGAAGGTCCAAGGTATACAGTAAACCTGAAGTGAAGCATCGGAATCTAAAACTGGAATCACAGGAGAGGTTCAAATAATAGAAAGTTAGAATGTCAGTCCTCTTTTAGTTAAGTCGGCATTGTGCCTTTTATATTAAATTCGGATGCAATTTCTGTTTCTGATCATCAATAAGAAGGTCCATGGTAAACGGTAAACCTGAAGAGAAGCATCGGAAACTAAAAATCAACTCACAGGAGAGGTTCAAATCATAGAAAGTTAGAGTGTCAGTCCTCTTGTACTTAGGACGGCATTGTGCCTTTTGTATTAAATTCGGTTGCAATTTCTGTTTCTCATCGTCAATAAGAAGGTCCAAGGGATACAGCAAACCTGAAGTGAAGCATCGGAATCTAAAACTGGACTAAATGGAGAGGTTCAAATTATAGAGAGTTAGAGTGTCATTCCTCTTCTACTTAAGTCGTCATTGTGCCTTTTGTATTAAATTCGGATGCAAATTCTGTCTTTCATCGTCAATAAGAAGGTCCAAGGTATACAGTAAACCTGAAGTGAAGCATCGGAATCTAAAACTGGACTCACAGGAGAGGTTCTAATCAAAGAAAGTTAGAGTGTCAGTCCTCTTGTACTTAAGTCTGCATTATGCCTTTTGTATTAAATTCGGATGCAATTTCTGTGTTTCATCGTCAGTAAGCAGGACCAAGGTATACAGTAAACCTGAAGTGAAGCATCGGAATCTAAAACTGGACTCACAGGAGAGGTTCAAATCATAAAAACTTAGAGTGTCAGTCCTCTTGTACTTAAGTCGGCATTGTCCCTTTTTTATTTAATTCGGATGCAATTTCTGTGTTTGATAATCAATAAGAAGGTTCAAGGTATACAGTAAACCTGAAGTGAAGCATCGGAATCTAAAACTCAACTCACAGGAGATATTCAAATCATAGGAAGTTATAGTGTCAGTCCGCTTGCACTTAAGTCGGCATTGTGCCTTTTGTATTAAATTCGGATGCAATTTCTGTGTTTTATCGTCAATAAGAAGGTCCAAGGTATACAGTAAACCTGAAGTGAAGCATCGGAATCTAAAACTGGACTCACAGGAGAGGTTCAAATCACAGAAAGTTAGAGTGTCACTCCTCGTGTACTTAAGTCTACATTGTTACTTTTGTATTAAATTCGGATGCAATTTCTGTGTTTCATCGTCAATAATAAGGTCCAAGTGATACAGTAAACCTGAAGTGAAGCATCGGAATCTAAAACTGGACTCCCAGGAGAAGTTTAAATCAAAGAAAGTTAGAATGTCAGTCCTCTTGTACTTAAGTCGGCATTGTGCCTTTTGTATTAAATTCAGATGCAATTTCTGAGTTTCATCGTCAATAAGAAGGACCAAGGGATACAGTAAACCTGAAGTTAAGCATCGGAATCTAAAACTGGACTCACAGGATAGGTTCAAATCATAGAAATTTAGTGTGTCAGTCCTCTTGTACTTAAGTCGGCATTGTGCCTTTTGTATTAAATTCGGATGCAAATTCTGTGTTTCATAGTCAATAAGAAGGTCGAAGGCATACAGTAAATCTCACGTGAAGCATCAGGATCTGAAACTGGACTCACAGGAGAGGTTCAAATCATAGAAAGTTAGATTGTCAGTCCTCTTGTACTTAAGTCATCATTGTGCCTCTTGTATTAAATTCGGATGCAATTTTTGTGTTTCATCGTCAATAAGAAGGTCCAAGGAATACAGTAAACCTGAAGTGAAGCATCGGAATCTAAAGCTGGACTCACAGGAGAGGTTTAAATCATAGAAAGTTAGAGTGTCAGTCCACTTGTACTTAAGTCGACATTGTGCTTTTGTATTAAATTCGGATGCAATTTCTGTGTTTCATCGTCAATAAGAAGGTCCAATTTATACAGTAAACCTGAAGTGAAACATCGTAATCTAAAACTGGGCCCACAGGAGAGGTTCAAATAATAGGAAGTTAGAGTGTCAGTCCTCTTTTACTTAAGTCGGCATTGTGCCTTTTGTATTAAATTCGATTGCAATTTCTGTGTTTCATCGTCAACAAGAAGGTCCAAGGTAAACAGTAAACCTGAAGTGAAGCATCGGAATCTAAAACTGGACTCACAGGAGAGGTTCACATCATAGAAAAATAGAGTGTCAGTCCTCTTGTACTTAAGTCGGTATTGTGCCTTTTGTATTAAATTCGGCTGCAATTTCTGTTTTTGATCATCAATAAGATGTTCCAAGGTATACAGTAAACCTGAAGTGAAGCATCGGAATCCAAAACTCAACTCACAGGAGAGGTTCAAATTACAGAAAGTTAGAGTGTCAGTCCTCTTGTACTTATGCCGACATTGTGCCCTTTGTATTAAATTCGGATGCAATTTCTGTGTTTCATCGTCAATAAGAAGGTCCAAGGTATACAGTAAACCTGAATTGAAGCTACGGAATCTAAAACTGGACTCACAGGAGAGGTTTAAATCAAAGAAAGTTAGAGTGTCTGTCCTCTTGTACTTAAGTCGGTATTGTGCCTTTTGTATTAAATTCGGATGAAAATTCTGTGTTTCATCGTCAATAAGAAGGTCCAAGGTATACAGCAAACCTGAAGGGAAGCATCGGAATCTAAAACTGGTCTCACAGGACAGGTTTAAATCATAGAAAGTTACAGTGTCTGTCCTCCAGTACTTAAGTCGGCATTATGCCTTTTGTATTAAATTCGGATGCAATTTCTGTGTTTCATCGTCAATAAGAAGGTCCAAGGTATACACTAAACCTGAAGTGAACCATCGGAATCTAAAACTGGACTCACAGGAGAGGTTCAAATCATAGAAAGTTAGAGTGTCAGTCCTCTTTTACTAAAGTCGGCATTGTGCCTTTTGTATTAAATTCGGATGCAATTTCTGTGTTTCTTCGTCAATAAGAAGGTCCAAGGTATACACTAAACCTGAAGTGGTGCATCGGAATCTAAAACTGGACTCACAGGAGAGGTTCAAATCATAGAAAGTTAGAGTGTCAGTCCTCTTGTACTTAAGTCGGCACTGTGCCTTTTGAATTAAATTCGGGTGCAATTTCTGCGTTTGAACGTCAATAAGAATGTACAAGGTATACAGTAAACCTGATGTGATGCATCGGAATCTAAAACTCAACTCACAGTTGGTTCAAATCATAGAAAGTTTTAGTGTCAGTCCTCTTGTACTTAAGTCGGCATTGTGCCTTTTGTATTAAATTCGGATGCAATTTCTGTGTTTCATCGTCAATAAGGAGGACCAAGGTATACAGTAAACCTGAAGTGAAGTATCGGAATCTAAAACTGGACTCACAGGAGAGGTTCAAATCATAGAAAGTTAGTGTGTCAGTCCTCTTGTACTTAAGTCGGCATTGTGTCTTTTGTATTAAATTCGGATGCAATTCCTGTGCTTCATCGTCAATAAGAAGGTCCAAGGGATATAGTAAACCTGAAATGAAGCATCGGAATCTAAAACTGGACTCACAGGACAGCTTCAAATTATAGAAATTTAGAGTGGCAGTCCTGTTCTACTTAAGTCGGCATTGTGCCTTTTGTATTAAATTCGGATGCAATTTCTGTGTTTCATCGTCAATAAGAAGAACCAAGGTATACATTAAACCTGAAGTGAAGCATCGGAATCACAAACTCAACTCACAGGAGAGGTTCAAATCATAGAAAATTAGAGTGTCAGTACTCTTGTACTTAAGTCGGCATTTTGCCTTTTGTATTAAATTCGGATTCAATTTCTGTGTTTCATCGTCAATAAGAAGCTCCAAGGTATACAGTAAACCGGAAGTGAAGCTTCGGAATATGAAAGTGGACTCACAGGAGAAGTTCAAACCATAGAAAGTTAGAGTGTCAGTCCTCTTGTACTTAAGTCGGCATTGTGCCTTTTGTATTAAATACGGATGCAATATCTGTGTTTCATCGTCAATAAGAAGGTCTTAGGTATACTGTAAACCTGAAGTGAAGCATCGGAATCTAAAACTTGACTCACAGGAGAGGTTCAAATCATAGAAAGTTAGAGTGTCAGCCCTCCTGTACTTAAGTCGACATTGTGCCTTTTGTATTAAATTCTGATGCAATTTCTGTGTTTCATCGTCAATAAGAAGGTCAAAGGGATACAGTAAACCTGAAGTGAAGCATCGGAATTTAAAACTGGACTCACAGGAAGGGTTTAAACCATAGAGAGTGAGAGTGTCAGTCCTCTCGTACATCAGTCGGCATTTTGGCCTTTGTGTTAAATTCGGATGCAATTTCTGTGTTTCATCGTCAATAAGAAGGTCCAAGGTATACAGTAAACCTGAAGTGAAGCATCGGAATCTAAAACTGGACTTACAGGAGAGGTTCAAGAAATAGAAAGTTAGAGTGTCAGTCCTCTTGTACTTAAGTCGGCATTGTGCCTTTTGTATTAAATTCGAATGCAATTTCTGTGTTTCATCGTCAATAAGAAGGTCAAAGGGATACAGTAAACCTGAAGTGAAGCATCGGAATTTAAAACTAAACTTACAGGAGAGGTTTAAATCATAGAAAGTGAGAGTGTCAGTCCTCTCGTACATCAGTCGGCATTTTGGCCTTTTTGTTAAATTCGGATGCAATTTCTGTGTTTCATCGTCAATAAGAAGGTCCAAGGTATACAGTAAACCTGAAGTGAAGCATCGGAATCTAAAACTGGACTCACAGGAGAGGTTCAAGTAATAGAAAGTTAGAGTGTCAGTCCTCTTGTACTTAAGTCGGCATTGTGCCTTTTGTATTAAATTCGAATGCAATTTCTGTGTTTCATCGTCAATAAGAAGGTCCAAGGGATACAGTAAACCTGAAGTGAAGCATCGGAATCTAAAACTGTACTCACAGGAGAGGTTCAAATCATAGAAAGTTAGAGTGTCAGTCGTCTTGCACTTATGTTGGCATTGTGCCTTTTGTATTAAATTCGGATGCAATTTCTGTTTTTGATCATCAATGAGAACGTCCAAGGTATACGGTAAACCTGAAGTGAAGCATCGGAAACTAAAAATCAACTCACAGGAGAGGTTCAAATCAGAAAATGTTTGATTGTCAGTCCTCTTGTACCTAAGTCGGCATTGTGCCTTTTTTATTAAATTCGGATGCAATTTCTGTGTCTCATCGTCAATAAGAAGGTCCAAGGGATACAGTAAACCTGAAGTGAAGCATCGGAAACTAAAACTGGACTCACAGGTGAGGTTCAAATCATAGAAAATTAGAGTGTCATTTCTCTTCTACTTAAGTCGCCATTTTCCCTTTTGTATTAAATTCGGATGCAATTTCTGTGTTTCATCGTCAATAAGAAGGTCCAAGGTATACAGTAAACTTGAAGTGATGCATCGGAATCTAAAACTGGACTCACAGGAGAGGTTCAAATCATAGAAAGTTAGAGTGTCAGTCCTCTTTTACTAAAGTCGGCATTGTGCCTTTTGTATTAAATTCGGATGCAATTTCTGTGTTTCTTCGTCAATAAGAAGGTCCAAGGTATACACTAAACCTGAAGTGGTGCATCGGAATCTAAAACTGGACTCACAGGAGAGGTTCAAATCATAGAAAGTTAGAGTGTCAGTCCTCTTGTACTTAAGTCGGCATTGTGCCTTTTGAATTAAATTCGGGTGCAATTTCTGCGTTTGAACGTCAATAAGAATGTACAAGGTATACAGTAAACCTGATGTGATGCATCGGAATCTAAAACTCAACTCACAGTTGGTTCAAATCATAGAAAGTTTTAGTGTCAGTCCTCTTGTACTTAAGTCGGCATTATGCCTTTTGTATTAAATTCGGATGCAATTTCTGTGTTTCATCGTCAATAAGAAGGTCCAAGGTATACACTAAACCTGAAGTGAAGCATCGGAATCTAAAACTGGACTCACAGGAGAGGTTCAAATCATAGAAAGTTAGAGTGTCACTCCTCTTTTACTAAAGTCGGCATTGTGCCTTTTGTATTAAATTCGGATGCAATTTCTGTGTTTCTTCGTCAATAAGAAGGACCAAGGTATACAGTAAACCTGAAGTGAAGCATCGGAATCTAAAACTGGACTCACAGGAGAGGTGCAAATCATAGAAAGTTAGAGTGTCAGTCCTCTTGTACTTATGTCAGCATTGTGCCTTTTGTATTAAATTCGGATGCAATTTCTGTTTTTGATCATCAATAAGAAGGTCCAAGATAAACGGTAAACCTGAAGTGAAGAATCGGAAACTAAAAATAAACTCACAGGAGAGGTTCAAATGATAGTATGTTAGAGTGTCAGTCCTCTTGTACTTAAGTCGACATAGTGCCTTTTGTATTAGATTCGGATGCAAATTCTGTCTTTCATCGTCAATAAGAAGGTCCAAGGTATACAGTAAACCTGAAGTGAAGCATCGGAATCTAAAACTGGACTCACAGGAGATGTTCTAATCAAAGATAGTTAGAGTGTCAGTCCTCTTGTACTTAAGTCTGCATTAAGCCTTTTGTATTAAATTCGGATGCAATTTCTGTGTTTCATCGTCAATAAGAAGGTCCAAGTGATACAGTAAACCTGAAGTGAAGCATCGGAATCTAAAACTGGACTCCCAGGAGAAGTTTAAATCAAAGAAAGTTAGAGTGTCAGTCCTCATGTACTTAAGTCGGCATTGTGCCTTTTGTATTAAATTCGGATGCAATTTCTGTGTTTCATCGTCAATAAGGAGGACCAAGGTATACAGTAAACCTGAAGTGAAGTATCGGAATCTAAAACTGGACTCACAGGAGAGGTTCAAATCATAGAAAGTTAGTGTGTCAGTCCTCTTGTACTTAAGTCGGCTTTGTGTCTTTTGTATTAAATTCGGATGCAATTCCTGTGCTTCATCGTCAATAAGAAGGTCCAAGGGATATAGTAAACCTGAAATGAAGCATCGGAATCTAAAACTGGACTCACAGGACAGGTTCAAATTATAGAAATTTAGAGTAGCAGTCCTGTTCTACTTAAGTCGGCATTGTGCCTTTTGTATTAAATTCGGATGCAATTTCTGTGTTTCATCGTCAATAAGAAGAACCAAGGTATACATTAAACCTGAAGTGAAGCATCGGAATCACAAACTCAACTCACAGGAGAGGTTCAAATCATAGAAAATTAGAGTGTCAGTACTCTTGTACTTAAGTCGGCATTTTGCCTTTTGTATTAAATTCGGATTCAATTTCTGTGTTTCATCGTCAATAAGAAGCTCCAAGGTATACAGTAAACCGGAAGTGAAGCATCGGAATATGAAAGTGGACTCACAGGAGAAGTTCAAACCATAGAAAGTTAGAGTGTCAGTCCTCTTGTACTTAAGTCGGCATTGTGCCTTTTGTATTAAATTCGAATGCAATTTCTGTGTTTCATCGTCAATAAGATGGTCAAAGGGATACAGTAAACCTGAAGTGAAGCATCGGAATTTAAAACTGGACTCACAGGAGAGGTTTAAATCAGAGAAAGTGAGAGTGTCAGTCCTCTCGTACATCAGTCGGCATTTTGGCCTTTGTGTTAAATTCGGATGCAATTTCTGTGTTTCATCGTCAATAAGAAGGTCCAAGGTATACAGTAAACCTGAAGTGAAGCATCGGAATCTAAAACTGGACTCACAGGAGAGGTTCAAGTAATAGAAAGTTAGAGTGTCAGTCCTCTTGTACTTAAGTCGGCATTGTGCCTTTTGTATTAAATTCGAATGCAATTTCTGTGTTTCATCGTCAATAAGAAGGTCCAAGGGATACAGTAAACCTGAAGTGAAGCATCGGAATCTAAAACTGTACTCACAGGAGAGGTTCAAATCATAGAAAGTTTGAGTGTCAGTCGTCTTGCACTTATGTTGGCATTGTGCCTTTTGTATTAAATTCGGATGCAATTTCTGTTTTTGATCATCAATGAGAACGTCCAAGGTATACGGTAAACCTGAAGTGAAGCATCGGAAACTAAAAATCAACTCACAGGAGAGGTTCAAATCAGAGAATGTTTGATTGTCAGTCCTCTTGTACCTAAGTCGGCATTGTGCCTTTTGTATTAAATTCGGATGCAATTTCTGTGTCTCATCGTCAATAAGAAGGTCCAAGGGATACAGTAAACCTGAAGTGAAGCATCGGAAACTAAAACTGGACTCGCAGGTGAGGTTCAAATCATAGAAAATTAGAGTGTCATTTCTCTTCTACTTAAGTCGCCATTGTGCCTTTTGTATTAAATTCGGATGCAATTTCTGTGTTTCATCGTCAATAAGCAGGTCCAAGGTATACAGTAAACCTGAAGTGATGCATCGGAATCTAAAACTGGACTCACAGGAGAGGTTCTAATCAAAGAAAGTTAGAGTGTCAGTCCTCTTGTACTTAAGTCTGCATTGTGCCTTTTGTATTAAATTCGGATGCAATTTCTGTGTTTCATCGTCAGTAAGCAGATCCAAGGTATACAGTAAACCTGAAGTGAAGCATCGGAATCTAAAACTGGTCTCACAGGAGAGGTTCAAATCATACAAAGTTAGAGTGTCAGTCTTCTTGTACTTAAGTCGGCATTGTGCCTTTGTATTAAATTCGGATGCAATTTCTGTGTTTCATCGTCAATAAGAAGGTCCAAGGGATTCAGTAAACCTGAAGTGAAGCATCGGAATCTAAAACTTGACTCACAGGACAGGTTCAAATCATAGAAAGTTTAAGTGTCAGTCCTCTCGTACTTAAGTCGGCGTTGTGCCTTTTGTATTAAATTCGGATGCAATTTCTGTGTTTAATCATCAATAAGAAGGTCCAAGGTATACAGTAAACCTGAAGTGAAGCATGGGAATCTAAAACTCAACTCAGTGGAGTGGTTCAAATCATAGAGAGTTATAGTGTCAGTCCTCTTGTACTTAAGTCGGCATTGTGCCTTTTGTATTAAATTCGGATGCAATTTCTGTGTTTGCTCATCAATAAGGAGGTCCAAAGTATACAGAAAACCTGAAGTGATGCATCGGAATCTAAAACTGGACTCACAGGAGAGGTTTAAGTCAAAGAAAGTTAGAGTGTCAGTCCTCTTGTACTTAAGACGCCATTGTGCATTTTGTATTGAATTCGGATGCAATTTCTGTGTTTCATCGTCAATAAGAAGGTCCAAGGTACACAGTAATCCTGAAGTGAAACATCGGAATCTAAAACCGGACTCACAGGACTGGTTCAAATCATAGAAAGTTGGAGTGTCAGTCCTCTTGTACTTAAGTCTGCATTGTGAATTTTGTATTACATTCGGATGCAATTTCTGTGTTTGATCATCAATAAGAAGGTCCAAGGTATACAGGAAACCGGAAGTGAAGCATCGGAATCTAAAACTCAACTCACAGGAGAGGTTCAAATCATAGAAAGTTATAGTGTCAGTCCGGGTGTACTTAAGTCGGCATTGTGCCATTTGTATTAAATTCGGATGCAATTTCTGTGTCTCATCGTCAATAAGAAGGTCCAAGGGATACAGTAAACCTGAAGTATAGCATCGGAAACTAAAACTGGACTCAAAGGTGAGGTTCAAATCATAGAAAATTAGAGTGTCATTTCTCTTCTACTTAAGTCGCCATTGTGCTTTTTGTATTAAATTCGGATGCAATTTCTGTGTTTCATCGTCAATAAGAAGGTCCAAGGTATACAGTAAACCTGAAGTGATGCATCGGAATCTAAAACTGGACTCACAGGAGAGGTTCTAATCAAAGAAAGTTAGAGTGTCAGTCCTCTTGTACTTAAGTCTGCATTGTGCCTTTTGTATTAAATTCGGATGCAATTTCTGTGTTTCATCGTCAGTAAGCAGATCCAAGGTATACAGTAAACCTGAAGTGAAGCATCGGAATCTAAAACTGGTCTCACAGGAGAGGTTCAAATCATACAAAGTTAGAGTGTCAGTCTTCTTGTACTTAAGTCGGCATTGTGCCTTTGTATTAAATTCGGATGCAATTTCTGTGTTTCATCGTCAATAAGAAGGTCTTAATTATACTGTAATCCTGAAGTGAAGCATCGGAATCTAAAACTGGACTCACAGGACAGGTTCAAATTATAGAAAGTTAGAGTGTCAGTCCTCTTGAACTCAAGCCGGCATTGTGCCTTTTGATTTAAATTCGGATGCAATTTCTGTGTTTCATCGTCAATAAGAAGGTCCAAGGGATTCAGTAAACCTGAAGTGAAGCATCGGAATCTAAAACTTGACTCACAGGACAGGTTCAAATCATACACTCCTGGAAATTGAAATAAGAACACCGTGAATTCATTGTCCCAGGAAGGGGAAACTTTATTGACACATTCCTGGGGTCAGATACATCACATGATCACACTGACAGAACCACAGGCACATAGACACAGGCAACAGAGCATGCACAATGTCGGCACTAGTACAGTGTATATCCACCTTTCGCAGCAATGCAGGCTGCTATTCTCCCATGGAGACGATCGTAGAGATGCTAGATGTAGTCCTGTGGAACGGCTTGCCATGCCATTTCCACCTGGCGCCTCAGTTGGACCAGCGTTCGTGCTGGACGTGCAGACCGCGTGAGACGACGCTTCATCCAGTCCCAAACATGCTCAATGGGGGACAGATCCGGAGATCTTGCTGGCCAGGGTAGTTGACTTACACCTTCTAGAGCACGTTGGGTGGCACGGGATACATGCGGACGTGCATTGTCCTGTTGGAACAGCAAGTTCCCTTGCCGGTCTAGGAATGGTAGAACGATGGGTTCGATGACGGTTTGGATGTACCGTGCACTATTCAGTGTCCCTTCGACGATCACCAGTGGTGTACGGCCATTGTAGGAGATCGCTCCCCACACCATGATGCCGGGTGTTGGCCCTGTGTGCCTCGGTCGTATGCAGTCCTGATTGTGGCGCTTACCTGCACGGCGCCAAACACGCATACGACCATCAGTGGCACCAAGGCAGAAGCGACTCTCATCGCTGAAGACGACACGTCTCCATTCGTCCCTCCATTCACGCCTGTCGCGACACCACTGGAGGCGGGCTGCACGATGTTGGGGCGTGAGCGGAAGACGGCCTAACGGAGTGCGGGACCGTAGCCCAGCTTCATGGAGACGGTTGCGAATGGTCCTCGCCGATACCCCAGGAGCAACAGTGTCCCTAATTTGCTGGGAAGTGGCGGTGCGGTCCCCTACGGCACTGCGTAGGATCCTACGGTCTTGGCGTGCATCCGTGCGTCGCTGCGGTCCGGTCCCAGGTCGACGGGCACGTGCACCTTCCGCCGACCACTGGCGACAACATCGATGTACTGTGGAGACCTCACGCCCCACGTGTTGAGCAATTCGGCGGTACGTCCACCCGGCCTCCCGCATGCCCACTATACGCCCTCGCTCAAAGTCCGTCAACTGCACATACGGTTCACGTCCACGCTGTCGCGGCATGCTACCAGTGTTAAAGACTGCGATGGAGCTCCGTATGCCACGGCAAACTGGCTGACACTGACGGAGGCGGTGCATAAATGCTGCGCAGCTAGCGCCAATCGACGGCCAACACCGCGGTTCCTGGTGTGTCCGCTGTGCCGTGCGTGTGATCATTGCTTGTACAGCCCTCTCGCAGTGTCCGGAGCGAGTATGGTGGGTCTGACACACCGGTGTCAATGTGTTCTTTTTTCCATTTCCAGGAGTGTAGAAAGTTTAAGTGTCAGTCCTCTTGTACTTAAGTCGGCGTTGTGCCTTTTGTATTAAATTCGGATGCAATTTCTGTGTTTAATCATCAATAAGAAGGTCCAAGGTATACAGTAAACCTGAAGTGAAGCATGGGAATCTAAAACTCAACTCACTGGTGTGGTTCAAATCATAGAGAGTTATAGTGTCAGTCCTCTTGTACTTAAGTCGGCATTGTGCCTTTTGTATTAAATTCGGATGCAATTTCTGTGTTTGATCATCAATAAGGAGGTCCAAAGTATACAGAAAACCTGAAGTGATGCATCGGAATCTAAAACTGGACTCACAGGAGAGGTTTAAGTCAAAGAAAGTTAGAGTGTCAGTCCTCTTGTACTTAAGACGCTATTGTGCGTTTTGTATTAAATTCGGATGCAATTTCTGTGTTTCATCGTCAATAAGAAGGTCCAAGGTACACAGTAATCCTGAAGTGAAACATCGGAATCTAAAACCGGACTCACAGGACTGGTTCAAATCATAGAAAGTTGGAGTGTCAGTCCTCTTGTACTTAAGTCTGCATTGTGAATTTTGTATTACATTCGGATGCAATTTCTGTGTTTGATCATCAATAAGAAGGTCCAAGGTATACAGGAAACCTGAAGTGAAGCATCGGAATCTAAAACTCAACTCACAGGAGAGGTTCAAATCATAGAAAGTTATAGTGTCAGTCCGGGTGTACTTAAGTCGGCATTGTGCCATTTGTATTAAATTCGGATGCAATTTCTGTGTTGGTCATCAATAAGAAGGTCCAAGGTATACAGTAAACCTGAAGTGAAGAATCGGAATCTAAAACTGGACTCAAAGGAGAGGTTCAAATCATAGAAACTTAGAGTGTCAGTCCTCTCTACTTAAGTCGACATTCTGCCTTTAGTATTAAATTCGGATGCAATTTCAGTGTGTCATCGTCAATAAGAATGTCCAAGGGATACAGTAAACCTGGAGTGAAGATAGAAAGTTATAGTGTCAGTCTTCTTGTACTTAAGTCAGCATTGTGCCTTTTGTATTAAATTCGGATGCAAATTCTGTGTTTCATCGTCAATACGAAGGTCCAAGGGATACAGTAAACCTGAAGTGAAGATTCGGAATCTAACCCTGGACTCACAGGAGAGGTTCAAATCATAGAAAGTTAGGGTGTCAGTCCCCTTGTACTTAAGTCGGCATTGGTACTTTTGTATTAAATTCGGATGCAATTCCTGTGTTTCATCGTAAATAAGAAGGTCCAAGGGATACAGTAAACCTGAAGTGAACACTGGACTCACAGGAGAGGTTCATATCACAGAAAGTTAGAGTGTCAGTCCCCTTGTACTTAAGTCGACATTGGTACTTTTGTATTAAATTCGGATGCAATTCCTGTGTTTCATCGTGAATAAGAAGGTCCAAGGGATACGATAAACCAGAAGTGAAGTTTCGGAATCTAACACTGGACTCACAGGAGAGGTTCAAATCACAGAAAGTTAGAGTGTCAGTCCTCTTGTACTTAAGTGGTCATTGTGCCTTTTGTATTAAATTCGGATGCAATTTCTGTGCTTCTTCGTCAATAAGAAGGTCCAAGGGATACAGTAAACCTGAAGTGAAGCATCGGAATCTAAAACTGGACTCACAGGAGAGGTTCAAATCATAGAAAGTTAGAGTGACAGTCCTCTTCTACTTACGTCGGCATTGTGCCTTTTGTATTAAATTCGGATGCAATTCCTGTGTTTCATCGTGAATAAGAAGGTCCAAGGGATACAGTAAACCTGAAGTGAAGATTCGGAATCTAACCCTGGACTCACAGGAGAGGTTCAAATCACAGAAAGTTAGAGTGTCAGTCCTATTGTACATAAGTCGGAATTGTGCCTTTTGTATTAAATTCGGCTGCAGGTCCTGTGTTTCATCGTCAATAAGAAGCTCCAAGGTATACAGTAAACCTGAAGAGAAGCATCGGAATCTAAAACTGGACTCACAGGAGAGGTTCAAATCATAGAAAGTTAGAGTGTCAGTCCTCTTGAACTTAAGTCGTCATTGGGCCTTTTGTATTATATTCGGATGCAATTTCTGTGTTTCATCGTCAATAAGAAAGTCCAAGGGATACAGTAAACCTGACGTGAAGCATCGGAATCTAAAACTGGACTCACAGGAGAGGTTCGAATCATAGAAAGTTAGAGTGTCTGTCCTCTTGTACTTAAGTCGGCATTGTGCCTTTTGTATTAAATTCGGATGCAATTTCTGTGCTTCATCGTCAATAAGAAGGTCCAAGGGATACAGAAAGCCTGAAGTGAAGCTTCGGAATCTATAACTGGACTCACAGCAGAGGTTCAAATCATAGAAAGTGAGAGTGTCAGTCCTCTTGTACTTAAGTCGGCATTGTGCCCTTTTTATTAAATTCAGATGCAAATTCTGTGTTTGATCATCAATAAGAAGTTCCAAGTTATAAAGTAAACTTGAAGTGAAGCATCGGAATCCAAAACTCAACTCACAGGAGAGGTTCAAATCATAGAAAGTTATAGTGTCAGTCCTCTTGTACTTAGGTCGGCATTGTGCCTTTTTTATTAAATTCGGATGCAATTTCTGTGTTTCATCGTCAATAAGAAGGTCCAAGGTATACAGTAAACCTGAAGTGAAGCATCGGAATCTAAAACTTGACTCACAGGACAGGTTCAAATCATAGAAAGTTTAAGTGTCAGTCCTCTTGTACTTAAGTCGGCGTTGTGCCTTTTGTATTAAATTCGGATGCAATTTCTGTGTTTAATCATCAATAAGAAGGTCCAAGGTATACAGTAAACCTGAAGTGAAGCATGGGAATCTAAAACTCAACTCACTGGAGTGGTTCAAATCATAGAGAGTTATAGTGTCAGTCCTCTTGTACTTAAGTCGGCATTGTGCCTTTTGTATTAAATTCGGATGCAATTTCTGTGTTTGATCATCAATAATAAGGTCCAAAGTATACAGAAAACCTGAAGTGATGCATCGGAATCTAAAACTGGACTCACAGGAGAGGTTTAAGTCAAAGAAAGTTAGAGTGTCAGTCCTCTTGTACTTAAGACGCCATTGTGCGTTTTGTATTAAATTCGGATGCAATTTCTGTGTTTCATCGTCAATAAGAAGGTCCAAGGTACACAGTAATCCTGAAGTGAAACATCGGAATCTAAAACCGGACTCACAGGACTGGTTCAAATCATAGAATGTTGGAGTGTCAGTCCTCTTGTACTTAAGTCTGCATTGTGAATTTTGTATTACATTCGGATGCAATTTCTGTGTTTGATCATCAATAAGAAGGTCCAAGGTATACAGGAAACCTGAAGTGAAGCATCGGAATCTAAAACTCAACTCACAGGAGAGGTTCAAATCATAGAAAGTTATAGTGTCAGTCCGGGTGTACTTAAGTCGGCATTGTGCCATTTGTATTAAATTCGGATGCAATTTCTGTGTTGGTCATCAATAAGAAGGTCCAAGGTATACAGTAAACCTGAAGTGAAGAATCGGAATCTAAAACTGGACTCAAAGGAGAGGTTCAAATCATAGAAACTTAGAGTGTCAGTCCTCTCTACTTAAGT
Source organism: Schistocerca americana (assembly GCF_021461395.2). NCBI lineage: Eukaryota > Metazoa > Arthropoda > Insecta > Orthoptera > Acrididae > Schistocerca > Schistocerca americana. The sequence goes on along the minus strand of NC_060120.1, from coordinate 1,069,535,668 downwards.
CGACATTCTGCCTTTTGTATTAAATTCGGATGCAATTTCAGTGTGTCATCGTCAATAAGAATGTCCAAGGGATACAGTAAACCTGGAGTGAAGATAGAAAGTTATAGTGTCAGTCTTCTTGTACTTAAGTCAGCATTGTGCCTTTTGTATTAAATTCGGATGAAAATTCTGTGTTTCATCGTCAATACGAAGGTCCAAGGGATACAGTAAACCTGAAGTGAAGATTCGGAATCTAACCCTGGACTCACAGGAGAGGTTCAAATCATAGAAAGTTAGAGTGTCAGTCCCCTTGTACTTAAGTCGGCATTGGTACTTTTGTATTAAATTCGGATGCAATTCCTGTGTTTCATCGTAAATAAGAAGGTCCAAGGGATACAGTAAACCTGAAGTGAACACTGGACTCACAGGAGAGGTTCATATCACAGAAAGTTAGAGTGTCAGTCCCCTTGTACTTAAGTCGACATTGGTACTTTTGTATTAAATTCGGATGCAATTCCTGTGTTTCATCGTGAATAAGAAGGTCCAAGGGATACGATAAACCAGAAGTGAAGTTTCGGAATCTAACACTGGACTCACAGGAGAGGTTCAAATCACAGAAAGTTAGAGTGTCAGTCCTCTTGTACTTAAGTGGTCATTGTGCCTTTTGTATTAAATTCGGATGCAATTTCTGTGCTTCTTCGTCAATAAGAAGGTCCAACTGATACAGTAAACCTGAAGTGAAGCATCGGAATCTAAAACTGGACTCACAGGAGAGGTTCAAATCATAGAAAGTTAGAGTGACAGTCCTCTTCTACTTACGTCGGCATTGTGCCTTTTGTATTAAATTCGGATGCAATTCCTGTGTTTCATCGTGAATAAGAAGGTCCAAGGGATACAGTAAACCTGAAGTGAAGATTCGGAATCTAACCCTGGACTCACAGGAGAGGTTCAAATCACAGAAAGTTAGAGTGTCAGTCCTATTGTACATAAGTCGGAATTGTGCCTTTTGTATTAAATTCGGCTGCAGGTCCTGTGTTTCATCGTCAATAAGAAGCTCCAAGGTATACAGTAAACCTGAAGAGAAGCATCGGAATCTAAAACTGGACTCACAGGAGAGGTTCAAATCATAGAAAGTTAGAGTGTCAGTCCTCTTGAACTTAAGTCGTCATTGGGCCTTTTGTATTATATTCGGATGCAATTTCTGTGTTTCATCGTCAATAAGAAAGTCCAAGGGATACAGTAAACCTGACGTGAAGCATCGGAATCTAAAACTGGACTCACAGGAGAGGTTCGAATCATAGAAAGTTAGAGTGTCTGTCCTCTTGTACTTAGGTCGGCATTGTGCCTTTTGTATTAAATTCGGATGCAATTTCTGTGCTTCATCGTCAATAAGAAGGTCCAAGGGATACAGAAAGCCTGAAGTGAAGCATCGGAATCTATAACTGGACTCACAGCAGAGGTTCAAATCATAGAAAGTGAGAGTGTCAGTCCTCTTGTACTTAAGTCGGCATTGTGCCCTTTTTATTAAATTCAGATGCAAATTCTGTGTTTGATCATCAATAAGAAGTTCCAAGTTATGAAGTAAACTTGAAGTGAAGCATCGGAATCCAAAACTCAACTCACAGGAGAGGTTCAAATCATAGAAAGTTATAGTGTCAGTCCTCTTGTACTTAGGTCGGCATTGTGCCTTTTTTATTAAATTCGGATGCAATTTCTGTGTTTCATCGTCAATAAGAAGGTCCAAGGTATATAGTAAACCTGAAGTGAAGCATCGGAATCTAAAACTGGACTCACAGGAGAGGTTCATATCATAGAAAGTTAGAGTGTGACACCCCTTGTACTTAAGTCGACATTGTGCCTTTTGTATTGAATTCGGATGCAATTTCTGTGTTTTATCGTCAATAAGAAGGTCCAACGGATACAGTAAACCTGAAGTGAAGCATCGGAATCTAAAACTGGACTCACAGGAGAAGTTTAAATCAAAGAAAGTTAGAGTGTCTGTCCTCTTGTACTTAAGTCGGCATTGTGCCTTTTGTATTAAATTCGGATGCAATTTCTGTGTTTATCGACAATAAGAAGGGCCAAGGTATTCAGTAGACCAGAAGTGAAGCATCGGAATCTAAAACTGGACTCACAGGAGAAGTTCCAATCATAGATAGTTAGAGTGTCAGTCCCCTTGTACTTAAGTCGGCATTGTGACTTTTGTATTAAATTCGGATGCAATTTCTGTGTTTCATTGTCAATAAGATGGTCCAAGGGGTACAGTAAACCTGAAGTGAAGCATCGGAATCTAAAACTGGACTCACAGGAGAGTTTCAAATCGTATTAAGTTAGAGTGTCAGTCCTATTGTACTTAGGTCGGCATTGTGCCTTTTGTATTAAATACGGATGCAATTCCTGTGTTTGATCATCAATAAGAAGGTCCAACGTATACAGTAAACCTGAAGTGAAGCATCGGAATCTAAAACTGGACTCACAGGAGAGGTTCAAATCACAGAATGTTAGAGTGTCAGTCCTCTTGTACTTACGTCGGCATTGTGCCTTTTGTATTAACTTCGGATGCTATTTCTGTTTTTCATCGTGAGCAAGAAAGTTCAAGAGATACAGTAAACCTGAAGCGAAGCATCGGAATCTAAAACTGGTCTCACAGGAGAGGTTCAAATCATAGAAAGATAGAGGGTCAGTCCTCTTGTACTTAAGTCGGCATTGTGCCTTTTGTATTAAATTCGGCTCCAATTTCTGTGTTTCATTGTCAATAAGAAGGTCAAAGGTATACAGTAAACCTGAAGTGAAGCATCGAAATCTAAAACTGGACTCACAGGAGCGGCTCAAATCATAGAAAGTTAGAGTGTCACTCCTCTTGTACTTAAGTCGACATTGTGCCTGTTGTATTAAATTCGGATGCAATTTCTGTGTTTCATCGTCAATAAGAAGGTCCAAGGGATACAGTAAACCTGAAGTGAAGCATCGGAATCTAAAACTGGACTCTCAGGAGAAGTTTAAAACAAAGAAAGTTAGAGTGTCTGTCCTCTTGTACTTAAGTCGGCATTGTGCCTGTTGTATTAAATTCGGATTCAATTTCTGTGTTTCATCGTCAATAAGAAGGTCCAAGGTATACAGTAAACCTGAAGTGAAGCATCGGAATCTAAAACTGGACTCACAGGATATCTTCAATTCATAGAAAGTTATAGTGTCAGTCCTCTTGTTCTTAAGTCTGCCTTGTGTCTTTTGTAATAAATTCGGATGCAATTTCTGTGTTTCATCGTCAATAAGAACGTCCGAGGTATACAGCAAACCTGAAGTGAGGCATCGGAATCTAAAACTCGACTCACAGGAGTGGTTTAAATCTTAGAAAATTAGTGTGTCAGTCCTTTAGTGCTTAAGTCTTCATTGTGCCTTTTGTATTAAATTCGGATGCAATTTCTGTGTTTCATCATCAATAAGAAGGTCCGAGGTATACAGTAAACCTGAAGTGAAAAATCGGAATCTAAAACTGGACTCACAGGTGAGGCTTAATTAAAAGAGAGTTAGAGTCTCTGTCCTCTTGTATTTATGTCGGCATTGAGCTTTTTGTATTACATTCGGATGCAATTTCTGTGTTTCATCGTCAATAAGAAGGTCCAAGGGATATGGAAAACCTGAAGTGAAGCATCGGAATCTAAAACTGGACTCACAGGAGAGGTTTAAAACAAAGAAAGTTAGAGTGTCTGCCTCTTGTACTTAAGTCGTCATTGTGACTTTTGTATTAAATTCAGATGCAATTTCTGTGTTTCATCGTCAATAAGAAGGTCCAAGGTATACAGTAAACCTGAAGTGAAGCATCTGAATCTAAAACAGGACTCACAGGAGAGGTTCAAATCATAGAAAGTTAGAGTGTCTGTCCTCTTGTACTTAAGTCGGCATTGCACCTTTTGTATTAAATTCGGATGCAATTTCTGTGTTTCATTGTCAATAAGAAGGTCTTAGGTATACTGTAAACCTTAAGTAAAGCATCGGAATCTAAAACTGGACTCACAGGAGAGGTTCCAATCATAGAAAGTTAGAGTGTCAGTCCTATTGTACTTAAGTCGGCATTGTGGCTTTTGTATTAAATTCGGATGCAAGTTCTGTGTTTCATCGTCAATAAGAAGGTCCAAGGGATACAGGAAACCTGAAGTGAAGCATCGGAATCTAAAACTGGACTTACAGGAGAGGTTCAAATCATAGATAGTGAGAGTGTCAGTTCTCTCGTACTTAAGTCGGCATTGTGCCTTTTGTATTAAATTCGGATGCAATTTCTGTGTTTTGATCATCAATAAGAAGGTCCAAGTTATACACTAAACCTGAAGTGAAGCATCGGAATCTAAAACTCAAATCACAGGAGAGGTTCAAATCACACAAAGTTAAGAGTGTCAGTCCTCTTGTACATAAGTCGGCATTGTGCCTTTTGTATTAAATTCGGATGCAATTTCTGTGTTTCATCGTCAATAAGAAGGTCCAAGGGATACAGTAAACCTGAAGTGAAGCATCGGAATCTAACACTGGACTCACAGGAGAGGTTTAAATCAAAGAATGTTAGAGTGTCAGTCCTCTAGTACTTAAGTCGGCATTGTGCCTTTTGTATTAAATTCGGATGCAATTTCTGTGTTTCATCATCAATAAGAAGGTCTTAGGTATACTGTAAACCTGAAGCGAAGCATTGGAATCTAAAACTGGACTCACAAGAGAGGTTCCAATCGTAGAAAGTTAAGAGTGTCAGTCCTCTTGTACATAAGTCGGCATTGTGCCTTTTGTATTAAATTCGGATGCAATTTCTGTGATTCATCGTCAATAAGAAGGTCCAAGGGATACAGTAAACCTGAAGTGAAGCATCGGAATCTAAAACTGGACTCACAGGAGAGGATGAAATGAAAGAAAGTTAGAGTGTCAGTCCTATTGTACTTAAGTCGGCATTGTGCCTTTTGTATTAAATTCGGATGCAATTTCTGTGTTTCATCGTCAATAAGAAGGTCCAAGGGATACAGTAAACCTGAAGTGAAGCATCGGAATCTAAAACTGGACTCACAGGAGGGGTTTAAATCAAAGAATGTTAGAGTGTCTGTCCTCTTGTACTTAAGTCGGCATTGTGCCTTTTGTATTAAATTCGGATGCAATTTCTGTGTTTCATCGTCAATAAGAAGGTCCAAGGTATACAGTAAACCTGAAGTGAAGCATTGGAATCTAAATCTGGACTCACAGGAGGGTTTCAAATCATAGAAAGTGAGAGTGTCAGTCCTCTTGTACTTAAGTCGGCATTGTGCCTTTTGTATTAAATTCAGATGCAATTTCTGTGTTTGATCATCAATAAGAAGGTCCAAAGTATACAGTAAACCTGAAGTGAAGCATCGGAATCTAAAACTCTACTCTCAGGAGAGGTTCAAACCATAGAAAGTTATAGTGTCTGTCTTCTTGTACTTAAGTCAGCATTGTGCCTTTTGTATTAAATTCGGGTGCAATTTCTGTGTTTCATCGTCAATAAGAAGGTCCAAGGTATACAGTAAACCTGAAGTGAAGTATCGGAATCTAAAACTGGACTCACAGGAGAGGTTCAAATCATAGAAAGTTAGAGTGTCTGTCCTCTTGGACTTAAGTTGGAATTGTGCCTTTTGTATTAAATTCAGATGCAATTTCTGTGCTTCATCGTCAATAAGAAGGTCCAAGTGATACAGAAAGCCTGAAGTGAAGCATCGGAATCTATAACTGGACTCACAGGAGAGGTTCAAATCATAGAAAGTGAGAATGTCAGTCCTCTTGTACTTAAGTCGGCATAGTGCCTTTTGTATTAAATTCAGATGCAAATTCTGTGTTTGATCATCAATAAGAATGTCCAAGTTATACATTAAACTTGAAGTGAAGCATCGGAATCTAAAACTCAACTTACAGGAGAGGTTCAAATCATAGAAAGTTATAGTGTCAGTCCTCTTGTACTTATGTCGGCATTGTGCCTTTTGTATTAAATTCGGATGCAATTTCTGTGTTTCATCGTCAATAAGAAGGTCCAAGGTATATAGTAAACCTGAAGTGAAGCATCGGAATCTAAAACTGGACTCACAGGAGAGGTTCAAATCATAGAAAGTTAGAGTGTCACTCCCCTTGTACTTAAGTCGACATTGTGCCTTTTGTATTAAATTCGGATGCAATTTCTGTGTTTCATCGTCAATAAGAAGGTCCAACTGATACAGTAAACCTGAAGTGAAGCATCAGAATCTGAAACTTTACTCATAGGTGAAGTTTAAATCAAAGAAAGTTAGAGTGTCTGTCCTCTTGTACTTAAGTCGGCATTGTGCCTTTTGTATTAAATTCGGATGCAATTTCTGTGTTTCATCGTCAATAACAATGTCCGAGGTATACAGTAAGCCAGAAGTGAAACATCGGAATCTGAAACTGGACGCACTGGAGAGGTTCACATCATAGAAAGTTAGTGTGTCAGTCCCCTTGTACTTAAGTCGGCATTGTGACTTTTGTATTAAATTCGGATGCAATTTCTGTGTTTCATCGTCAATAACAATGTCCGAGGTATACAGTAAGCCAGAAGTGAAACATCGGAATCTGAAACTGGACGCACTGGAAAGGTTCACATCATAGAAAGTTAGTGTGTCAGTCCCCTTGTACTTAAGTCGGCATTGTGACTTTTGTATTAAATTCGGATGCAATTTCAGTGTTTCATCGTCAATAAGATGGTCCAAGGGATACAGTAAACCTGAGGTGAAGCATCGGAATCTAAAACTGGTCTCACAGGACAGGTTCAAATCATAGAAAGTTAGTGTGTCAGTAATCTTGTACTTAAGTCGGCATTGTGCCTTTTGTATTAAATTCGGATTCAATTTCTGTGTGTCATTGTCAATAAGAGGGTCAAAGGTATACAGTAAACCTGAAGTGAAGGATCGGAATCTAAAACTGGACTCACAGGAGCGGTTCGAATCATAGAAAGTTAGAGAGTCACTCCTCTTGTACTTAAGTCGACATTGTGCCTGTTGTATTAAATTCGGATGCAATTTCTGTGTTTCTTCGTCAATAAGAAGGTCCAAGGGATACAGTAAACCTGAAGTGAAGCTTCGGAATCTGAAACTGGACTCATAGGAGAAGTTTAAATCAAAGAAAGTTAGAGTGTCTTTCCTCTTGTACTTAAGTCGGCATTGTGCCTTTTGTATTAAATTCGGATGCAATTTCTGTGTATCATCGACAATAAGAAGGGGCAAGGTATACAGTAAACCAGAAGTGAAGCATCGGAATCTAAAACTGGACTCACAGGAGACGTTCCAATCATAGATAGTTAGAGTGTCAGTCCTCTTGTAATTAAGTCGGCATTGTGAGTTTGTATTAAATTCGGATTTAATTTCTGTCTTTCTTCGTCAATAAGAATGTCCGAGGTATACAGTAAACCAGAAGTGAAACATCGGAATCTAAAACTGGACTCACAGGAGAGGTTCACATCATAGAGAGTTAGTGTGTCGGTCCCCTTGTACTTAAGTCGGCATTGTGACTTTTGTATTAAATTCGGATGCAATTTCTGTGTTTCATCGTCAATAAGATGGTCAAAGGGATACAGTAAACCTGAAGTGAAGCATCGGAATCTAAAACTGGACTCACAGGAGAGTTTCAAATCGTATAAAGTTAGAGTGTCAGTCCTATTGTACTTAAGTCGGCATTGTGCCTTTTGTATTAAATTCGGATGCAATTCCTGTGTTTGATCATCAATAAGAAGGTCCAAGGTATACAGTAAACCTGAAGTGAAGCATCGGAATCTATAATTGGACTCACAGGCGAGGTTCAAATCACAGAAAGTTAGAGAGTCAGTCCTCTTGTACTTACGTCGGCATTGTGCCTTATGTATTAACTTCGGATGCAATTTCTGTGTTTCATCGTGAATAAGAAAGTCCAAGGGATACAGTAAACCTGAAGTGAAGCATCGGAATCTAAAACTGGACTCACAGGAGAGGTTCAAATCATAGAAAGTGAGAGTGTCAGTGCTCTCGTACTTAAGTCGGCATTGTGCCTTTTGTATTAAATTCGGATGCAATTTCTGTGTTTGATCATCAATAAGAAGGTCCAAGTTATACAGTAAACCTGAAGTGAAGCATCGGAATCTAAAACTCAACTCACAGGAGAGGTTCAAATCACACAAATTTAAGAGTGTCAGTCCTCTTGTACATAAGTCGGCATTGTGCCTTATGTATTAAATTCGGATGCAATTTCTGTATTTCATCGTCAATAAGAAGGTCCAAGGCATACAGTAAACCTGAAGTGAAGCATCGGAATGTAAAACTGGACTCACAGGAGAGGTTTAAATCAAAGAATGTTAGAGTGTCAGTCCTCTAGTACTTAAGTCGGCATTGTGCCTTTTGTATTAAATTCGGATGCAATTTCTGTGTTACATCATCAATAAGAAGGTCTTAGGTATACTGTAAACCTGAAGTGAAGCATTGGAATCTAAAACTGTACTCACAAGAGAGGTTCCAATCATAGAAAGTTAAGAGTGTCAGTCCTCTTGTACATAAGTCGGCATTGTGCCTTTTGTATTAAATTCGGATGCAATTTCTGTGTTTTATCGTCAATAAGAAGGTCCAAGGGATACAGTAAACCTGAAGTGAAGCATCGGAATCTAAAACTGGGCTCACAGGAGAGAATTAAATCAAAGATTGTTAGACTGTCTGTCCTCTTGTATTTAAGTCGGCATTGTGCCTTTTGTATTAAATTCGGATGCAATTTCTGTGCTTCATCGTCAATAAGAAGGTCCAAGGGATACAGTAAACCTGAAGTGAAGATTCGGAATCTAACCCTGGACTCACAGGAGAGGTTCAAATCACAGAAAGTTAGACTGTCAGTCCTGTTGTACTTAAGTCGGAATTGTGCCTTTTGTATTAAATTCGGATGCAGTTCCTGTGTTTCATCGTCAATAAGGAGGTCCAAGGTATCCAGTAAACCTGAAGAGAAGCATCGGAATCTAAAACTGGACTCACAGGAGAGGTTCAAATCATAGAAAGTTAGAGTGGCAGTCCTCTTCTACTTACGTCGGCATTGTGCCTCTTGTATTACATTCGGATGCAATTCCTGTGTTTCTTCGTGAATAAGAAGGTCCAAGGAATGCAGTAAACCTGAAGTGAAGATTCGGAATCCAACCCTGGACTCACAGGAGAGGTTCAAATCACAGAAAGTTAGTGTCAGTCCTATTGTACTTAAGTCGGAATTGTGCCTTTTGTATTAAATTCGGATGCAGTTCCTGTGTTTAATCGTCAATAAGGAGGTCCAAGGTATACAGTAAACCTGAAGAGAAGCATCGGAATCTAAAACTGGACTCACAGGAGAGGTTCAAATCATAGAAAGTTAGAGTGTCACTCCCCTTGTACTTAAGTCGACATTGCGCCTTTTGTATTAAATTTGGATGCAATTTCTGTGTTTCATTGTCAATAAGATGGTCCAAGGGGTACAGTAAACCTGAAGTGAAGCATCGGAATCTAAAACTGGACTCACAGGAGAGTTTCAAATCGTATTAAGTTAGAGTGTCAGTCCTATTGTACTTAGGTCGGCATTGTGCCTTTTGTATTAAATTCGGATGCAATTCCTGTGTTTGATCATCAATAAGAAGGTCCAAGGTATACAGTAAACCTGAAGTGAAGCATCGGAATCTAAAACTGGACTCACAGGAGAGGTTCAAATCACAGAATATTAGAGTGTCAGTCCTCTTGTACTTACGTCGGCATTGTGCCTTTTGTATTAACTTCGGATGCAATTTCTGTTTTTCATCTTGAACAAGAAAGTTCAAGATATACAGTAAACCTGAAGCGAAGCATCGGAATCTAAAACTGGTCTCACAGGAGAGGTTCAAATCATAGAAAGATAGAGTGTCAGTCCTCTTGTACTTAAGTCGGCATTGTGCCTTTTGTATTAAATTCGGATTCAATTTCTGTGTTTCATTGTCAATAAGAAGGTCAAAGGTATACAGTAAACCTGAAGTGAAGCATCGAAATCTAAAACTGGACTCACAGGAGCGGCTCAAATCATAGAAAGTTAGAGTGTCACTCCTCTTGTACTTAAGTCGACATTGTGCCTTTTGTATTAAATTCGGATGCAATTTCTGTTTCATCGTCAATAAGAAGGTCCAAGGGATACAGTAAACCTGAAGTGAAGCATCGGAATCTAAAACTGGACTCTCAGGAGAAGTTTAAAACAAAGAAAGTTAGAGTGTCTGTCCTCTTGTACTTAAGTCGGCATTGTGCCTGTTGTATTAAATTCGGATGCAATTTCTGTGTTTCATCGTCAATAAGAAGGTCGAAGGTATACAGTAAACCTGAAGTGAAGCATCGGAATCTAAAACTGGACTCACAGGATATCTTCAATTCATAGAAAGTTATAGTGTCAGTCCTCTTGTTCTTAAGTCTGCCTTGTGTCTTTTGTAATAAATTCGGATGCAATTTCTGTGTTTCATCGTCAATAAGAACGTCCGAGGTATACAGCAAACCTGAAGTGAGGCATCGGAATCTAAAACTCGACTCACAGGAGTGGTTTAAATCTTAGAAAATTAGTGTGTCAGTCCTTTTGTGCTTAAGTCTTCATTGTGCCTTTTGTATTAAATTCGGATGCAATTTCTGTGTTTCATCGTCAATAAGAAGGTCCGAGGTATACAGTAAACCTGAAGTGAAAAATCGGAATCTAAAACTGGACTCACAGGTGAGGCTTAATTAAAAGAGAGTTAGAGTCTCTGTCCTCTTGTACATATGTCGGCATTGAGCTTTTTGTATTACATTCGGATGCAATTTCTGTGTTTCATCGTCAATAAGAAGGTCCAAGGGATATAGAAAACCTGAAGTGAAGCATCGGAATCTAAAACTGGACTCACAGGAGAGGTTTAAAACAAAGAAAGTTAGAGTGTCTGCCTCTTGTACTTAAGTCGTCATTGTGACTTTAGTATTAAATTCAGATGCAATTTCTGTGTTTCATCGTCAATAAGAAGGTCCAAGGTATACAGTAAACCTGAAGTGAAGCATCTGAATCTAAAACTGGACTCACAGGAGAGGTTCAAATCATAGAAAGTTAGAGTGTCTGTCCTCTTGTACTTAAGTCGGCATTGTACCTTTTGTATTAAATTCGGATGCAATTTCTGTGTTACATCGTCAATAAGAAGGTCTTAGGTATACTGTAAACCTTAAGTAAAGCATCGGAATCTAAAACTGGACTCACAGGAGAGGTTCCAATCATAGAAAGTTAGAGTGTCAGTCCTATTGTACTTAAGTCGGCATTGTGGCTTTTGTATTAAATTCGGATGCAAGTTCTGTGTTTCATCGTCAATAAGAAGGTCCAAGGGATACAGGAAACCTGAAGTGAAGCATCGGAATCTAAAACTGGACTCACAGGAGAGGTTCAAATCATAGAAAGTGAGAGTGTCAGTTCTCTCGTACTTAAGTCGGCATTGTGCTTTTTGTATTAAATTCGGATGCAATTTCTGTGTTTGATCATCAATAAGAAGGTCCAAGTTATACACTAAACCTGAAGTGAAGCATCGGAATCTAAAACTCAAATCACAGGAGAGGTTCAAATCACACAAAGTTAAGAGTGTCAGTCCTCTTGTACATAAGTCGGCATTGTGCCTTTTGTATTAAATTCGGATGCAATTTCTGTGTTTCATCGTCAATAAGAAGGTCCAAGGGATACAGTAAACCTGAAGTGAAGCATCGGAATCTAACACTGGACTCACAGGAGAGGTTTAAATCAAAGAATGTTAGAGTGTCAGTCCTCTAGTACTTAAGTCGGCATTGTGCCTTTTGTATTAAATTCGGATGCAATTTCTGTGTTTCATCATCAATAAGAAGGTCTTAGGTATACTGTAAACCTGAAGTGAAGCATTGGAATCTAAAACTGGACTCACAAGAGAGGTTCCAATCGTAGAAAGTTAAGAGTGTCAGTCCTCTTGTACATAAGTCGGCATTGTGCCTTTTGTATTAAATTCGGATGCAATTTCTGTGTTTCATCGTCAATAAGAAGGTCCAAGGGATACAGTAAACCTGAAGTGAAGCATCGGAATCTAAAACTGGACTCACAGGAGAGGATGAAATGAAAGAATGTTAGAGTGTCAGTCCTATTGTACTTAAGTCGGCATTGTGCCTTTTGTATTAAATTCGGATGCAATTTCTGTGTTTCATCGTCAATAAGAAGGTCCAAGGGATACAGTAAACCTGAAGTGAAGCATCGGAATCTAAAACTGGACTCACAGGAGGGGTTTAAATCAAAGAATGTTAGAGTGTCTGTCCTCTTGTACTTAAGTCGGCATTGTGCCTTTTGTATTAAATTCGGATGCAATTTCTGTGTTTCATCGTCAATAAGGAGGTCCAAGGTATACAGTAAACCTGAAGTGAAGCATTGGAATCTAAATCTGGACTCACAGGAGGGTTTCAAATCATAGAAAGTGAGAGTGTCAGTCCTCTTGTACTTAAGTCGGCATTGTGCCTTTTGTATTAAATTCAGATGCAATTTCTGTGTTTGATCATCAATAAGAAGGTCCAAAGTATACAGTAAACCTGAAGTGAAGCATCGGAATCTAAAACTCTACTCTCAGGAGAGGTTCAAACCATAGAAAGTTATAGTGTCTGTCTTCTTGTACTTAAGTCAGCATTGTGCCTTTTGTATTAAATTCGGGTGCAATTTCTGTGTTTCATCGTCAATAAGAAGGTCCAAGGTATACAGTAAACCTGAAGTGAAGTATCGGAATCTAAAACTGGACTCACAGGAGAGGTTCAAATCATAGAAAGTTAGAGTGTCTGTCCTCTTGGACTTAAGTCGGAATTGTGCCTTTTGTATTAAATTCAGATGCAATTTCTGTGCTTCATCGTCAATAAGAAGGTCCAAGTGATACAGAAAGCCTGAAGTGAAGCATCGGAATCTATAACTGGACTCACAGGAGAGGTTCAAATCATAGAAAGTGAGAATGTCAGTCCTCTTGTACTTAAGTCGGCATTGTGCCTTTTGTATTAAATTCAGATGCAAATTCTGTGTTTGATCATCAATAAGAATGTCCAAGTTATACATTAAACTTGAAGTGAAGCATCGGAATCTAAAACTCAACTTACAGGAGAGGTTCAAATCATAGAAAGTTATAGTGTCAGTCCTCTTGTACTTAAGTCGGCATTGTGAATTTTGTATTAAATTCGGATGCAATTTCTGTGTTTCATCGTCAATAAGAAGGTCCAAGGTATATAGTAAACCTGAAGTGAAGCATCGGAATCTAAAACTGGACTCACAGGAGAGGTTCAAATCATAGAAAGTTAGAGTGTCACTCCCCTTGTACTTAAGTCGACATTGTGCCTTTTGTATTAAATTCGGATGCAATTTCTGTGTTTCATCGTCAATAAGAAGGTCCAACTGATACAGTAAACCTGAAGTGAAGCATCAGAATCTGAAACTTTACTCATAGGTGAAGTTTAAATCAAAGAAAGTTAGAGTGTCTGTCCTCTTGTACTTAAGTCGGCATTGTGCCTTTTGTATTAAATTCGGATGCAATTTCTGTGTTTCATCGTCAATAACAATGTCCGAGGTATACAGTAAGCCAGAAGTGAAACATCGGAATCTGAAACTGGACGCACTGGAGAGGTTCACATCATAGAAAGTTAGTGTGTCAGTCCCCTTGTACTTAAGTCGGCATTGTGACTTTTGTATTAAATTCGGATGCAATTTCTGTGTTTCATCGTCAATAACAATGTCCGAGGTATACAGTAAGCCAGAAGTGAAACATCGGAATCTGAAACTGGACGCACTGGAGAGGTTCACATCATAGAAAGTTAGTGTGTCAGTCCCCTTGTACTTAAGTCGGCATTGTGACTTTTGTATTAAATTCGGATTCAATTTCTGTGTTTCATTGTCAATAAGAAGGTCAAAGGTATACAGTAAACCTGAAGTGAAGCATCGAAATCTAAAACTGGACTCACAGGAGCGGCTCAAATCATAGAAAGTTAGAGTGTCACTCCTCTTGTACTTAAGTCGACATTGTGCCTGTTGTATTAAATTCGGATGCAATTTCTGTGTTTCATCGTCAATAAGAAGGTCCAAGGGATACAGTAAACCTGAAGTGAAGCATCGGAATCTAAAACTGGACTCTCAGGAGAAGTTTAAAACAAAGAAAGTTAGAGTGTCTGTCCTCTTGTACTTAAGTCGGCATTGTGCCTGTTGTATTAAATTCGGATGCAATTTCTGTGTTTCATCGTCAATAAGAAGGTCCAAGGTATACAGTAAACCTGAAGTGAAGCATCGGAATCTAAAACTGGACTCACAAGATATCTTCAATTCATAGAAAGTTGTAGTGTCAGTCCTCTTGTTCTTAAGTCTGCCTTGTGTCTTTTGTAATAAATTCGGATGCAATTTCTGTGTTTCATCGTCAATAAGAACGTCCGAGGTATACAGCAAACCTGAAGTGAGGCATCGGAATCTAAAACTCGACTCACAGGAGTGGTTTAAATCTTAGAAAATTAGTGTGTCAGTCCTTTTGTGCTTAAGTCTTCATTGTGCCTTTTGTATTAAATTCGGATGCAATTTCTATGTTTCATCGTCAATAAGAAGGTCCGAGGTATACAGTAAACCTGAAGTGAAAAATCGGAATCTAAAACTGGACTCACAGGTGAGGCTTAATTAAAAGAGAGTTAGAGTCTCTGTCCTCTTGTACTTATGTCGGCATTGAGCTTTTTGTATTACATTCGGATGCAATTTCTGTGTTTCATCGTCAATAAGAAGGTCCAAGGGATATAGAAAACCTGAAGTGATGCATCGGAATCTAAAACTGGACTCACAGGAGAGGTTTAAAACAAAGAAAGTTAGAGTGTCTGCCTCTTGTACTTAAGTCGTCATTGTGACTTTTGTATTAAATTCAGATGCAATTTCTGTGTTTCATCGTCAATAAGAAGGTCCAAGGTATACAGTAAACCTGAAGTGAAGCATCTGAATCTAAAACTGGACTCACAGGAGAGGTTCAAATCATAGAAAGTTAGAGTGTCTGTCCTCTTGTACTTAAGTCGGCATTGTACCTTTTGTATTAAATTCGGATGCAATTTCTGTGTTTCATCGTCAATAAGAAGGTCTTAGGTATACTGTAAACCTTAAGTAAAGCATCGGAATCTAAAACTGGACTCACAGGAGAGGTTCCAATCATAGAAAGTTAGAGTGTCAGTCCTATTGTACTTAAGTCGGCATTGTGGCTTTTGTATTAAATTCGGATGCAAGTTCTGTGTTTCATCGTCAATAAGAAGGTCCAAGGGATACAGGAAACCTGAAGTGAAGCATCGGAATCTAAAACTGGACTCACAGGAGAGGTTCAAATCATAGAAAGTGAGAGTGTCAGTTCTCTCGTACTTAAGTCGGCATTGTGCTTTTTGTATTAAATTTGGATGCAATTTCTGTGTTTGATCATCAATAAGAAGGTCCAAGTTATACACTAAACCTGAAGTGAAGCATCGGAATCTAAAACTCAAATCACAGGAGAGGTTCAAATCACACAAAGTTAAGAGTGTCAGTCCTCTTGTACATAAGTCGGCATTGTGCCTTTTGTATTAAATTCGGATGCAATTTCTGTGTTTCATCGTCAATAAGAAGGTCCAAGGGATACAGTAAACCTGAAGTGAAGCATCGGAATCTGACACTGGACTCACAGGAGAGGTTTAAATCAAAGAATGTTAGAGTGTCAGTCCTCTAGTACTTAAGTCGGCATTGTGCCTTTTGTATTAAATTCGGATGCAATTTCTGTGTTTCATCATCAATAAGAAGGTCTTAGGTATACTGTAAACCTGAAGTGAAGCATTGGAATCTAAAACTGGACTCACAAGAGAGGTTCCAATCGTAGAAAGTTAAGAGTGTCAGTCCTCTTGTACATAAGTCGGCATTGTGCCTTTTGTATTAAATTCGGATGCAATTTCTGTGTTTCATCGTCAATAAGAAGGTCCAAGGGATACAGTAAACCTGAAGTGAAGCATCGGAATCTAAAACTGGACTCACAGGAGAGGATGAAATGAAAGAATGTTAGAGTGTCAGTCCTATTGTACTTAAGTCGGCATTGTGCCTTTTGTATTAAATTCGGATGCAATTTCTGTGTTTCATCGTCAATAAGAAGGTCCAAGGGATACAGTAAACCTGAAGTGAAGCATCGGAATCTAAAACTGGACTCACAGGAGGGGTTTAAATCAAAGAATGTTAGAGTGTCTGTCCTCTTGTACTTAAGTCGGCATTGTGCCTTTTGTATTAAATTCGGATGCAATTTCTGTGTTTCATCGTCAATAAGGAGGTCCAAGGTATACAGTAAACCTGAAGTGAAGCATTGGAATCTAAATCTGGACTCACAGGAGGGTTTCAAATCATAGAAAGTGAGAGTGTCAGTCCTCTTGTACTTAAGTCGGCATTGTGCCTTTTGTATTAAATTCAGTTGCAATTTCTGTGTTTGATCATCAATAAGAAGGTCCAAAGTATACAGTAAACCTGAAGTGAAGCATCGGAATCTAAAACTCTACTCTCAGGAGAGGTTCAAACCATAGAAAGTTATAGTGTCTGTCTTCTTGTACTTAAGTCAGCATTGTGCCTTTTGTATTAAATTCGGGTGCAATTTCTGTGTTTCATCGTCAATAAGAAGGTCCAAGGTATACAGTAAACCTGAAGTGAAGTATCGGAATCTAAAACTGGACTCACAGGAGAGGTTCAAATCATAGAAAGTTAGAGTGTCTGTCCTCTTGGACTTAAGTCGGAATTGTGCCTTTTGTATTAAATTCAGATGCAATTTCTGTGCTTCATCGTCAATAAGAAGGTCCAAGTGATACAGAAAGCCTGAAGTGAAGCATCGGAATCTATAACTGGACTCACAGGAGAGGTTCAAATCATAGAAAGTGAGAATGTCAGTCCTCTTGTACTTAAGTCGGCATTGTGCCTTTTGTATTAAATTCAGATGCAAATTCTGTGTTTGATCATCAATAAGAATGTCCAAGTTATACATTAAACTTGAAGTGAAGCATCGGAATCTAAAACTCAACTTACAGGAGAGGTTCAAATCATAGAAAGTTATAGTGTCAGTCCTCTTGTACTTAAGTCGGCATTGTGAATTTTGTATTAAATTCGGATGCAATTTCTGTGTTTCATCGTCAATAAGAAGGTCCAAGGTATATAGTAAACCTGAAGTGAAGCATCGGAATCTAAAACTGGACTCACAGGAGAGGTTCAAATCATAGAAAGTTAGAGTATCACTCCCCTTGTACTTAAGTCGACATTGTGCCTTTTGTATTAAATTCGGATGCAATTTCTGTGTTTCATCGTCAATAAGAAGGTCCAACTGATACAGTAAACCTGAAGTGAAGCATCAGAATCTGAAACTTTACTCATAGGTGAAGTTTAAATCAAAGAAAGTTAGAGTGTCTGTCCTCTTGTACTTAAGTCGGCATTGTGCCTTTTGTATTAAATTCGGATGCAATTTCTGTGTTTCATCGTCAATAACAATGTCCGAGGTATACAGTAAGCCAGAAGTGAAACATCGGAATCTGAAACTGGACGCACTGGAGAGGTTCACATCATAGAAAGTTAGTGTGTCAGTCCCCTTGTACTTAAGTCGGCATTGTGACTTTTGTATTAAATTCGGATGCAATTTCTGTGTTTCATCGTCAATAACAATGTCCGAGGTATACAGTAAGCCAGAAGTGAAACATCGGAATCTGAAACTGGACGCACTGGAGAGGTTCACATCATAGAAAGTTAGTGTGTCAGTCCCCTTGTACTTAAGTCGGCATTGTGACTTTTGTATTAAATTCGGATGCAATTTCAGTGTTTCATCGTCAATAAGATGGTCCAAGGGATACAGTAAACCTGAGGTGAAGCATCGGAATCTAAAACTGGTCTCACAGGACAGGTTCAAATCATAGAAAGTTAGTGTGTCAGTCCTCTTGTACTTAAGTCGGCATTGTGCCTTTTGTATTAAATTCGGATTCAATTTCTGTGTGTCATTGTCAATAAGAGGGTCAAAGGTATACAGTAAACCTGAAGTGAAGGATCGGAATCTAAAACTGGACTCACAGGAGCGGTTCGAATCATAGAAAGTTAGAGAGTCACTCCTCTTGTACTTAAGTCGACATTGTGCCTGTTGTATTAAATTCGGATGCAATTTCTGTGTTTCTTCGTCAATAAGAAGGTCCAAGGGATACAGTAAACCTGAAGTGAAGCATCGGAATCTGAAACTGGACTCATAGGAGAAGTTTAAATCAAAGAAAGTTAGAGTGTCTTTCCTCTTGTACTTAAGTCGGCATTGTGCCTTTTGTATTAAATTCGGATGCAATTTCTGTGTTTCATCGACAATAAGAAGGGGCAAGGTATACAGTAAACCAGAAGTGAAGCATCGGAATCTAAAACTGGACTCACAGGAGACGTTCCAATCATAGATAGTTAGAGTGTCAGTCCTCTTGTAATTAAGTCGGCATTGTGAGTTTGTATTAAATTCGGATTTAATTTCTGTCTTTCATCGTCAATAAGAATGTCCGAGGTATACAGTAAACCAGAAGTGAAACATCGGAATCTAAAACTGGACTCACAGGAGGGTTTCAAATCATAGAAAGTGAGAGTGTCAGTCCTCTTGTACTTAAGTCGGCATTGTGCCTTTTGTATTAAATTCAGTTGCAATTTCTGTGTTTGATCATCAATAAGAAGGTCCAAAGTATACAGTAAACCTGAAGTGAAGCATCGGAATCTAAAACTCTACTCTCAGGAGAGGTTCAAACCATAGAAAGTTATAGTGTCTGTCTTCTTGTACTTAAGTCAGCATTGTGCCTTTTGTATTAAATTCGGGTGCAATTTCTGTGTTTCATCGTCAATAAGAAGGTCCAAGGTATACAGTAAACCTGAAGTGAAGTATCGGAATCTAAAACTGGACTCACAGGAGAGGTTCAAATCATAGAAAGTTAGAGTGTCTGTCCTCTTGGACTTAAGTCGGAATTGTGCCTTTTGTATTAAATTCAGATGCAATTTCTGTGCTTCATCGTCAATAAGAAGGTCCAAGTGATACAGAAAGCCTGAAGTGAAGCATCGGAATCTATAACTGGACTCACAGGAGAGGTTCAAATCATAGAAAGTGAGAATGTCAGTCCTCTTGTACTTAAGTCGGCATTGTGCCTTTTGTATTAAATTCAGATGCAAATTCTGTGTTTGATCATCAATAAGAATGTCCAAGTTATACATTAAACTTGAAGTGAAGCATCGGAATCTAAAACTCAACTTACAGGAGAGGTTCAAATCATAGAAAGTTATAGTGTCAGTCCTCTTGTACTTAAGTCGGCATTGTGAATTTTGTATTAAATTCGGATGCAATTTCTGTGTTTCATCGTCAATAAGAAGGTCCAAGCTATATAGTAAACCTGAAGTGAAGCATCGGAATCTAAAACTGGACTCACAGGAGAGGTTCAAATCAAAGAAAGTTAGAGTATCACTCCCCTTGTACTTAAGTCGACATTGTGCCTTTTGTATTAAATTCGGATGCAATTTCTGTGTTTCATCGTCAATAAGAAGGTCCAACTGATACAGTAAACCTGAAGTGAAGCATCAGAATCTGAAACTTTACTCATAGGTGAAGTTTAAATCAAAGAAAGTTAGAGTGTCTGTCCTCTTGTACTTAAGTCGGCATTGTGCCTTTTGTATTAAATTCGGATGCAATTTCTGTGTTTCATCGTCAATAACAATGTCCGAGGTATACAGTAAGCCAGAAGTGAAACATCGGAATCTGAAACTGGACGCACTGGAGAGGTTCACATCATAGAAAGTTAGTGTGTCAGTCCCCTTGTACTTAAGTCGGCATTGTGACTTTTGTATTAAATTCGGATGCAATTTCTGTGTTTCATCGTCAATAACAATGTCCGAGGTATACAGTAAGCCAGAAGTGAAACATCGGAATCTGAAACTGGACGCACTGGAGAGGTTCACATCATAGAAAGTTAGTGTGTCAGTCCCCTTGTACTTAAGTCGGCATTGTGACTTTTGTATTAAATTCGGATTCAATTTCTGTGTTTCATTGTCAATAAGAAGGTCAAAGGTATACAGTAAACCTGAAGTGAAGCATCGAAATCTAAAACTGGACTCACAGGAGCGGCTCAAATCATAGAAAGTTAGAGTGTCACTCCTCTTGTACTTAAGTCGACATTGTGCCTGTTGTATTAAATTCGGATGCAATTTCTGTGTTTCATCGTCAATAAGAAGGTCCAAGGGATACAGTAAACCTGAAGTGAAGCATCGGAATCTAAAACTGGACTCTCAGGAGAAGTTTAAAACAAAGAAAGTTAGAGTGTCTGTCCTCTTGTACTTAAGTCGGCATTGTGCCTGTTGTATTAAATTCGGATGCAATTTCTGTGTTTCATCGTCAATAAGAAGGTCCAAGGTATACAGTAAACCTGAAGTGAAGCATCGGAATCTAAAACTGGACTCACAAGATATCTTCAATTCATAGAAAGTTGTAGTGTCAGTCCTCTTGTTCTTAAGTCTGCCTTGTGTCTTTTGTAATAAATTCGGATGCAATTTCTGTGTTTCATCGTCAATAAGAACGTCCGAGGTATACAGCAAACCTGAAGTGAGGCATCGGAATCTAAAACTCGACTCACAGGAGTGGTTTAAATCTTAGAAAATTAGTGTGTCAGTCCTTTTGTGCTTAAGTCTTCATTGTGCCTTTTGTATTAAATTCGGATGCAATTTCTATGTTTCATCGTCAATAAGAAGGTCCGAGGTATACAGTAAACCTGAAGTGAAAAATCGGAATCTAAAACTGGACTCACAGGTGAGGCTTAATTAAAAGAGAGTTAGAGTCTCTGTCCTCTTGTACTTATGTCGGCATTGAGCTTTTTGTATTACATTCGGATGCAATTTCTGTGTTTCATCGTCAATAAGAAGGTCCAAGGGATATAGAAAACCTGAAGTGATGCATCGGAATCTAAAACTGGACTCACAGGAGAGGTTTAAAACAAAGAAAGTTAGAGTGTCTGCCTCTTGTACTTAAGTCGTCATTGTGACTTTTGTATTAAATTCAGATGCAATTTCTGTGTTTCATCGTCAATAAGAAGGTCCAAGGTATACAGTAAACCTGAAGTGAAGCATCTGAATCTAAAACTGGACTCACAGGAGAGGTTCAAATCATAGAAAGTTAGAGTGTCTGTCCTCTTGTACTTAAGTCGGCATTGTACCTTTTGTATTAAATTCGGATGCAATTTCTGTGTTTCATCGTCAATAAGAAGGTCTTAGGTATACTGTAAACCTTAAGTAAAGCATCGGAATCTAAAACTGGACTCACAGGAGAGGTTCCAATCATAGAAAGTTAGAGTGTCAGTCCTATTGTACTTAAGTCGGCATTGTGGCTTTTGTATTAAATTCGGATGCAAGTTCTGTGTTTCATCGTCAATAAGAAGGTCCAAGGGATACAGGAAACCTGAAGTGAAGCATCGGAATCTAAAACTGGACTCACAGCAGAGGTTCAAATCATAGAAAGTGAGAGTGTCAGTTCTCTCGTACTTAAGTCGGCATTGTGCTTTTTGTATTAAATTTGGATGCAATTTCTGTGTTTGATCATCAATAAGAAGGTCCAAGTTATACACTAAACCTGAAGTGAAGCATCGGAATCTAAAACTCAAATCACAGGAGAGGTTCAAATCACACAAAGTTAAGAGTGTCAGTCCTCTTGTACATAAGTCGGCATTGTGCCTTTTGTATTAAATTCGGATGCAATTTCTGTGTTTCATCGTCAATAAGAAGGTCCAAGGGATACAGTAAACCTGAAGTGAAGCATCGGAATCTGACACTGGACTCACAGGAGAGGTTTAAATCAAAGAATGTTAGAGTGTCAGTCCTCTAGTACTTAAGTCGGCATTGTGCCTTTTGTATTAAATTCGGATGCAATTTCTGTGTTTCATCATCAATAAGAAGGTCTTAGGTATACTGTAAACCTGAAGTGAAGCATTGGAATCTAAAACTGGACTCACAAGAGAGGTTCCAATCGTAGAAAGTTAAGAGTGTCAGTCCTCTTGTACATAAGTCGGCATTGTGCCTTTTGTATTAAATTCGGATGCAATTTCTGTGTTTCATCGTCAATAAGAAGGTCCAAGGGATACAGTAAACCTGAAGTGAAGCATCGGAATCTAAAACTGGACTCACAGGAGAGGATGAAATGAAAGAATGTTAGAGTGTCAGTCCTATTGTACTTAAGTCGGCATTGTGCCTTTTGTATTAAATTCGGATGCAATTTCTGTGTTTCATCGTCAATAAGAAGGTCCAAGGGATACAGTAAACCTGAAGTGAAGCATCGGAATCTAAAACTGGACTCACAGGAGGGGTTTAAATCAAAGAATGTTAGAGTGTCTGTCCTCTTGTACTTAAGTCGGCATTGTGCCTTTTGTATTAAATTCGGATGCAATTTCTGTGTTTCATCGTCAATATGGAGGTCCAAGGTATACAGTAAACCTGAAGTGAAGCATTGGAATCTAAATCTGGACTCACAGGAGGGTTTCAAATCATAGAAAGTGAGAGTGTCAGTCCTCTTGTACTTAAGTCGGCATTGTGCCTTTTGTATTAAATTCAGTTGCAATTTCTGTGTTTGATCATCAATAAGAAGGTCCAAAGTATACAGTAAACCTGAAGTGAAGCATCGGAATCTAAAACTCTACTCTCAGGAGAGGTTCAAACCATAGAAAGTTATAGTGTCTGTCTTCTTGTACTTAAGTCAGCATTGTGCCTTTTGTATTAAATTCGGGTGCAATTTCTGTGTTTCATCGTCAATAAGAAGGTCCAAGGTATACAGTAAACCTGAAGTGAAGTATCGGAATCTAAAACTGGACTCACAGGAGAGGTTCAAATCATAGAAAGTTAGAGTGTCTGTCCTCTTGGACTTAAGTCGGAATTGTGCCTTTTGTATTAAATTCAGATGCAATTTCTGTGCTTCATCGTCAATAAGAAGGTCCAAGTGATACAGAAAGCCTGAAGTGAAGCATCGGAATCTATAACTGGACTCACAGGAGAGGTTCAAATCATAGAAAGTGAGAATGTCAGTCCTCTTGTACTTAAGTCGGCATTGTGCCTTTTGTATTAAATTCAGATGCAAATTCTGTGTTTGATCATCAATAAGAATGTCCAAGTTATACATTAAACTTGAAGTGAAGCATCGGAATCTAAAACTCAACTTACAGGAGAGGTTCAAATCATAGAAAGTTATAGTGTCAGTCCTCTTGTACTTAAGTCGGCATTGTGAATTTTGTATTAAATTCGGATGCAATTTCTGTGTTTCATCGTCAATAAGAAGGTCCAAGGTATATAGTAAACCTGAAGTGAAGCATCGGAATCTAAAACTGGACTCACAGGAGAGGTTCAAATCATAGAAAGTTAGAGTATCACTCCCCTTGTACTTAAGTCGACATTGTGCCTTTTGTATTAAATTCGGATGCAATTTCTGTGTTTCATCGTCAATAAGAAGGTCCAACTGATACAGTAAACCTGAAGTGAAGCATCAGAATCTGAAACTTTACTCATAGGTGAAGTTTAAATCAAAGAAAGTTAGAGTGTCTGTCCTCTTGTACTTAAGTCGGCATTGTGCCTTTTGTATTAAATTCGGATGCAATTTCTGTGTTTCATCGTCAATAACAATGTCCGAGGTATACAGTAAGCCAGAAGTGAAACATCGGAATCTGAAACTGGACGCACTGGAGAGGTTCACATCATAGAAAGTTAGTGTGTCAGTCCCCTTGTACTTAAGTCGGCATTGTGACTTTTGTATTAAATTCGGATGCAATTTCTGTGTTTCATCGTCAATAACAATGTCCGAGGTATACAGTAAGCCAGAAGTGAAACATCGGAATCTGAAACTGGACGCACTGGAGAGGTTCACATCATAGAAAGTTAGTGTGTCAGTCCCCTTGTACTTAAGTCGGCATTGTGACTTTTGTATTAAATTCGGATGCAATTTCAGTGTTTCATCGTCAATAAGATGGTCCAAGGGATACAGTAAACCTGAGGTGAAGCATCGGAATCTAAAACTGGTCTCACAGGACAGGTTCAAATCATAGAAAGTTAGTGTGTCAGTCCTCTTGTACTTAAGTCGGCATTGTGCCTTTTGTATTAAATTCGGATTCAATTTCTGTGTGTCATTGTCAATAAGAGGGTCAAAGGTATACAGTAAACCTGAAGTGAAGGATCGGAATCTAAAACTGGACTCACAGGAGCGGTTCGAATCATAGAAAGTTAGAGAGTCACTCCTCTTGTACTTAAGTCGACATTGTGCCTGTTGTATTAAATTCGGATGCAATTTCTGTGTTTCTTCGTCAATAAGAAGGTCCAAGGGATACAGTAAACCTGAAGTGAAGCATCGGAATCTGAAACTGGACTCATAGGAGAAGTTTAAATCAAAGAAAGTTAGAGTGTCTTTCCTCTTGTACTTAAGTCGGCATTGTGCCTTTTGTATTAAATTCGGATGCAATTTCTGTGTTTCATCGACAATAAGAAGGGGCAAGGTATACAGTAAACCAGAAGTGAAGCATCGGAATCTAAAACTGGACTCACAGGAGACGTTCCAATCATAGATAGTTAGAGTGTCAGTCCTCTTGTAATTAAGTCGGCATTGTGAGTTTGTATTAAATTCGGATTTAATTTCTGTCTTTCATCGTCAATAAGAATGTCCGAGGTATACAGTAAACCAGAAGTGAAACATCGGAATCTAAAACTGGACTCACAGGAGGGTTTCAAATCATAGAAAGTGAGAGTGTCAGTCCTCTTGTACTTAAGTCGGCATTGTGCCTTTTGTATTAAATTCAGTTGCAATTTCTGTGTTTGATCATCAATAAGAAGGTCCAAAGTATACAGTAAACCTGAAGTGAAGCATCGGAATCTAAAACTCTACTCTCAGGAGAGGTTCAAACCATAGAAAGTTATAGTGTCTGTCTTCTTGTACTTAAGTCAGCATTGTGCCTTTTGTATTAAATTCGGGTGCAATTTCTGTGTTTCATCGTCAATAAGAAGGTCCAAGGTATACAGTAAACCTGAAGTGAAGTATCGGAATCTAAAACTGGACTCACAGGAGAGGTTCAAATCATAGAAAGTTAGAGTGTCTGTCCTCTTGGACTTAAGTCGGAATTGTGCCTTTTGTATTAAATTCAGATGCAATTTCTGTGCTTCATCGTCAATAAGAAGGTCCAAGTGATACAGAAAGCCTGAAGTGAAGCATCGGAATCTATAACTGGACTCACAGGAGAGGTTCAAATCATAGAAAGTGAGAATGTCAGTCCTCTTGTACTTAAGTCGGCATTGTGCCTTTTGTATTAAATTCAGATGCAAATTCTGTGTTTGATCATCAATAAGAATGTCCAAGTTATACATTAAACTTGAAGTGAAGCATCGGAATCTAAAACTCAACTTACAGGAGAGGTTCAAATCATAGAAAGTTATAGTGTCAGTCCTCTTGTACTTAAGTCGGCATTGTGAATTTTGTATTAAATTCGGATGCAATTTCTGTGTTTCATCGTCAATAAGAAGGTCCAAGGTATATAGTAAACCTGAAGTGAAGCATCGGAATCTAAAACTGGACTCACAGGAGAGGTTCAAATCAAAGAAAGTTAGAGTATCACTCCCCTTGTACTTAAGTCGACATTGTGCCTTTTGTATTAAATTCGGATGCAATTTCTGTGTTTCATCGTCAATAAGAAGGTCCAACTGATACAGTAAACCTGAAGTGAAGCATCAGAATCTGAAACTTTACTCATAGGTGAAGTTTAAATCAAAGAAAGTTAGAGTGTCTGTCCTCTTGTACTTAAGTCGGCATTGTGCCTTTTGTATTAAATTCGGATGCAATTTCTGTGTTTCATCGTCAATAACAATGTCCGAGGTATACAGTAAGCCAGAAGTGAAACATCGGAATCTGAAACTGGACGCACTGGAGAGGTTCACATCATAGAAAGTTAGTGTGTCAGTCCCCTTGTACTTAAGTCGGCATTGTGACTTTTGTATTAAATTCGGATGCAATTTCTGTGTTTCATCGTCAATAACAATGTCCGAGGTATACAGTAAGCCAGAAGTGAAACATCGGAATCTGAAACTGGACGCACTGGAGAGGTTCACATCATAGAAAGTTAGTGTGTCAGTCCCCTTGTACTTAAGTCGGCATTGTGACTTTTGTATTAAATTCGGATGCAATTTCAGTGTTTCGTCGTCAATAAGATGGTCCAAGGGATACAGTAAACCTGAGGTGAAGCATCGGAATCTAAAACTGGTCTCACAGGACAGGTTCAAATCATAGAAAGTTAGTGTGTCAGTCCTCTTGTACTTAAGTCGGCATTGTGCCTTTTGTATTAAATTCGGATTCAATTTCTGTGTGTCATTGTCAATAAGAGGGTCAAAGGTATACAGTAAACCTGAAGTGAAGGATCGGAATCTAAAACTGGACTCACAGGAGCGGTTCGAATCATAGAAAGTTAGAGAGTCACTCCTCTTGTACTTAAGTCGACATTGTGCCTGTTGTATTAAATTCGGATGCAATTTCTGTGTTTCTTCGTCAATAAGAAGGTCCAAGGGATACAGTAAACCTGAAGTGAAGCATCGGAATCTGAAACTGGACTCATAGGAGAAGTTTAAATCAAAGAAAGTTAGAGTGTCTTTCCTCTTGTACTTAAGTCGGCATTGTGCCTTTTGTATTAAATTCGGATGCAATTTCTGTGTTTCATCGACAATAAGAAGGGGCAAGGTATACAGTAAACCAGAAGTGAAGCATCGGAATCTAAAACTGCACTCACAGGAGACGTTCCAATCATAGATAGTTAGAGTGTCAGTCCTCTTGTAATTAAGTCGGCATTGTGAGTTTGTATTAAATTCGGATTTAATTTCTGTCTTTCATCGTCAATAAGAATGTCCGAGGTATACAGTAAACCAGAAGTGAAACATCGGAATCTAAAACTGGACTCACAGGAGAGGTTCACATCATAGAGAGTTAGTGTGTCGGTCCCTTTGTACTTAAGTCGGCATTGTGACTTTTGTATTAAATTCGGATGCAATTTCTGTGTTTCATCGTCAATAAGATGGTCAAAGGGATACAGTAAACCTGAAGTGAAGCATCGGAATCTAAAACTGGACTCACAGGAGAGTTTCAAATCGTATAAAGTTAGAGTGTCAGTCCTATTGTACTTAAGTCGGCATTGTGCCTTTTGTATTAAATTCGGATGCAATTCCTGTGTTTGATCATCAATAAGAAGGTCCAAGGTATACAGTAAACCTGAAGTGAAGCATCGGAATCTGTAATTGGACTCACAGGAGAGGTTCAAATCACAGAAAGTTAGAGAGTCAGTCCTCTTGTACTTACGTCGGCATTGTGCCTTTTGTATTAACTTCGGATGCAATTTCTGTGTTTCATCGTGAATAAGAAAGTTCAAGGGATACAGTAAACCTGTAGTGAAGCATCGGAATCTAAAACTGGACTCACAGGAGAGGTTCAAATCATAGAAAGTGAGAGTGTCAGTGCTCTCGTACTTAAGTCGGCATTGTGCCTTTTGTATTAAATTCGGATGCAATTTCTGTGTTTGATCATCAATAAGAAGGTCCAAGTTATACAGTAAACCTAAAGTGAAGCATCGGAATCTAAAACTCAACTCACAGGAGAGGTTCAAATCACACAAAGTTAAGAGTGTCAGTCCTCTTGTACATAAGTCGGCATTGTGCCTTTTGTATTAAATTCGGATGCAATTTCTGTATTTCATCGTCAATAAGAAGGTCCAAGGCATACAGAAAACCTGAAGTGAAGCATCGGAATGTAAAACTGGACTCACAGGAGAGGTTTAAATCAAAGAATGTTAGAGTGTCAGTCCTCTAGTACTTAAGTCGGCATTGTGCCTTTTGTATTAAATTTGGATGCAATTTCTGTGTTACATCATCAATAAGAAGGTCTTAGGTATACTGTAAACCTGAAGTGAAGCATTGGAATCTAAAACTGTACTCACAAGAGAGGTTCCAATCATAGAAAGCTAAGAGTGTCAGTCCTCTTGTACATAAGTCGGCATTGTGCCTTTTGTATTAAATTCGGATGCAATTTCTGTGTTTCATCGTCAATAAGAAGGTCCAAGGGATACAGTAAACCTGAAGTGAAGCATCGGAATCTAAAACTGGACTCACAGGAGAGGTTTAAATCAAAGAATGTTAGAGTGTCTGTCCTCTTGTACTTAAGTCGGCATTGTGCCTTTTGTATTAAATTCGGATGCAATTTCTGTGTTTCATCGTCAATAAGAAGGTCCAAGGTATACAGTAAACCTGAAGTGAAGCATTGGAATCTAAATCTGGACTCGCAGGAGGGTTTCAAATCATAGAAAGTGAGAGTGTCAGTCCTCTTGATCTTAAGTCGGCATTGTGCCTTTGGTATTAAATTCAGATGCAATTTCTGTGTTTGATCATCAATAAGAAGGTCCAAGGTATACAGTAAACCTGAAGTGAAGCATCGGAATATAAAACTCAACTCTCAGGAGAGGTTCAAACCATAGAAAGTTATAGTGTCTGTCTTCTTGTACTTAAGTCAGCATTGTGGCTTTTGTATTAAATTCGGATGCAATTTCTGTATTTCATCGTCAATACGAAGGTCCAAGGTATACAATAACCTGAAGTGAAACACCGGAATCTAAAACTGGACTCACTGGAGAGGTTCAAATCACAGAAAGTTAGAGTGGCAGTCCTATTCTACTTACGTCGGCATTGTGCCTCTTGTATTAAATTCGGATGCAATTCCTGTGTTTCATCGGGAATAAGAAGGTCCAAGGGATACAGTAAACCTTAAGTGAAGATTCGGAATCTAACACTGGACTCACAGGAGAGGTTCAAATCACTGGAAGTTAGAGTGTCAGTCCTCTTGTACTTAAGCCGTCATTGTGCCTTTTGTATTAAATTCGGATGCAATTTCTGTGCTTCATCGTCAATAAGAAGGTCCAAGGGATACAGTAAACCTAAAGTGAAGCATCGGAATCTAAAACTGGACTCACAGGAGAGGTTCAAATCATAGAAAGTTAGAGTGGCAGTCCTCTTCTACTTACGTCGGCATTGTGCCTCTTGTATTAAATTCGGATGCAATTCCTGTGTTTCTTCGTGAATAAGAAGGTCCAAGGGATGCAGTAAACCTGAAGTGAAGATTCGGAATCTAACCCTGGACTCACAGGAGAGGTTCAAATCACAGAAAGTTAGACTGTCAGTCCTGTTGTACTTAAGTCGGAATTGTGCCTTTTGTATTAAATTCGGATGCAGTTCCTGTGTTTCATCGTCAATAAGGAGGTCCAAGGTATACAGTAAACCTGAAGAGAAGCATCGGAATCTAAAACTGGACCCACAGGAGAGGTTCAAATCATAGAAAGTTAGAGTGGCAGTCCTCTTCTACTTACGTCGGCATTGTGCCTCTTGTATTAAATTCGGATGCAATTCCTGTGTTTCTTCGTGAATAAGAAGGTCCAAGGGATGCAGTAAACCTGAAGTGAAGATTCGGATTCTAACCCTGGACACACAGGAGAGGTTCAAATCAGAGAAAGTTAGAGTGTCAGTCCTATTGTACTTAAGTCGGAATTGTGCCTTTTGTATTAAATTCGGATGCAGTTCCTGTGTTTCATCGTCAATAAGGAGGTCCAAGGTATACAGTAAACCTGAAGAGAAGCATCGGAATCTAAAACTGGACTCACAGGAGAGGTTCAAATCATAGAAAGTTAGAGTGTCACTCCCCTTGTACTTAAGTCGACATTGTGCCTTTTGTATTAAATTCGGATGCAATTTCTGTGTTTCATCGTCAATAAGAAGGTCCAACGGATACAGTAAACCTGAAGTGAAGCATCGGAATTTAAAACTGGACTCGTAGGAGAAGTTTAAATCAAAGAAAGTTAGAGTGTCTTTCCTCTTGTACTTAAGTCGGCATTGTGCCTTTTGTATTAAATTCGGATGCAATTTCTGTGTTTCATCGACAATAAGAAGGGCCAAGGTATACAGTAAACCAGAAGTGAAGCATCGGAATCTAAAACTGAACTCACAGGAGACGTTCCAATCATAGATAGTTAGAGTGTCAGTCCTCTTGTACTTAAGTCGGCATTGTGAGTTTTGTATTAAATTCGGATTTAATTTCTGTCTTTCATCGTCAATAAGAATGTCCGAGGTATACAGTAAACCAGAAGTGAAACATCGGAATCTAAAACTGGACTCACAGGAGAGGTTCACATCATAGAGAGTTAGTGTGTCAGTCCCCTTGTACTTAAGTCGGCATTGTGACTTTTGTATTAAATTCGGATGCAGTTTCTGTGTTTCATCGTCAATAAGATGGTCAAAGGGATACAGTAAACCTGAAGTGAAGCATCGGAATCTAAAACTGGACTCACAGGAGAGTTTCAAATCGTATAAAGTTAGAGTGTCAGTCCTATTGTACTTAAGTCGGCATTGTGCCTTTTGTATTAAATTTGGATGCAATTCCTGTGTTTGATCATCAATAAGAAGGTCCAAGGTATACAGTAAACCTGAAGTGAAGCATCGGAATCTATAATTGGACTCACAGGAGAGGTTCAAATCACAGAAAGTTAGAGAGTCAGTCCTCTTGTACTTACGTCGGCATTGTGCCTTTTGTATTAACTTCGGATGCAATTTCTGTGTTTCATCGTGAATAAGAAAGTTCAAGGGATACAGTAAACCTGTAGTGAAGCATCGGAATCTAAAACTGGACTCACAGCAGAGGTTCAAATCATAGAAAGTGAGAGTGTCAGTGCTCTCGTACTTAAGTCGGCATTGTGCCTTTTGCATTAAATTCGGATGCAATTTCTGTGTTTGATCATCAATAAGAAGGTCCAAGTTATACAGTAAACCTGAAGTGAAGCATCGGAATCTAAAACTCAACTCACAGGAGAGGTTCAAATCACACAAAGTTAAGAGTGACAGTCCTCTTGTACATAAGTCGACATTGTGCCTTTTGTATTAAATTCGGATGCAATTTCTGTATTTCATCGACAATAAGAAGGTCCAAGGCATAAAGTAAACCTGAAGTGAAGCATCGGAATCTTAAACTGGACTCACAGGAGAGATTTAAATCAAAGATTGTTAGAGTGTCTGTCCTCTTGTACTTAAGTCGGCATTGTGCCTTTTGTATTAAATTCGGATGCAATTTCTGTGTTTCATCGTCAATAAGAAGGTCCAAGTTATACAGTAAACCTGAAGTGAAGCATCGGAATCTAAAACTGGACTCACAGGAGAGGTTTAAATCAAAGAATGTTAGAGTGTCTGTCCTCTTGCACTTAAGTCGGCATTGTGCCTTTTGTATTAAATTCGGATGTAATTTCTGTGTTTCATCGTCAATAAGAAGGTCCAAGGTATACAGTAAACCTGAAGTGAAGCATTGGAATCTAAATCTGGACTCGCAGGAGGGTTTCAAATCATAGAAAGTGAGAGTGTCAGTCCTCTTGATCTTAAGTCGGCATTGTGCCTTTTGTATTAAATTCAGATGCAATTTCTGTGTTTGATCATCAATAAGAAGGTCCAAGGTATACAGTAAACCTGAAGTGAAGCATCGGAATATAAAACTCAACTCTCAGGAGAGGTTCAAACCATAGAAAGTTATAGTGTCTGTCTTCTTGTACTTAAGTCAGCATTGTGCCTTTTGTATTAAATTCGGATGCAATTTCTGTGTTTCATCGTCAATACGAAGGTCCAAGGTATACAATAACCTGAAGTGAAACGCCGGAATCTAAAACTGGACTCACTGGAGAGGTTCAAATCACAGAAAGTTAGACTGTCAGTCCTGTTGTACTTAAGTCGGAATTGTGCCTTTTGTATTAAATTCGGATGCAATTTCTGTGTTTCATCGTCAATAAGAAGGTCCAAGGTATACAGTAAACCTGAAGAGAAGCATTGGAATCCAAATCTGGACTCGCAGGAGGGTTTCAAATCATAGAAAGTGAGAGTGTCAGTCCTCTTGATCTTAAGTAGGCATTGTGCCTTTTGTATTAAATTCAGATGCAATTTCTGTGTTTGATCATCAATAAGAAGGTCCAAGGTATGCAGTAAACCTGAAGTGAAGCGTCGGAATATTAAACTCAACTCTCATGAGAGGTTCAAACCATAGAAAGTTATAGTGTCTGTCTTCTTGTACTTAAATCAGCATTGTGCCTTTTGTATTAAATTCGGATGCAATTTCTGTGTTTCATCGTCAATACGAAGGTCCAAGGTATACAATAACCTGAAGTGAAACACCGGAATCTAAAACTGGACTCACTGGAGAGGTTCAAATCATAGAAAGTTAGAGTGGCAGTCCTCTTCTACTTACGTCGGCATTGTGCCTCTTGTATTAAATTCGGATGCAATTCCTGTGTTTCATCGGGAATAAGAAGGTCCAAGGGATACAGTAAACCTTAAGTGAAGATTCGGAATCTAACACTGGACTCACAGGAGAGGTTCAAATCACAGGAAGTTAGAGTGTCAGTCCACTTGTACTTAAGTCGTCAAATTGCCTTTTGTATTAAATTCGGATGCAATTTCTGTGCTTCATCGTCAATAAGAAGGTCCAAGGGATACAGTAAACCTAAAGTGAAGCATCGGAATCTAAAACTGGACTCGCAGGAGAGGTTCAAATCATAGAAAGTTAGAGTGGCAGTCCTCTTCTACTTACGTCGGCATTGTGCCTCTTGTATTAAATTCGGATGCAATTCCTGTGTTTCTTCGTGAATAAGAAGGTCCAAGGGATGCAGTAAACCTGAAGTGAAGATTCGGAATCTAACCCTGGACTCACAGGAGAGGTTCAAATCACAGAAAGTTAGACTGTCAGTCCTGTTGTACTTAAGTCGGAATTGTGCCTTTTGTATCAAATTCGGATGCAGTTCCTGTGTTTCATCGTCAATAAGGAGGTCCAAGGTATACAGTAAACCCGAAGAGAAGCATCGGAATCTAAAACTGGACTCACAGGAGAGGTTCAAATCATAGAAAGTTTGAGTGGCAGTCCTCTTCCACTTACGTCGGCATTGTGCCTCTTGTATTAAATTCGGATGCAATTCCTGTGTTTCTTCGTGAATAAGAAGGTCCAAGAGATGCAGTAATCCTGAAGTGAAGATTCGGAATCTAACCCTGGACTCACAGGAGAGGTTCAAATCACAGAAAGTTAGAGTGTCAGTCCTATTGTACTTAAGTCGGAATTGTGCCTTTTGTATTAAATTCGGATGCAGTTCCTGTGTTTCATCGTCAATAAGGAGGTCCAAGGTATACAGTAAACCTGAAGAGAAGCATCGGAATCTAAAACTGGACTCACAGGAGAGGTTCAAATCATAGAAAATTAGAGTGTCAGACTCTTGAACATAGGTCGGCATTGGGCCTTTTGTATTATATTCGGATGCAATTTCTGTGTTTCATCGTCAATAAGAAGGTCCAAGGTATACAGTAAACCTGAAGTGAAGTATCGGAATCTAAAACTGGACTCACAGGAGAGGTTCAAATCATAGAAAGTTAGAGTGTCTGTCCTCTTGTACTTAAGTCGGCATTGTGCCTTTTGTATTAAATTCGGATGCAATTTCTGTGCTTCATCGTCAATAAGAAAGTCCAAGTGATACAGAAAGCCTGAAGTG
This sequence comes from Schistocerca americana, assembly GCF_021461395.2. Lineage (NCBI taxonomy): Eukaryota > Metazoa > Arthropoda > Insecta > Orthoptera > Acrididae > Schistocerca > Schistocerca americana. The sequence goes on along the minus strand of NC_060120.1, from coordinate 1,069,502,120 downwards.
AAGCATCGGAATCTATAACTGGACTCACAGGAGAGGTTCAAATCATAGAAAGTGAGAGTGTCAGTCCTCTTGTACTTAATTCGGCATTGTGCCTTTTGTATTACATTCAGATGCAAATTCTGTGTTTGATCATCAATAAGAAGGTCCAAGTTATACAGTAAACTTGAAGTGAAGCATCGGAATCTAAAACTCAACTCACAGGAGAGGTTCAAATCATAGAAAGTTATAGTGTCAGTCCTCTTGTACTTATGTCGGCATTGTGCCTTTTGTATTAAATTCGGATGCAATTTCTGTGTTTCATCGTCAATAAGATGGTCCAAGGTATATAGTAAACCTGAAGTGAAGCATCGGAATCTAAAACTGGACTCACAGGAGAGGTCCAAATCATAGAAAGTTAGAGTGTCACTCTCCTTGTACTTAAGTCGACATTGTGCCTTTTGTATTAAATTCGGATGCAATTTCTTTGTTTCATCGTCAATAAGAAGGACCAACTGATACAGTAAACCTGAAGAGAAGCATCGGAATCTAAAACTGGACTCACTGGAGAGGTTCAAATAATAGAAAATTAGAGTGTCAGTCCTCTTGAACATAGGTCGGCATTGGGCCTTTTGTATTATATTCGGATGCAATTTCTGTGCTTCATCGTCAATAAGAAGGTCCAAGTGATACAGAAAGCCTGAAGTGAAGCATCGGAATCTAAAACTGGACTCTCAGGAGAGGTTCAAATCACAGAAAGTTAGACTGTCAGTCCTATTGTACTTAAGTCGGAATTGTGCCTTTTGTATTAAATTCGGATGCAGTTCCTGTGTTTCATCGTCAATAAGGAGGTCCAAGGTATACAGTTAACCTGAAGAGAAGCATCGGAATCTAAAACTGGACTCACAGGAGAGGTTCAAATCATAGAAATTTAGAGTGGCCGTCCTCTTCTACTTACGTCGGCATTGTGCCTCTTGTATTAAATTCCGATGCAATTCCTGTGTTTCTTCGTGAATAAGAAGATCCAAGGGATGCAGTAAACCTGAAGTGAAGATTCGGAATATAACCCTGGACTCACAGGAGAGGTTCAAATCACAGAAAGTTAGAGTGTCAGTCCAATTGTACTTAAGTCGGAATTGTGCCTTTTGTATTAAATTCGGATGCAGTTCCAGTGTTTCATCGTCAATAAGGAGGTCCAAGGTATACAGTAAACCTGAAGAGAAGCATCGGAATCTAAAACTGGACTCACAGGAGAGGTTCAAATCATAGAAAATTAGAGTGTCAGTCCTCTTGAACATAGGTCGGCATTGGGCCTTTTGTATTATATTCGGATGCAATTTCTGTGTTTCATCGTCAATAAGAAGGTCCAAGGTATACAGTAAACCTGAAGTGAAGTATCGGAATCTAAAACTGGACTCACAGGAGAGGTTCAAATCATAGAAAGTTAGAGTGTCTATCCTCTTGTACTTAAGTCGGCATTGTGCCTTTTGTATTAAATTCGGGTGCAATTTCTGTGCTTCATCGTCAATAAGAAGGTCCAAGTGATACAGAAAGCCTGAAGTGAAGCATCGGAATCTATAACTGAACTCACAGGAGAGGTTCAAATCATAGAAAGTGAGAGTGTCAGTCCTCTTGTACTTAAGTCGGCATTGTGCCTTTTGTATTAAATTCAGATGCAAATTCTGTGTTTGATCATCAATAAGAAGGTCCGAGTTATACAGTAAACTTGAAGTGAAGCATCGGAATCTAAAACGCAACTCACAGGAGAGGTTCAAATCATAGAAAGTTATAGTGTCAGTCCTCTCGTACTTAAGTCGGCATTGTGCCTTTTGTATTAAATTCGGATGCAGTTCCTGTGTTTCATCGTCAATAAGAAGGGCCAAGGTATACAGTAAACCAGAAGTGAAGCATCGGAATCTAAAACTGGACTCACAGGAGACGTCCAAATCATAGATAGTTAGAGTGTCAGTCCTCTTGTACTTAAGTCGGCATTGTGACTTTTGTATTAAATTCGGATGCAATTACTGTCTTTCATCGTCAATAAGAATGTCCGAGGTATACAGTAAACCAGAAGTGAAACATCGGAATCTAAAACTGGACTCACAGGAGAGGTTCACATCATAGAAAGTTAGTGTGTCAGTCCCCTTGTACTTAAGTCGGCATTGTGACTTTTGTATTAAATTCGGATGCAATTTCTGTGTTTCATCGTCAATAAGATGGTCCAAGGGATACAGTAAACCTGAAGTGAAGCATCGGAATCTAAGACTGGTCTCACAGGACAGGTTCAAATCATAGAAAGTTAGTGTGTCAGTCCTCTTGTACTTAAGTCGGCATTGTGCCTTTTGTATTAAATTCGGATTCAATTTCTGTGTGTCATTGTCAATAAGAGGGTCAAAGGTATACAGTAATCCTGAAGTGAAGCATCGGAATTTAAAACTGGACTCACAGGAGCGGTTCAAATCATAGATAGTTAGAGAGTCACTCCTCTTGTACTTAAGTCGACATTGTGCCTGTTGTATTAAATTCGGATGCAATTTCTGTGTTTCATCGTCAATAAGAAGGTCCAAGGTATACAGTAAACCTGAAGTGAAGCATCGGAATCTAAAACTGGACTCACAGGATATTTTCAAGTCATAGAAAGTCATAGTGCCAGTCCTCTTGTTCTTAAGTCTGCCTTGTGCCTTTTGTAATAAATTCGGATGCAATTTCTGTGTTTCATCGTCAGTAAGAACGTCCGAGGTATACAGCAAACCTGAAGTGAAGCATCGGAATCTAAAACTCGACTCACTGGAGAGGTTCAAATCATTGAAAATTTGTGTGTCAGTCCTGTTTTGCTTAAGTCTTCATTGTGCCTTTTGTTTTAAATTAGGATCCAATTTCTGTGTTTCATCGTCAATAAGAAGGTCCAAGGTATACAGTAAACCTGAAGTGAAACATCGGAATCTAAAACTGGACTCACAGGAGAGGTTTAATTCAAAGAGAAGTAGAGTGTCTGTCCACTTGTACTTATGTCGGCATTGAGCTTTTTGTATTACATTCGGATGCAATTTCTGTGTTTCATCGTCAATAAGAAGGTCCAAGGGATACAGAAAACCTGAAGTGAAGCATCGGACTCTAAAACTGGACTCACAGGAGAGGTTTAAAACAAAGAAAGTTAGAGTGTCTGTCCTCTTGTACTTAAGTCGTCATTGTGACTTTTGTATTAAATTCGGATGCAAATTCTGTGTTTGATCATCAATAAGAAGGTCCAAGGTATACAGTAAACCTGAAGTGAAGCATCGGAATCTAAAACTCAACTCTCAGGAGAGGTTCAAACCATAGAAAGTTATAGTGTCTGTCTTCTTGTACTTAAGTCAGCATTGTGCCTTTTGTATTAAATTCGGATGCAATTTCTGTGTTTCATCGTCAATACGAAGGTCCAAGGTATACAATAACCTGAAGTGAAACACCTGAATCTAAAACTGGACTCACAGGAGAGGTTCAAATCACAGGAAGTTAGAGTGTCAGTCCTCTTGTACTTAAGCCGTCATTGTGCATTTTGTATTAAATTCGGATGCAATTTCTGTGCTTCATCGTCAATAAGAAGGTCCAAGGGATACAGTAAACCTTAAGTGTAGATTCGGAATCTAAAACTGGACTCACAGGAGAGGTTCAAATCATAGAAAGTTAGAGTGGCAGTCCTCTTCTACTTACGTCGGCATTGTGCCTCTTGTATTAAATTCGGATGCAATTCCTATGTTTCTTCGTGAATAAGAAGGTCCAAGGGATGCAGTAAACCTGAAGTGAAGATTCGGAATCTAACCCTGGACTCACAGGAGAGGTTCAAATCACAGAAAGTTAGAGTGTCAGTCCTATTGTACTTAAGTCGGAATTGTGCCTTTTGTATTAAATTCGGATGCAGTTCCTGTGTTTCATCGTCAATAAGGAGGTCCAAGGTATACAGTAAACCTGAAGAGAAGCATCGGAATCTAAAACTGGACTCACAGGAGAGGTTCAAATCATAGAAAGTTAGAGTGTCAGTCTTCTTGAACATAGGTCGGCATTGGGCCTTTTGTATTATATTCGGATGCAATTTCTGTGTTTCACCGTCAATAAAAAGGTCCAAGGTATACAGTAAACCTGAAGTGAAGCATCGGAATCTATAACTGGACTCACAGGACAGGTTCAAATCATAGAAAGTAAGTGTGTCAGTCCTCTTGTACTTAAGTCGGCATTGTGCCTTTTGTATTAAATTCAGATGCAAATTCTGTGTTTGATCATCAATAAGAAGGTCCAAGTTATACAGTAAACTTGTAGTGAGCATCGGAATCTAAAACTCAACTCACAGCAGAGGTTCAAATCATAGAAAGTTATAGTGTCAGTCCTCTTGTACATAAGTCGGCATTGTGCCTTTTGTATTAAATTCGGATGCAATTTCTGTGTTTCATCGTCAATAAGAAGGTCCAAGGTATATAGTAAACCTGAAGTGAAGCATCGGAATCTAGAACTGGACTCACAGGAGAGGTTCAAATCATAGAAAGTTAGAGTGTCACTCCCCTTGTACTTAAGTCGACATTGTGCCTTTTGTATTAAATTCGGATGCAATTTCTGTGTTTCATCGTCAATAAGAAGGTCCAACTGATACAGTAAACCTGAAGTGAAGCATCGGAATCTAAAACTTTACTCATAGGTGATGTTTAAATCAAAGAAAGTTAGAGTGTTAGTCCTCTTGTACTTAAGTCGGCATTGTGCCTTTTGTATTAAATTCAGATGCAAATTCTGTGTTTGATCATCAATAAGAAGGTCCAAGTTATACAGTAAACTTGAAGTGAAGCATCGGAATCTAAAACGCAACTCACAGGAGAGGTTCAAATCATAGAAAGTTATAGTGTCAGTCCTCTTGTACTTAAGTCGGCATTGTGCCTTTTGTATTAAATTCGGATGCAGTTCCTGTGTTTCATCGTCAATAAGAAGGAACAAGGTATACAGTAAACCAGAAGTGAAGCATCGGAATCTAAAACTGGACTCACAGGAGACGTCCCAATCATAGATAGTTAGAGTGCCAGTCCTCTTGTACTTAAGTCGGCATTGTGACTTTTGTATTAAATTCGGATGCAGTTACTGTCTTTCATCGTCAATAAGAATGTCCGAGGTATACAGTAAACCAGAAGTGAAACATCGGAATCTAAAACTGGACTCACAGGAGAGGTTCACATCATAGAAAGTTAGTGTGTCAGTCCCCTTGTACTTAAGTCGGCATTGTGACTTTTGTATTAAATTCGGATGCAATTTCTGTGTTTCATCGTCAATAAGATGGTCCAAGGGATACAGTAAACCTGAAGTGAAGCATCGGAATCTAAAACTGGTCTCACAGGACAGGTTCAAATCATAGATAGTTGGAGAGTCACTCCTCTTGTACTTAAGTCGACATTGTGCCTGTTGTATTAAATTCGGATGCAATTTCTGTGTTTCATCGTCAATAAGAAGGTCCAAGGTATACAGTAAACCTGAAGTGAAGCAACAGAATCTAAAACTGGACTCACAGGATATTTTCAATTCATAGAAGGTTATAGTGTCAGTCCTCTTGTTCTTAAGTCTGCCTTGTGCCTTTTGTAATAAATTCGGATGGAATTTCTGTGTTTCATCGTCAGTAAGAACGTCCGAGGTATACAGCAAACCTGAAGTGAAGCATCGGAATCTAAAACTCGACTCACTGGAGAGGTTCAAATCATAGAAAATTAGTGTGTCAGTCCTCTTTTGCTTAAGTCTTCATTGTGCCTTTTGTTTTAAATTAGGATCCAATTTCTGTGTTTCATCGTCAATAAGAAGGTCCAAGGTATACAGTAAACCTGAAGTGAAACATCGGAATCTAAAACTGGACTCACAGGAGAGGTTTAATTCAAAGAGAAGTAGAGTGTCTGTCCACTTGTACTAATGTCGGCATTGAGCTTTTTGTATTACATTCGGATGCAATTTCTGTGTTTCATCGTCAATAAGAAGGTCCAAGGGATACAGAAAACCTGAAGTGAAGCATCGGAATCTAAAACTGGACTCACAGGAGAGGTTTAAAACAAAGAAAGTTAGAGTGTCTGTCCTCTTGTACTTAAGTCGTCATTGTGACTTTTGTAATAATTCGGATGTAAATTCTGTGTTTGATCATCAATAAGAAAGTCCAAGGTATACAGTAAACCTGAAGTGAAGCATCGGAATCTAAAACTCAACTCTCAGGAGAGGTTCAAACCATAGAATGTTATAGTGTCTGTCTTCTTGTACTTAAGTCAGCATTGTGCCTTTTGTATTAAAATCGGATGCAATTTCTGTGTTTCATCGACAATACGAAGGTCCAAGGTATACAATAACCTGAAGTGAAACACCTGAATCTAAAACTGGACTCACAGGAGAGGTTCAAATCATAGAAAGTTAGAGTGTCAGTCCCCTTGTACTTAAGTCGGCATTGGTACTTTTGTATTAAATTCGGATGCAATTCCTGTGTTTCATCGGGAATAAGAAGGTCCAAGGGATACAGTAAACCTTAAGTGAAGATTCGGAATCTAACACTGGACTCACAGGAGAGGTTCAAATCACAGGAAGTTAGAGTGTCAGTCCTCTTGTACTTAAGTCGTCATTGTGCCTTTTGTATTAAATTCGGATGCAATTTCTGTGCTTCATCGTCAATAAGAAGGTCCAAGGGATACAGTAAACCTAAGGTGAAGCATCGGAATCTAAAACTGGACTCACAGGAGAGGTTCAAATAATAGAAAGTTAGAGTGGCAGTCCTCTTCTACTTACGTCGGCATTGTGCCTCTTGTATTAAATTCGGATGCAATTCCTGTGTTTCTTCGTGAATAAGAAGGTCCAAGGGGTGCAGTAAACCTGAAGTGAAGATTCGGAATCTAACCCTGGACTCACAGGAGAGGTTCAAATCACAGAAAGTTAGAGTGTCAGTCCTATTGTACTTAAGTCGGAATTGTGCCTTTTGTATTAAATTCGGATGCAGTTCCTGTGTTTCATCGTCAATAAGGAGGTCCAAGGTATACAGTAAACCTGAAGAGAAGCATCGGAATCTAAAACTGGACTCACAGGAGAGGTTCAAATCATAGAAAGTTAGAGTGTCAGTCCTCTCGAACATAGGTCGGCATTGGGCCTTTTGTATTATATTCGGATGCAATTTCTGTGTTTCACCGTCAAGAAGAAGGTCCAAGGTATACAGTAAACCTGAAGTGAAGTATCGGAATCTAAAACTGGACTCACGGGTGAGGTTCAAATCATAGAAAGTTAGAGTGTCTGTCCTCTTGTACTTAGGTCGGCATTGTGCCTTTTGTATTAAATTCGGATGCAATTTCTGTGCTTCATCGTCAATAAGAAGGTCCAAGTGATACAGAAAGCCTGAAGTGAAGCATCGGAATCTATAACTGGACTCACAGGACAGGTTCAAATCATAGAAAATGAGAGTGTCAGTCCTCTTGTACTTAAGTCGGCATTGTGCCTTTTGTATTAAATTCAGATGCAAATTCTGTGTTTGATCATCAATAGGAAGGTCCAAGTTATACAGTAAACTTGTAGTGAAGCATCGGAATCTAAAACTCAACTCACAGGAGAGGTTTAAATCAAAGAATGTTAGAGTGTCTGTCCTCTTGTACTTAAGTCGGCATTGTGCCTTTTGTATTAAATTCGGATGCAATTTCTGTGTTTCATCGTCAATAAGAAGGTCCAAGGTATATAGTAAACTTGAAGTGAAGCATCGGAATTTAGAACTGGACTCACAGGAGAGGTTCAAATCATAGAAAGTTAGAGTGTCACTCCCCTTGTACTTAAGTCGACATTGTGCCTTTTGTATTAAATTCGGATGCAATTTCTGTGTTTCATCGTCAATAAGAAGGTCCAACTGATACAGTAAACCTGAAGTGAAGCATCGGAATCTAAAACTTTACTCATAGGTGATGTTTAAATCAAAGAAAGTTAGAGTGTCTGTCCTCTTGTACTTAAGTCGGCATTGTGCCTTTTGTATTAAATTCGGATGCAATTTCTGTGTTTCATCGGCAATAAGAAGGGCCAAGGTATACAGTAAACCAGAAGTGAAGCATCGGAATCTAAAACTGGACTCACAGGAGACGTCCCAATCATAGATAGTTGGAGTGTCAGTCCTCTTGTACTTAAGTCGGCATTGTGACTTTTGTATTAAATTCGGATGCAATTACTGTCTTTCATCGTCAATAAGAATGTCCGAGGTATACAGTAAACCAGAAGTGAAACATCGGAATCTAAAACTGGACTCACAGGAGACGTCCCAATCATAGATAGTTAGAGTGTCAGTCCTCTTGTACTTAAGTCGGCATTGTGACTTTTGTATTAAATTCGGATGCAATTACTGTCTTTCATCGTCAATAAGATGGTCCAAGGGATACAGTAAACCTGAAGTGAAGCATCAGAATCTAAAACTGGACTCACAGGATATTTTCAATTCATAGAAAGTTATAGTGTCAGTCCTCTTGTTCTTAAGTCTGCCTTGTGCCTTTTGTAATAAATTCGGATGGAATTTATGTGTTTCATCGTCAGTAAGAACGTCCGAGGTATACAGCAAACCTGAAGTGAAGCATCGGAATCTAAAACTCGACTCACTGGAGAGTTTCAAATCATAGAAAATTAGTGTGTCAGTCCTGTTTTGCTTAAGTCTTCATTGTGCCTTTTGTTTTAAATTAGGATCCAATTTCTGTGTTTCATCGTCAATAAGAAGGTCCAAGGTATACAGTAAACCTGAAGTGAAACATCGGAATCTAAAACTGGACTCACAGGAGAGGTTTAATTCAAAGAGAAGTAGAGTGTCTGTCCACTTGTACTTATGTCGGCATTGAGCTTTTTGTATTACATTCGGATGCAATTTCTGTGTTTCATCGTCAATTAGAAGGTCCAAGGGATACAGAAAACCTGAAGTGAAGCATCGGAATCTAAAACTGGACTCACAGGAGAGGTTTAAAACAAAGAAAGTTAGAGTGTCTGTCCTCTTGTACTTAAGTCGTCATTGTGACGTTTGTATTAAATTCGGATGCAAATTCTGTGTTTGATCATCAATAAGAAAGTCCAAGGTATACAGTAAACCTGAAGTGAAGCATCGGAATCTAAAACTCAACTCTCAGGAGAGGTTCAAACCATAGAATGTTATAGTGTCTGTCTTCTTGTACTTAAGTCAGCATTGTGCCTTTTGTATTTAAATCGGATGCAATTTCTGTGTTTTATCGACAATACGAAGGTCCAAGGTATACAATAACCTGAAGTGAAACACCTGAATCTAAAACTGGACTCACAGGAGAGGTTCAAATCATAGAAAGTTAGAGTGTCAGTCCCCTTGTACTTAAGTCGGCATTGGTACTTTTGTATTAAATTCGGATGCAATTCCTGTGTTTCATCGGGAATAAGAAGGTCCAAGGGATACAGTAAACCTTAAGTGAAGATTCGGAATCTAACACTGGACTCACAGGAGAGGTTCAAATCACAGGAAGTTAGAGTGTCAGTCCTCTTGTACTTAAGTCGTCATTGTGCCTTTTGTATTAAATTCGGATGCAATTTCTGTGCTTCATCGTCAATAAGAAGGTCCAAGGGATACAGTAAACCTAAGGTGAAGCATCGGAATCTAAAACTGGACTCACAGGAGAGGTTCAAATAATAGAAAGTTAGAGTGGCAGTCCTCTTCTACTTACGTCGGCATTGTGCCTCTTGTATTAAATTCGGATGCAATTCCTGTGTTTCTTCGTGAATAAGAAGGTCCAAGGGATGCAGTAAACCTGAAGTGAAGATTCGGAATCTAACCCAGGACTCACAGGAGAGGTTCAAATCACAGAAAGTTAGAGTGTCAGTCCTATTGTACTTAAGTCGGAATTGTGCCTTTTGTATTAAATTCGGATGCAGTTCCTGTGTTTCATCGTCAATAAGGAGGTCCAAGGTATACAGTAAACCTGAAGAGAAGCATCGGAATCTAAAACTGGACTCACAGGAGAGGTTCAAATCATAGAAAGTTAGAGTGTCAGTCCTCTCGAACATAGGTCGGCATTGGGCCTTTTGTATTATATTCGGATGCAATTTCTGTGTTTCACCGTCAATAAGAAGGTCCAAGGTATACAGTAAACCTGAAGTGAAGTATCGGAATCTAAAACTGGACTCACGGGTGAGGTTCAAATCATAGAAAGTTAGTGTGTCTGTCCTCTTGTACTTAAGTCGGCATTGTGCCTTTTGTATTAAATTCGGATGCAATTTCTGTGCTTCATCGTCAATAAGAAGGTCCAAGTGATACAGAAAGCCTGAAGTGAAGCATCGGAATCTATAACTGGACTCACAGGACAGGTTCAAATCATAGAAAGTGAGAGTGTCAGTCCTCTTGTACTTAAGTCGGCATTGTGCCTTTTGTATTAAATTCAGATGCAAATTCTGTGTTTGATCATCAATAGGAAGGTCCAAGTTATACAGTAAACTTGTAGTGAAGCATCGGAATCTAAAACTCAACTCACAGGAGAGGTTCAAATCATAGAACGATATAGTGTCAGTCCTCTTGTACTTAAGTCGGCATTGTGCCTTTTGTATTAAATTCGGATGCAATTTCTGTGTTTCATCGTCAATAAGAAGGTCCAAGGTATATAGTAAACTTGAAGTGAAGCATCGGAATTTTCAACTGGACTCACAGGAGAGGTTCAAATCATAGAAAGTTAGAGTGTCACTCCCCTTGTACTTAAGTCGACATTGTGCCTTTTGTATTAAATTCGGATGCAATTTCTGTGTTTCATCGTCAATAAGAAGGTCCAACTGATACAGTAAACCTGAAGTGAAGCATCGGAATCTAAAACTTTACTCATAGGTGATGTTTAAATCAAAGAAAGTTAGAGTGTCTGTCCTCTTGTACTTAAGTCGGCATTGTGCCTTTTGTATTAAATTCGGATGCAATTTCTGTGTTTCATCGGCAATAAGAAGGGCCAAGGTATACAGTAAACCAGAAGTGAAGCATCGGAATCTAAAACTGGACTCACAGGAGACGTCCCAATCATAGATAGTTAGAGTGTCAGTCCTCTTGTACTTAGGTCGGCATTGTGACTTTTGTATTAAATTCGGATGCAATTACTGTCTTTCATCGTCAATAAGAATGTCCGAGGTATACAGTAAACCAGAAGTGAAACATCGGAATCTAAAACTGGACTCACAGGAGAGGTTCACATCATAGAAAGTTAGTGTGTCAGTCCCCTTGTACTTAAGTCGGCATTGTGACTTTTGTATTAAATTCGGATGCTATTTCTGTGTTTCATCGTCAATAAGATGGTCCAAGGGATACAGTAAACCTGAAGTGAAGCATCGGAATCTAAAACTGGACTCACAGGAGAGTTTCAAATCGTATAAAGTTAGAGTGTCAGTCCTATTTTACTTAAGTCGGCATTGTGCCTTTTGTATTAAATTCGGATGCAATTCCTGTGTTTGATCATCAATAAGAAGGTCCAAGCAATGCAGTAAACCTGAAGTGAAGCATCGGAATCTAAAATTGGACTCACAGGAGAGGTTCAAATCACAGAAAGTTAGAGTGTCAGTCCGCTTGTACTTACGTCGGCTTTGTGCCTTTTGTATTACCTTCGGATGCAATTTCTGTGTTTCATCGTGAATAAGAAAGTTCAAGGGATACAGTAAACCTGAAGTGAAGCATCGGAATCTAAAACTGGTCTCACAGGACAGGTTCAAATCATAGAAAATTAGTGTGTCAGTCCTCTTGTACTTAAGTCGGCATTGTGCCTTTTGTATTAAATTCGGATTCAATTTCTGTGTGTCATTGTCAATAAGAGGGTCAAAGGTATACAGTAAACCTGAAGTGAAGCATCGGAATCTAAAACTGGACTCACAGGAGCGGTTCAAATCATAGAAAGTTAGAGAGTCACTCCTCTTGTACTTAAGTCGACATTGTGCCTGTTGTATTAAATTCGGATGCAATTTCTGTGTTTCTTCGTCAATAAGAAGGTCCAAGGGATACAGTAAACCTGAAGTGAAGCATCGGAATCTAAAACTGGACTCACAGGAGAAGTTTAAATCAGAGAAAATTAGAGTGTCTGTCCTCTTGTACTTAAGTCGGCATTGTGCCTGTTGTATTAAATTCGGATGCAATTTCTGTGTTTCATCGTCAATAAGAAGGTCCAAGGTATACAGTTAACCTGAAGTGAAGCATCGGAATCTAAAACTGGACTCACAGGATATTTTCAATTCATAGAAAGTTATAGTGTCAGTCCTCTTGTTCTTAAGTCTGCCTTGTGCCTTTTGTAATAAATTCGGATGCAATTTCTGTGTTTCATCGTCAGTAAGAACGTCCGAGGTATACAGCAAACCTGAAGTGAAGATTCGGAATCTAAAACTCGACTCACTGGAGAGGATCAAATCATAGAAAATTAGTGTGTCAGTCCTCTTTTGCTTAAGTCTTCATTGTGCCTTTTGTATTAAATTAGGATCCAATTTCTGTGTTTCAACGTCAATAAGAAGGTCCAAGGTATACAGTAAACCTGAAGTCAAGCATCGGAATCTAAAACTGGACTCACAGGAGAGGTTTAATTCAAAGAGAGCTAGAGTGTCTGTCCTCTTGTACTTATGTCGGCATTGAGCTTTTTGTATTACATTCGGATGCAATTTCTTTGTTTCATCGTCAATACGAAGGTCCAAGGGATACAGAAAACCTGAAGTGAAGCATCGGAATCTAAAACTTGACTCACAGGAGAGGTTTAAAACTAAGAAAGTTAGAGTGTCTGTCCTCTTGTACTTAAGTCGTCATTGTGAGTTTTGTATTAAATTCGGATGCAATTTCTGTGTTTCATCGTCAATAAGAAGGACCAAGGTATATAGTAAACCTGAAGTGAAGCATCGGAAACTAAAACTATACTCACAGGAGAGGTTCAAATCATAGAATGTTAGAGTGTCACACCCCTTGTACTTAAGTCGACATTGTGCTTTTTGTATTAAATTCGGATGCAATTTCTGTGTTTCATCGTCAATAAGAAGGTCCAACGGATACAGTTAACCTGAAGTGAAGCATCGGAATCTAAAACTGGACTCATAGGAGAAGTTTAAATCAAAGAAAGTTAGAGTGTCTGTCCTCTTGTACTTAAGTCGTCATTGTGCCTTTTGTATTAAATTCGGATGCAATTTCTGTGTTTCATCGACAATAAGAAGGGCCAAGGTATACAGTAAACCAGAAGTGAATCATCGGAATCTAAAACTGGACTCACAGGTGACGTTCCAATCATAGATAGTTAGAGTGTCAGTCCTCTTGTACTTAAGTCGGCATTGTGACTTTTGTATTAAATTCGGATGCAATTACTGCCTTTCATCGTCAATAAGAATGTCTGAGGTATACAGTAAACCAGAAGTGAAACATCGGAATCTAAAACTGGACTCACAGGAGAGGTTCACATCATAGAAAGTTAGTGTGTCAGTCCCCTTGTACTTAAGTCGGCATTGTGACTTTTGTATTAAATTCGGATGCAATTTCTGTGTTTCATCGTCAATATGATGGTCCAAGGGATACAGTAAACCTGAAGTGAAGCATCGGAATCTAATACTGGACTCACATTAGAGTTTCAAATCGTATAAAGTAAGAGTGTCAGTCCTATTTTACTTAAGTCGGCATCGTGCCTTTTGTATTAAATTCGAAAGCAATTCCTGTGTTTGATCATCAATAAGAAGGTCCAAGGAATACAGTAAATCTGAAGTGAAGCATCAGAATCTAAAATTGGACTCACAGGAGAGGTTCAAATCACAGAAAGTTAGAGTGTCAGTCCTCTTGTACTTATGTCGGCATTGTGCCTTTTGTATTAACTTCGGATGCAATTTCTGTGTTTCATCGTGAATAAGAAAGTTCAAGGGATACAGTAAACATGAAGTGAAGCATCGGAATCTAAAACTGGTCTCACAGGGGAGGTTCAAATCATAGAAAGTTAGTGTGTCAGTCCTCTTGTACTTAAGTCGGCATTGTGCCTTTTGTATTAAATTCGGATTCAATTTCTGTGTGTCATTGTCAATAAGAGGGTCAAAGGTATACAGTAAACCTGAAGTGAAGCATCGGAATCTAAAACTGGACTCACAGGAGCGGTTCAAATCATAGAAAGTTAGAGCGTCACTCCTCTTGTGCTTAAGTCGACATTGTGCCTGTTGTATTAAATTCGGATGCAATTTCTGTGTTTCTTCGTCAATAAGAAGGTCCAAGGGATACAGTAAACCTGAAGTGAAGTATCGGAATCTAATACTGGACTCACAGGAGAGGTTCAAATCATAGAAAGTGGGAGTGTCAGTCCTCTTGTACTTAAGTCGCGCATTGTGCCTTTTGTATTAAATTCGGATCCAATTTCTGTGTTTGATCATCAATAAGAAGGTCCAAGTTACACAGTAAACCTGAAGTGAAGCATCGGAATCTAAAACTCAACTCACAGGTGAGGTTGAAATCATAGAAAGTTATAGTGTCAGTCCTCTTGTACTTAAGTCGGCATTGTGCCTTTTGTATTAAATTCGGATGCAATTTCTGTGTTTCATCGTCAATAAGAAGGTCCAAGGTATATAGTATACCTGAAGTGAAGCATCGGAATCTAAAACTGGACTCACAGGAGAAGTTCAAGACATAGAAAGTTAGAGTGTCACTCCCCCTGTACTGAAGTCGACATTGTGCCTTTTGTATTAAATTCGGATGCAATTTCTGCGTTTCATCGTCAACAAGAAGGACCAAGGGATACAGTAAACCTGAAGTGAAGCATCGGAATCTAAAACTAGACTCACATTAGAAGTTTAAATCAAAGAAAGTTAGAGAGTCTGTCCTCTTGCACTTAAGTCGGCATTGTGCCTTTTGTATTAAACTCGGATGCGATTTCTGTGTTTCATCAACAATAAGAAGGGCTAGGTATAGAGTAAACCTGAAGTGAAGCATCGGAATCTAAAACTGGACTCACAGGAGACGTTCCAATCATAGATAGTTAGAGTGTCAGTCCTCTTGTACTTAAGTCGGCATTGTGACTTTTGTATTATATTCGGATGCAATACCTGTGTTTCATCGTCAATAAGAAGGTCCAAGGTATACAGTAAAACTGAAGAGAAGCATCGGAATCTAAAACTGGACTCACAGGAGTGGTTCACATCATAGAAATTTAGAGTGTCTGTCCTCTTGTACTTATGTCGGCATTGTGCCTTTTGTATTAAATTCGGATGCAATTTCTGTGTTTCATCGTCAATAAGATGGTCCAAGGTATACAGTAAATCTGAAGAGAAGCATCGGAATCTAAAACTGGACTCACAGGAGAGGTTCAAATAATAGAAAGTTAGAGTGTCAGTCCTCTTCTACTTTCGTCGACATTGTGCCTTTTGTATTAAATTCGGATGCAATTTCTGTGTTTCATCGTCAATAAGAAGGTCCATGGGATACAGTAAACCTGAAGTGAAGCATCGGAATCTAAAACTGGACTCACAGGAAACGTTTAAATCAAAGACAGTTATGGTGTCTGTCCTCTTGTACTTAAGTCGGCGTTGTGCCTTTTGTATTAAATTCGGATGCATTTTCGGTGTTTCATCGTCAATAAGAAGGTCCAAGGTATACAGTAAACCTGATGTGAAGCATCGGAATCTAAAACTGGACTCACAGGAGAGGTTCAATTCATAGGAAGTTATAGTGTCCGTCCAATTGTACTTCAGTCTGCCTTGTGCCTTTTGTAATAAATTCATATGTAATTTCTGTGTTTCATCGTCAATAAGAAGGTCCAAGGTATACAGTAAACCTAAAGTGAACCATCGTAATCTAAAACTAGACTCACTGGAGAGGTTGAAATCATAGAAAGTTAAGGTGTCAGTCCTCTTCTACTTACGTCGGCATTGTGCTTTTTGTATTAATTTCGGATGCAATTTCTGTGTTTCATCGTCAATACGAAGGTCCAAGGTATACAGTAAACCTGAAGTGAAGCATCGGAATCTAAAACTGGACTCACAGGAGAGGTTCAAATCATAGATAGTTATAGTGTCAGTCCTCTTGTACTTAAGTCGGCATTGTGCCTTTTGTATTACATTCGGATGCAATTTCTGTGTTTCATCGTCATTAAGAAGGTGCAAGTTATATAGTAAACCTGAAGTGAGGCACCGTAATCTATAACTGGACTCACAGGAGAGGTTCAAATCATAGAAAGATAGAGTGTCAGTCCTTTTGAACTTATGTCGGCATTAAGCCTTATGTATTAAATTCGGATGCAATTTCTATGTTTCATCGTCAATATGAAGGTAAAAGGGATACAGTAAACCTGAAGTGAAGCATCGGAATGTAAAACTTGACTCACAGGAGAAGTTTAAATCAAAGAAAATTAGAGTGTCTGTCCTCTTGTACTGAAGTCGGCATTGTGCCTTTTGTATTAAATTCGGATGCGGTTTCTGTGTTTCATCGACAATAAGAAGGGCCAAGGTATACAGTAAACCTGAAGTGAAGCATTGGAATCTAAAACTGGACTCACAGGAGACGTTCCAATCATAGATAGTTAGAGTGTCAGTCCTCTAGTACTTAAGTAGGCATTGTGACTTTTGTATTAAATTCGGATGCAATTCCTGTGTTTCATCGTCAATAAGAAGGTCCAAGGTATACAGTAAAACTGAACAGAAGCATCGGAATCTAAAACTGGACTCACCAAAGTGGTTCACATCATAGAAATTTAGAGTGTCTGTCCACTTGTACTTATGTCGGCATTGTGCGTTTTGTATTAAATTCGGATGCAATATCTGTGTTTCATCGTCAATAAGATGGTCCAAGGTATACAGTACACCTGAAGAGAAGCATCGGAATCTAAAACTGGACTCACAGGAGAGGTTCAAATAATAGAAAGTTAGAGTGTCAGTCCTCTTCTACTTTCGTCGGCATTGTGCCTTTTGTATTTAATTCGGATGCAATTTCTGTGTTTGATCATCAATAAGAAGGTCCACGGTATACATTAAACATGAAGTGAAGCATCTGAATCTAAAACTCAACTCACAGGAAAGGTTCAAATCATAGAAAGTTTTAGTGTCAGTCCTCTTCTACTTAAGTCGGCATTGTGCCTTTTGTATTAAATTCGGATACAATTTCTGTGTTTCATCGTCAATAAGAAGGTCAAAGGTATACAGTAAACCTGAGGTGAAGCATCGGAATCTAAAACCGGATTCACAGGAGCAATTCAAATCATAGTAAGTTAGTGTGTCACGCCTCTTGTACGTAAGTCGACATTGTGCCTTTTGTATTAAATTCGGATGCAATTTCTGTGTTTCATCGTCAATAAGAAGGTCCAAGGGATACAGTAAACCTGAAGTGAAGCATCGGAATCTAAAACTGGACTCACAGGAGACGTTTAAATCAAAGAAAGTTAGGGTGTCTGTCCTCTTGTACTTAAGTCGGCATTGTGCCTTTTGTATTAAATTCGGATGCAATTTCGGTGTTTCATCGTCAATAAGAAGGTCCAAGGTATACAGTAAACCTGACGTGAAGCATCGGAAAAAAAAACTGGACTCACAGGAGAGGTTCAATTCATAGAAAGTTATAGTGTCCGTCCTATTGTACTTCAGTCTGCCTTGTGCCTTTTGTAATAAATTCGGATCCAATTTCTGTGTTTCATCGTCAATATGAAGGTCCAAGGGATACAGTAAACCTGAAGTGAAGCATCGGAATCTAAAACTTGACTCACAGGAGAAGTTTAAATCAAAGAAAGTTAGGGTGTCTGTCCTCTTGTACTTAAGTCGGCATTGTGCCTTTTGTATTAAATTCGGAGGCAATTTCTGTGTTTGATCATCAATAAGAAGGTCCAAGGTATACATTAAACATGAAGTGAAGCATCTGAATCTAAAACTGAACTCACAGGAAAGGTTCAAATCATAGAAAGTTATAGTGTCAGTCCTCTTCTACTTAAGTCGGCATTGTGCCTTTTGTATTAAATTCGGATACAATTTCTGTGTTTCATCGTCAATAAGAAGGTCAAAGGTATACAGTAAACCTGAAGTGAAGCATCGGAATCTAAAACCGGACTCACAGGAGCAATTCAAATCATAGTAAGTTAGTGTGTCACGCCTCTTGTACGTAAGTCGACATTGTGCCTTTTGTATTAAATTCTGATGGAATTTCTGTGTTTCATCGTCAATAAGAAGGTCCAAGGGATACAGTAAACCTGAAGTGAAGCATCGGAATCTAAAACTGGGCTCACAGGAGACGTTTAAATCAAAGAAAGTTAGGGTGTCTGTCCTCTTGTACTTAAGTCGGCATTGTGCCTTTTGTATTAAATTCGGATGCAATATCTATGTTTCATCGACAATAAGAATGTCCAAGGTATACAGTAAAACTGAAGAGAAGCATCGGAATCTAAAACTGGACTCACAGGAGTGGTTCACATCATAGAAAGTCAGAGTGTCAATCCTCTTGTACTTAAGTCGGCATTGTGCCTTTTGTATTGAATTCGGATGCAATTTCTGTGTTTCATCGTCAACAAGAAGGTCAAAGATATACAGTAAACCTGAAGTGAAGCATCGGAATCTGAAACTAGATTCACAGGAGCGGTTAAAATCACAGAAAGTTAGAGTGTCACTCCTCTTGTACTTAAGTCAACATTGTGCCTTTTGTATTACCTTCCGATGCAATTTCTGTGTTTCATCGTCAATAAGAAGGTCCAAGGGATACAGTAAACCTGAAGTGAAGCATCGGAATCTAAAACTGGACTCACAGGAGAAGTTTATGTCAAAGAAAGTTAGAGTGTCTGTCCTTTTGTACTTAAGTCGGCATTGTGCCTTTTGTATTACATTCCGATGCAATTTCTGTGTTTCATCGTCAATAAGAAAGTCCAAGGTATACAGTAAACCTGAAGTGAAGCATCGGTATCTAAAACTGGACTCACAGGAGAGTTTCAATTTATAGAAAGTTATAGTGTCAGTCCTCTTCTACTTAAGTCTGCCTTGTGCCTTTTGTAATAAATTCGGATGCAATTTCTGTGTTTCATCGTCAATAAGAACATCCAAGGAATACTGCAAACGTGAAGTGAAGCATCGGAATCTAAAACTGGACTCACAGGAGAGGTTTAAATCAAAGAAAGTTACAGTGTCTGTCCTCTTGTACTTAAGTCGTCATTGTGACTTTTGTATTAAATTCGGCTGCAATTACTGTGTTTCATCGTCAATAAGAAGGTCCAAGGTATAAAGTAAACCTGAAGTGAAGCATCGGAATCTAAAACTGGTCTCACAGGAGAGGTTCAAATCACAGAAAGTTAGAGTGTCAGTCCTCTTGTACTTAAGGCGGCATTGTGGCTTTTGTATTATATTCGGATGCAATTTCTGTGTTTGATCATCAATAAGAACGTCCAAGGTATACAGTAAACCTGAGGTGAATCATCT
The DNA here is from genome assembly GCF_021461395.2 of Schistocerca americana. Lineage (NCBI taxonomy): Eukaryota > Metazoa > Arthropoda > Insecta > Orthoptera > Acrididae > Schistocerca > Schistocerca americana. Next base: position 1,069,482,794 of record NC_060120.1, on the reverse strand, counting down.
GAATCTAAAACTCAACTCACAGGAGAGGTTCAAATCATAGAATGTTATAGTGTCAGTCCTCTTCTACTTAAGTCGGCATTGTTCCTTTTGTATTAAATTCGTATACAATTTCTGTGTTTCATCGTCAATAAGAAGGTAAAAGGTATACAGTAAACCTGAAGTGAAGCATTGGAATCTAAAACTGGACTCACAGGAGCAATTCAAATCATAGAAAGTTAGAATGTCACTTCTCTTGTACTTAAGTCGACATTGTGCCTTTTGTATTAAATTCGGATGCAATTTATGTGTTTCATCGTCAATAAGATGGTCCAATTCATACAGTAAACCTGAAGTGAAGCATCGGAATCTAAAACTGGACTCACAGGAGACGTTTAAATCAAAGAAAGTTAGAATGTCTGTTGTCTTGTACTTAAGTCGGCATTGTGCATTTTGTATTAAATTCGGATGCAATTTCGGTGTTTCGTCGTCAATAAGAAGGTCCAAGGTATACAGTAAACCTGATGTGATGCATCGGAATCTAAAACTGGACTCACAGGAGAGGTTCAATTCATAGAAATTATAGTGTCCGTCCGCTTGTACTTAAGTCTGCCTTGTGCCTTTTGTAATAAATTCGGATGCAATTTCTGTGTTTCATCGTCAATAAGAAGGTCCAAGGTATACATAAAACCTAAAGTGAAGCATCGGAATCGAAAACTGGACTCACAGGAGAGGTTCAAATCATAGAAAGTTAAGGGGTCAGACCTCTTCTACTTACGTCTGCATTGTGCTTTTTGTATTAATTTCGGATGCAATTTCTGTGTTTCATCGTCAATAAGAAGGTCCAAGGTATACTGTAAACCTGAAGTGAAGCATCGGAATCTAAAACTGGACTCTCAGGAGAGGTTCAAATCATAGATAGTTATAGTGTCAGTCCTCTTGTACTTAAGTCGGCTTTGTGCCTTTTGTATTAAATTTGGATGCAATTTCTGTGTTTCATCGTCAATAAGAAGTTCCAAGGTATATAGTAAACCTGACGTCAGGCACCGGAATCTATAACTGGACTCACAGGAGAGGTTCCAATCATAGAAAGTTAGAGCGTCAGTCCTCATGTACTTAAGTCGGCATTGTGCCTTTTGTATTAAATTCGGATGCTATTTCTGTGCTTCATAGTCAATAAGAAGGGCCAAGGGATACAGTAAACCTGAAGTGAAGCATCGGAATCTAAAACCGGTCTCACAGGAGAGGTTTGAATCGAAGAAAGTTGGAGTGTCAGTCGTCTTGTACCTAAGTCGGCATTGTGCCTTTTTTTATTAAATTCGGATGCAATTTCTATGTTTCATCGTCAATAAGAAGGTCCAAGGTATACAGTAAAACTGAAGAGAAGCATCGGAATCTAAAACTGGACTCACAGGAGTGATTCACATCATAGAAAGTTAGAGTGTCGGTCCTCTTGTACTTAAGTCGGCATTGTGCCTTTTGTATTAAATTCGGATGCAATTTCTGTGTTTCATCGTCAACAAGAAGGTCAAAGGTATACAGTAAACCTGAAGTGAAGCATCGGAATCTGAATCTGGACTCACAGGAGCGGTTAAAATCACAGAAAGTTAGAGTGTCACTCCTCTTGTACTTAAGTCAACATTGCGCCTTTTGTATTAAATTCGGATGCAATTTCTGTGTTTCATCGTCAATAAGAAGGTTCAAGGGATACAGTAAACCTGAAGTGAAGCATCGGAATCCAAAACTGGACTCACAGGAGAAGTTTATATCAAAGAAAGTTAGAGTGTCAGTCCCCTTGTACTTAAGTCAGCATTGGTACTTTTGTATTAAATTCGGATGCAATTCCTGTGTTTCATCGGGAATAAGAGGGTCCAAGGGATACAGTAAACGTTAAGTGAAGATTCGGAATCTAACACTGGACTCACAGGAGAGGTTCAAATCACAGGACGTTAGAGTGACAGTCCTCTTGTACTTAAGTCGTCATTGTGCCTTTTGTATTACATTCGGATGCAATTTCTGTGCGTCATCGTCAATAAGAAGGTCCAAGGGATACAGTAAACCTGAAGTGAAGCATCGGAATCTAAAACTGGACTCACAGGAGAGGTTCAAATCATAGAAAGTTAGAGTGACAGTCCTCTTCTACTTACGTCGTCATTGTGCCTCTTGTATTACATTCGGATGCAATTCCTGTGTTTCTTCGTGAATAAGAAGGTCCAAGGGATGCAGTAAACCTGAAGTGAAGATTCGGAATCTAACCCTGGACTCACAGGAGAGGTTCAAATCACAGAAAGTTAGAGTGTCAGTCATATTGCCCTTAAGTCGGAATTGTGCCTTTTGTATTAAATTCGGATGCAGTTCCTGTGTTTCATCGTCAATAAGAAGGTCCAAGGTATACAGTAAACCTGAAGAGAAGCATCGGAATCAAAAACTGGACTCACAGGAGAGGTTCAAATCATAGAAAGTTAGAGTGTCAGTCCTCTTGAACTTAGGTCGGCATTTTGCCTTTTGTATTATATTCGGATGCAATATCTGTGTTTCGTCGTCAATAAGAAGGTCCAAGGGATACAGTAAACCTGAAGTGAAGCATCGGAATCTAAAACTGGACTCACAGGAGAGGTTCAAATCATAGAAAGTTTGAGTGTCACTCCCCTTGTACTTAAGTCGACATTGTGCCATTTGTATTAAATTCGGATGCAATTTCTGTGTTTCATCGTCAATAAGAAGGTCCAACGGATACAGTAAACCTGAAGTGAAGCATCGGAATCTAAAACTGGACTCATAGGAGAAGTTTAAATCAAAGAAAGTTAGAGTGTCTTTCCTCTTGTACTTAAGTCGGCATTGTGCCTTTTGTATTAAATTCGGATGCAATTTCTGTGTTTCATCGACAATAAGAAGGGCCAAGGTATACAGTAAACCAGAAGTGAAGCATCGGAATCTAAAACTGGACTCACAGGAGACGATCCAATCATAGATTGTTAGAGTGTCAGTCCTCTTGTACTTAAGTCGGCATTGTGACTTTTGTATTAAATTCGGATGCAAATTTCTGTCTTTCATCGTCAATAAGAACATCCGAGGTATACAGTAAACCAGAAGTGAAACATCGGAATCTAAAACTGGACTCACAGGAGAGGTTCACATCATAGAGAGTTAGTGTGTCAGTCCCCTTGTACTTAAGTCGGCATTGTGACTTTTCTATTAAATTCGGATGCAATTTCTGTGTTTCATCGTCAATAAGATGGTCAAAGGGATACAGTAAACCTGAAGTGAAGCGTCGGAATCTAAAACTGGACTCACAGGAGAAGTTTATGTCAAAGAAAGTTAGAGTGTCTGTCCTTTTGTACTTAAGTCAGCATTGTGCCTTTTGTATTACATTCCGATGCAATTTCTGTGTTTCATCGTCAATAAGAAAGTCCAAGGTATACAGTAAACCTGAAGTGAAGCATCGGTATCTAAAACTGGACTCACAGGAGAGTTTCAATTTATAGAAAGTTATAGTGTCAGTCCTCTTCTACTTAAGTCTGCCTTGTGCCTTTTGTAATAAATTCGGATGCAATTTCTGTGTTTCATCGTCAATAAGAACATCCAAGGAATACTGCAAACGTGAAGTGAAGCATCGGAATCTAAAACTGGACTCACAGGAGAGGTTCAAATCACAGAAAGTTAGAGTGTCAGTCCTCTTGTACTTAAGGCGGCATTGTGGCTTTTGTATTATATTCGGATGCAATTTCTGTGTTTGATCATCAATAAGAACGTCCAAGGTATACAGTAAACCTGAAGTGAATCATCTGAATCTAAAACTCAACTCACAGGAGAGGTTCAAATCATAGAATGTTATAGTGTCAGTCCTCTTCTACTTAAGTCGGCATTGTTCCTTTTGTATTAAATTCGGATACAATTTCTGTGTTTCATCGTCAATAAGAAGGTCAAAGGTATACAGTAAACCTGAAGTGAAGCATTGGAATCTAAAACTGGACTCACAGGAGCAATTCAAATCATAGAAAGTTAGAGTGTCACTTCTCTTGTACTTAAGTCGGCATTGTGCCTTTTGTATTAAATTCGGATGCAATTTATGTGTTAATCGACAATAAGATGGTCCAATTCATACAGTAAACCTGAAGTGAAGCGTCGGAATCTAAAACTGGACTCACAGGAGACATTTAAATCAAAGAAAGTTAGAATGTCTGTTGTCTTGTACTTAAGTCGGCATTGTGCATTTTGTATTAAATTCGGATGCAATTTCGGTGTTTCGTCGTCAATAAGAAGGTCCAAGGTATACAGTAAACCTGATGTGAAGCATCGGAATCTAAAACTGGACTCACAGGAGAGGTTCAATTCATAGAAATTATAGTGTCCGTCCGCTTGTACTTAAGTCTGCCTTGTGCCTTTTGTAATAAATTCGGATGCAATTTCTGTGTTTCATCGTCAATAAGAAGGTCCAAGGTATACAGTAAACCTAAAGTGAAGCATCGGAATCGAAAACTGGACTCACAGGAGAGGTTCAAATCATAGAAAGTTAAGGGGTCAGACCTCCTCTACTTACGTCTGCATTGTGCTTTTTGTATTAATTTCGGATGCAATTTCTGTGTTTCATCGTCAATAAGAAGGTCCAAGGTATACTGTAAACCTGAAGTGAAGCATCGGATTCTAAAACTGGACTCTCAGGAGAGGTTCAAATCATAGATAGTTATAGTGTCAGTCCTCTTGTACTTAAGTCGGCTTTGTGCCTTTTGTATTAAATTTGGATGCAATTTCTGTGTTTCATCGTCAATAAGAAGTTCCAAGGTATATAGTAAACCTGACGTCAGGCACCGGAAACTATAACTGGACTTACAGGAGAGGTTCCAATCATAGAAAGTTAGAGCGTCAGTCCTCATGTACTTAAGTCGGCATTGTGCCTTTTGTATTAAATTCGGATGCTATTTCTGTGCTTCATAGTCAATAAGAAGGGCCAAGGGATACAGTAAACCTGAAGTGAAGCATCGGAATCTAAAACCGGTCTCACAGGAGAGGTTTGAATCGAAGAAAGTTGGAGTGTCAGTCGTCTTGTACTTAAGTCGGCATTGTGCATTTTTTTATTAAATTCGGATGCAATTTCTATGTTTCATCGTCAATAAGAAGGTCCAAGGTATACAGTAAAACTGAAGAGAAGCATCGGAATCTAAAACTGGACTCACAGGAGTGATTCACATCATAGAAAGTTAGAGTGTCGGTCCTCTTGTACTTAAGTCGGCATTGTGCCTTTTGTATTAAATTCGGATGCAATTTCTGTGTTTCATCGTCAACAAGAGGGTCAAAGGTATACAGTAAACCTGAAGTGAAGCATTGGAATCTGAAACAGGACTCACTGGAGCGGTTAAAATCACAGAAAGTTAGAGTGTCACTCCTCTTGTACATAAGTCAACATTGCGCCTTTTGTATTAAATTCGGATGCAATTTCTGTGTTTCATCGTCAATAAGAAGGTTCAAGGGATACAGTAAACCTGAAGTGAAGCATCGGAATCTAAAACTGGACTCACAGGAGAAGTTTATATCAAAGAAAGTTAGAGTGTCAGTCCCCTTGTACTTAAGTCAGCATTGGTACTTTTGTATTAAATTCGGATGCAATTCCTGTGTTTCATCGGGAATAAGAGGGTCCAAGGGATACAGTAAACCTTAAGTGAAGATTCGGAATCTAACACTGGACTCACAGGAGAGGTTCAAATCACAGGACGTTAGAGTGACAGTCCTCTTGTACTTAAGTCGTCATTGTGCCTTTTGTATTACATTCGGATGCAATTTCTGTGCTTCATCGTCAATAAGAAGGTCCAAGGGATACAGTAAACCTGAAGTGAAGCATCGGAATCTAAAACTGGACTCACAGGAGAGGTTCAAATCATAGAAAGTTAGAGTTACAGTCCTCTTCTACTTACGTCGTCATTGTGCCTCTTGTATTAAATTCGGATGCAATTCCTGTGTTTCTTCGTGAATAAGAAGGTCCAAGGGATGCAGTAAACCTGAAGTGAAGATTCGGAATCTAACCCTGGACTCACAGTAGAGGTTCAAATCACAGAAAGTTAGAGTGTCAGTCCTATTGCCCTTAAGTCGGAATTGTGCCTTTTGTATTAAATTCGGATGCAGTTCCTGTGTTTCATCGTCAATAAGAAGGTCCAAGGTATACAGTAAACCTGAAGAGAAGCATCTTAATCCAAAACTGGACTCACAGGAGAGGTTCAAATCATAGAAAGTTAGAGTGTCAGTCCTCTTGAACTTAGGTCGGCATTTTGCCTTTTGTATTATATTCGGATGCAATTTCTGTGTTTCGTCGTCAATAAGAAGGTCCAAGGGATACAGTAAACCTGAAGTGAAGCATCGGAATCTAAAACTGGACTCACAGGAGAGGTTCAAATCATAGGAAGTTTGAGTGTCACTCCCCTTGTACTTAAGTCGACATTGTGCCATTTGTATTACATTCGGATGCAATTTCTGTGTTTCATCGTCAAAAAGAAGGTCCAACGGATACAGTAAACCTGAAGTGAAGCATAGGAATCCAAAACTGGACTCATAGGAGAAGTTTAAATCAAAGAAAGTTAGAGTGTCTTTCCTCTTGTACTTAAGTCGGCATTGTGCCTTTTGTATTAAATTCGGATGCAATTTCTGTGTTTCATCGACAATAAGAAGGGCCAAGGTATACAGTAAACCAGAAGTGAAGCATCGGAATCTAAAACTGGACTCACAGGAGACGTTCCAATCATAGATTGTTAGAGTGTCAGTCCTCTTGTACTTAAGTCGGCATTGTGACTTTTGTATTAAATTCGGATGCAATTTCTGTCTTTCATCGTCAATAAGAATGTCCGAGGTATACAGCAAACCAGAAGTGAAACATCGGAATCTAAAACTGGACTCACAGGAGAGGTTCACATCATAGAGAGTTAGTGTGTCAGTCCCCTTGTACTTAAGTCGGCATTGTGACTTTTCTATTAAATTCTGATGCAATTTCTGTGTTTCATCGTCAATAAGATGGTCAAAGGGATACAGTAAACCTGAAGTGAAGCATCGGAATCTAAAACTGGACTCACAGGAGAGTTTCAAATCGTATAAAGTTAGAGTGTCAGTCCTATTGTACTTAAGTCGGCATTGTGATTTTTGTATTAAATTCGGATGCAATTCCTGTGTTTGATCATCAATAAGAAGGTCCAAGGTATACAGTAAACCTGAAGTGAAGCATCGGAATCTAAAATTAGACTCACAGGAGAGGTTCAAATCACAGAAAGTTAGAGAGTCAGTCCTCTTGTACTTACCTCGGCATTGTGCCTTTTGTATTAACTTCCGATGCAATTTCTGTGTTTCATCGTGAATAAGAAAGTTCAAGGGATACAGTAAACCTGAAGTGAAGCATCGGAATCTAAAACTGGACTCACAGGAGAGGTTCAAATCATAGAAAGTGAGAGTGTCAGTCCTCTCGTACTTAAGTCGGCATTGTGCCTTTTGTATTAAATTCGGATGCAATTTCTGTGTTTGATCATCAATAAGAAGGTCCAAGTTATACAGTAAACCTGAAGTGAAGCATCGGAATCTAAAACTCAACTCACAGGAGAGGTGCAAATCACACAAAGTTAAGAGTGTCAGTCCTCTTGTACATAAGTCGGCATTGTGCCTTTTGTATTAAATTCGGATGCAATTTCTGTGTTTCATCGTCAATAAGAAGGTCCAAGGGATACAGTAAACCTGAAGTGAAGCATCGGAATGTAAAACTGGACTCACAGGAGAGGTTTAAATCAAAGAATGTTAGAGTGTCAGTCCTCTAGTACTTAAGTCGGCATTGTGCCTTTTGTATTAAATTCGGATGCAATTTCTGTGTTTCATCATCAATAAGAATGTCTTAGGTATACTGTAAACCTGAAGTGAAGCATTGTAATCTAAAACTGGACTCACAAGAGAGGTTCCAATCATAGAAAGTTTAGAGTGTCAGTCCTCTTGTACATAAGTCGGCATTGTGCCTTTTGTATTAAATTCGGATGCAATTTCTGTGTTTCATCGTCAATAACAAGGTCCAAGGGATACGGTAAACCTGAAGTGAAGCATCGGAATCTAAAACTGGACTCACAGGAGAGGTTTAAATCAAAGAATGTTAGAGTGTCTGTCCTCTTGTACTTAAGTCGGCATTGTGACTTTTGTATTAAATTCGGATGCAATTTCTGTGTTTCATCGTCTATAAGAAGGTCCAAGGGATACAGTAAACCTGAAGTGAAGCATCGGAATCTAAAACTGGACTCACAGGAGAGGTTTAAATCAAAGAATGATAGAGTGTCTGTCCTCTTGTACTTAAGTCGGCATTGTGCCTTTTGTATTAAATTCGGATGCAATGTCTGTGTTTCATCGTCAATAAGATGGTCCAAGGTATACAGTAAACCAGAAGTGAGGCATTGGAATCTAAATCTGGACTCACAGGAGGGTTTCAAATCATAGAAAGTGAGAGTGTCAGTCCTCTTGATCTTAAGTCGGCATTGTGCCTTTTGTATTAAATTCAGATGCAATTTCTGTGTTTGATCATCAATAAGAAGGTCCAAGGTATACAGTAAACCTGAAGTGAAGCATCGGAATCTAAAACTCAACTCTCAGGAGAGGTTCAAACCATAGAAAGTTATAGTGTCTGTCTTCTTGTACTTAAGTCAGCATTGTGCCTTTTGTATTCAATTCGGATGCAATTTCTGTGTTTCATCGTCAATACGAAGGTCCAAGGTATCCAATAACCTGAAGTGAAACACCGGAATCTGAAACTGGACTCACAGGAGAGGTTCAAATCATAAGAAGTTAGAGTGTCAGTCCCCTTGTACTTAAGTCGGCATTGGTACTTTTGTATTAATTTCGGATGCAATTCCTGTGTTTCACCGGGAATAAGAAGGTCCATGGGATACAGTAAACCTTAAGTGAAGATTCGGAATCTAACACTGGACTCACAGGAGAGGTTCAAATCACAGGAAGTTAGAGTGTCAGTCCTCTTGTACATAAGTCGTCATTGTGCCTTTTGTATTAAATTCAGATGCAAATTCTGTGTTTGATCATCAATAAGAAGGTCCAAGTTATACAGTAAACTTGAAGTGAAGCATCGGAATCTAAAACTCAACTCACAGGAGAGGTTCAAATCAAAGAAATTTATAGTGTCAGTCCTCTTGTACTTAAGTCGGCATTGTGCCTTTTGTATTAAATTCGGATGCAATTTCTGTGTTTCATCGTCAATACGAAGGTCCAAGGTATATAGTAAACCTGAAGTGAAGCGTCGGAATCTGAAACTGGACTCACAGGAGAGGTTCAAATCATATAAAGTTAGAGTGTCACTCCCCTTGTACTTAAGTCGACATTGTGCTTTTTGTATTAAATTCGGATGCAATTTCTGTGTTTCATCGTCAATAAGAAGGTCCAACTGATACAGTAAACCTGAAGTAAAGCATCGGAATCTAAAACTTTACTCATGGGAGAAGTTTAAATCAAAGAAAGTTATAGTGTCAGTCCTCTTGTACTTAAGTCGGCATTGTGCCTTTTGTATTAAATTCGGATGCAATTTCTGTGTTTCATCGACAATAAGAAGGGCCAAGGTATATAGTAAACCAGAAGTGAAGCATCGGAATCTAAAACTGGACTCACAGGAGACGTCCCATTCATAGATAGTTAGAGTGTCAGTCCTCTTGTACTTAAGTCGGCATTGTGACTTTTGTATTAAATTCGGATGCAATTACTGTCTTTCATCGTCAATTTGAATGTCCGACGTATACAGTAAACCAGAAGTGAAACATCGGAATCTAAAACTGGACTCACAGGAGAGGTTCACATCATAGAAAGTTAGTGTGTCAGTCAACTTGTACTTAAGTCAGCATTGTGACTTTTGTATTAAATTCGGATGTAATTTCTGTGTTTCATCGTCAGTAAGCAGGTCCAAGGTATACAGTAAACCTGAAGTGAAGCATCGGAATCTAAAACTGGACTCACAGGAGAGGTTCAAATCATAGAAAGTTAGAGTGTCAGTATTCTTGTACTTAAGTCGGCATTGTGAATTTTGAAATAAATTCGGATGCAATTCCTATGTTTGATCATCAATAAGAAGGTCCAAGGAATACAGTAAACCTGAAGTGAAGCATCGGAATCTAAAATTGGACTTACAGGAGAGGTTCAAATCACAGAAAGTTACAGTGTCAGTCCTCTTGTACTTACGTCGGCATTGTGCCTTTTGTATTAACTTCGGATGCAATTTCTGTGTTTCATCGTGAATAAGAAAGTTCAAGGGATACAGTAAACCTGAAGTGAAGCATCGGTATCTAAAACTGGTCTCACAGGAGAGGTTCAAATCATAGAAAGTTAGTGTGTCAGTCCTCTTGTACTTAAGTCGGCATTGTGCCTTTTGTATTAAATTCGGATTCAATTTATGTGTGTCATTGTCAATAAGAGGGTCAATGGTATACAGTAAACTTGAAGTGAAGCATCGGAATCTAAAACTGGTCTCACAGGAGAGGTTCAAATCATAGAAAGTTAGTGTGTCAGTCCTCTTGTACTTAAGTCCGCATTGTGCCTTTTGTATTAAATTCGGATGCAATTTCTGTGCTTCATCGTCAATAAGAAGGTCCAAGTGATACAGAAAGCCTGAAGTGATACATCGGAATCTATAACTGGACTCACAGGAGAGGTTCAAATCATAGAAAGTGAGAGTGTCAGTCCTCTTATACTTAAGTCGGCATTGTGCCTTTTGTATTAAATTCAGATGCAAATTCTGTGTTTGATCATCAATAAGAAGGTCCAAGTTATACAGTAAACTTGAAGTGAAGCATCGGAATCTAAAACTCAACTCACAGGAGAGGTTCAAATCATTGAAAGTTATAGTGTCAGTCCTGTTGTACTTAAGTCGGCATTGTGCCTTTTGTATTAAATTCGGATGCAATTTCTGTGTTTCATCGTCAATAGGAAGGTCCAAGGTATATAGTAAACCTGAAGTGAAGCATCGGAATCTAAAACTGGACTCACAGGAGAGGTTCAAATCATAGCAAGTTAGAGTGTCACTCCCCTTGTACTTAAGTCGACATTGTGCCTTTTGTATTAAATTCGGATGCAATTTCAGTGTTTCATCGTCAATAAGAAGGTCCAACTGATACAGTAAACCTGAAGTGAAGCATCGGAATCTAAAACTTTACTCACAGGAGAAGTTTAAATCAAAGAAAGTTAGAGTGTCTGTCCTCTTGTACTTAAGTCGGCATTGTGCCTTTTGTATTAAATTCGGATTCAATTTCTGTGTGTCATTGTCAATAAGAGGGTCCAAGGGATACAGTAAACCTTAAGTGAAGATTCGGAATCTAACACTGGACTCACAGGAGAGGTTCAAATCACAGGACGTTAGAGTGACAGTCCTCTTGTACTTAAGTCGTCATTGTGCCTTTTGTATTACATTTGGATGCAATTTCTGTGCTTCATCGTCAATAAGAAGGTCCAAGGGATACAGTAAACCTGAAGTGAAGCATCGGAATCTAAAACTGGACTCACAGGAGAGGTTCAAATCATAGAAAGTTAGAGTTACAGTCCTCTTCTACTTACGTCGTCATTGTGCCTCTTGTATTAAATTCGGATGCAATTCCTGTGTTTCTTCGTGAATAAGAAGGTCCAAGGGATGCAGTAAACCTGAAGTGAAGATTCGGAATCTAACCCTGGACTCACAGGAGAGGTTCAAATCACAGAAAGTTAGAGTGTCAGTCCTATTGCCCTTAAGTCGGAATTGTGCCTTTTGTATTAAATTCGGATGCAGTTCCTGTGTTTCATCGTCAATAAGAAGGTCCAAGGTATACAGTAAACCTGAAGAGAAGCATCGGAATCTAAAACTGGACTCACAGGAGAGGTTCAAATCATAGAAAGTTAGAGTTTCAGTCCTCTTGAACTTAGGTCGGCATTTTGCCTTTTGTATTATATTCGGATGCAATTTCTGTGTTTCGTCGTCAATAAGAAGGTCCAAGGGATACAGTAAACCTGAAGTGAAGCATCGGAATCTAAAACTGGACTCACAGGAGAGGTTCAAATCATAGAAAGTTTGAGTGTCACTCCCCTTGTACTTAAGTCGACATTGTGCCATTTGTATTAAATTCGGATGCAATTTCTGTGTTTCATCGTCAATAAGAAGGTCCAACGGATACAGTAAACCTGAAGTGAAGCATAGGAATCTAAAACTGGACTCATAGGAGAAGTTTAAATCAAAGAAAGTTAGAGTGTCTTTCCTCTTGTACTTAAGTCGGCATTGTGCCTTTTGTATTAAATTCGGATGCAATTTCTGTGTTTCATCGACAATAAGAAGGGCCAAGGTATACAGTAAACCAGAAGTGAAGCATCGGAATCTAAAACTGGACTCACAGGAGACGTTCCAATCATAGATTGTTAGAGTGTCAGTCCTCTTGTACTTAAGTCGGCATTGTGACTTTTGTATTAAATTCGGATGCAATTTCTGTCTTTCATCGTCAATAAGAATGTCCGAGGTATACAGTAAACCAGAAGTGAAACATCGGAATCTAAAACTGGACTCACAGGAGAGGTTCACATCATAGAGAGTTAGTGTGTCAGTCCCCTTGTACTTAAGTCGGCATTGTGACTTTTCTATTAAATTCGGATGCAATTTCTGTGTTTCATCGTCAATAAGATGGTCAAAGGGATACAGTAAACCTGAAGTGAAGCATCGGAATCTAAAACTGGACTCACAGGAGAGTTTCAAATCGTATAAAGTTAGAGTGTCAGTCCTATTGTACTTAAGTCGGCATTGTGCCTTTTGTATTAAATTCGGATGCAATTCCTGTGTTTGATCATCAATAAGAAGGTCCAAGGTATACAGTAAACCTGAAGTGAAGCATCGGAATCTAAAATTAGACTCACAGGAGAGGTTCAAATCACAGAAAGTTAGAGAGTCAGTCCTCTTGTACTTACCTCGGCATTGTGCCTTTTGTATTAACTTCGGATGCAATTTCTGTGTTTCATCGTGAATAAGAAAGTTCAAGGGATACAGTAAACCTGAAGTGAAGCATCGGAATCTAAAACTGGACTCACAGGAGAGGTTCAAATCATAGAAAGTGAGAGTGTCAGTCCTCTCGTACTTAAGTCGGCATTGTGCCTTTTGTATTAAATTCGGATGCAATTTCTGTGTTTGATCATCAATAAGAAGGTCCAAGTTATACAGTAAACCTGAAGTGAAGCATCGGAATCTAAAACTCAACTCACAGGAGAGGTTCAAATCACACAAAGTTAAGAGTGTCAGTCCTCTTGTACATAAGTCGGCATTGTGCCTTTTGTATTAAATTCGGATGCAATATCTGTGTTTCATCGTCTATAAGAAGGTCCAAGGGATACAGTAAACTTGAAGTGAAGCATCGGAATCTAAAACTGGACTCACAGGAGAGGTTTAAATCAAAGAATGATAGAGTGTCTGTCCTCTTGTACTTAAGTCGGCATTGTGCCTTTTGTATTAAATTCGGATGCAATTTCTGTGTTTCATCGTCAATAAGATGGTCCAAGGTATACAGTAAACCAGAAGTGAAGCATTGGAATCTAAATCTGGACTCACAGGAGGGTTTCAAATCATAGAAAGTGAGAGTGTCAGTCCTCTTGATCTTAAGTCGGCATTGTGCCTTTTGTATTAAATTCAGATGGAATTTCTGTGTTTGATCATCAATAAGAAGGTCCAAGGTATACAGTAAACCTAAAGTGAAGCATCGGAATCTAAAACTCAACTCTCAGGAGAGGTTCAAACCATAGAAAGTTATAGTGTCTGTCTTCTTGTACTTAAGTCAGCATTGTGCCTTTTGTATTCAATTCGGATGCAATTTCTGTGTTTCATCGTCAATACGAAGGTCCAAGGTATCCAATAACCTGAAGTGAAACACCGGAATCTAAAACTGGACTCACAGGAGAGGTTCAAATCATAAGAAGTTAGAGTGTCAGTCCCCTTGTACTTAAGTCGGCATTGGTACTTTTGTATTAATTTCGGATGCAATTCCTGTGTTTCACCGGGAATAAGAAGGTCCATGGGATACAGTAAACCTTAAGTGAAGATTCGGAATCTAACACTGGACTCACAGGAGAGGTTCAAATCACAGGAAGTTAGAGTGTCAGTCCTCTTGTACTTAAGTCGTCATTGTGCCTTTTGTATTAAATTCAGATGCAAATTCTGTGTTTGATCATCAATAAGAAGGTCCAAGTTATACAGTAAACTTGAAGTGAAGCATCGGAATCTAAAACTCAACTCACAGGAGAGGTTCAAATCATAGAAATTTATAGTGTCAGTCCTCTTGTACTTAAGTCGGCATTGTGCCTTTTGTATTAAATTCGGATGCAATTTCTGTGTTTCATCGTCAATACGAAGGTCCAAGGTATATAGTAAACCTGAAGTGAAGCATCGGAATCTGAAACTGGACTCACAGGAGAGGTTCAAATCATATAAAGTTAGAGTGTCACTCCCCTTGTACTTAAGTCGACATTGTGCTTTTTGTATTAAATTCGGATGCAATTGCTGTGTTTCATCGTCAATAAGAAGGTCCAACTGATACAGTAAACCTGAAGTAAAGCATCGGAATCTAAAACTTTACTCATGGGAGAAGTTTAAATCAAAGAAAGTTAGAGTGTCTGTCCTCTTGTACTTAAGTCGGCATTGTGCCTTTTGTATTAAATTCGGATGCAATTTCTGTGTTTCATCGACAATAAGAAGGGCCAAGGTACATAGTAAACCAGAAGTGAAGCATCGGAATCTAAAACTGGACTCACAGGAGACGTCCCAATCATAGATAGTTAGAGTGTCAGTCCTCTTGTACTTAAGTCGGCATTGTGACTTTTGTATTAAATTCGGATGCAATTACTGTCTTTCATCGTCAATTTGAATGTCCGAGGTATACAGTAAACCAGAAGTGAAACATCGGAATCTAAAACTGGACTCACAGGAGAGGTTCACATCATAGAAAGTTAGTGTGTCAGTCCCCTTGTACTTAAGTCAGCATTGTGACTTTTGTATTAAATTCGGATGCAATTTCTGTGTTTCATCGTCAGTAAGCAGGTCCAAGGTATACAGTAAACCTGAAGTGAAGCGTCGGAATCTAAAACTGGACTCACAGGAGAGGTTCAAATCATAGAAAGTTAGAGTGTCAGTATTCTTGTACTTAAGTCGGCATTGTGAATTTTGTAATAAATTCGGATGCAATTCCTATGTTTGATCATCAATAAGAAGGTCCAAGGAATACAGTAAACCTAAAGTGAAGCATCGGAATCTAAAATTGGACTCACAGGAGAGGTTCAAATCACAGAAAGTTAGAGTGTCAGTCCTCTTGTACTTACGTCGGCATTGTGCCTTTTGTATTAATTTCGGATGCAATTTCTGTGTTTCATCGTGAATAAGAAAGTTCAAGGGATACAGTAAACCTGAAGTGAAGCATCGGTATCTAAAACTGGTCTCACAGGAGAGGTTCAAATCATAGAAAGTTAGTGTGTCAGTCCTCTTGTACTTAAGTCGGCATTGTGCCTTTTGTATTAAATTCGGATTCAATTTCTGTGTGTCATTGTCAATAAGAGGGTCAATGGTATACAGTAAACCTGAAGTGAAGCATCGGAATCTAAAACTGGTCTCACAGGAGAGGTTCAAATCATATAAAGTTAGTGTGTCAGTCCTCTTGTACTTAAGTCCGCATTGTGCCTTTTGTATTAAATTCGGATGCAATTTCTGTGCTTCATCGTCAATAAGAAGGTCCACGTGATACAGAAAGCCTGAAGTGATACATCGGAATCTATAACTGGACTCACAGGAGAGGTTCAAATCATAGAAAGTGAGAGTGTCAGTCCTCTTATACTTAAGTCGGCATTGTGCCTTTTGTATTAAATTCAGATGCAAATTCTGTGTTTGATCATCAATAAGAAGGTCCAAGTTATACAGTAAACTTGAAGTGAAGCATCGGAATCTAAAACTCAACTCACAGGAGAGGTTCAAATCATTGAAAGTTATAGTGTCAGTCCTCTTGTACTTAAGTCGGCATTGTGCCTTTTGTATTAAATTCGGATGCAATTTCTGTGTTTCATCGTCAATAGGAAGGTCCAAGGTATATAGTAAACCTGAAGTGAAGCATCGGAATCTAAAACTGGACTCACAGGAGAGGTTCAAATCATAGCAAGTTAGAGTGTCACTCCCCTTGTACTTAAGTCGACATTGTGCCTTTTGTATTAAATTCGGATGCAATTTCTGTGTTTCATCGTCAATAAGAAGGTCCAACTGATACAGTAAACCTGGAGTGAAGCATCGGAATCTAAAACTTTACTCATAGGAGAAGTTTAAATCAAAGAAAGTTAGAGTGTCTGTCCTCTTGTACTTAAGTCAGCATTGTGAGTTTTGTATTAAATTCGGATTCAATTTCTGTGTGTCATTGTCAATAAGAGGGTTAAAGGTATACAGTAAACCTGAAGTGAAGCATCGGAATCTAAAACTGGTCTCACAGGAGAGGTTCAAATCATAGAAAGTTATAGTGTCAGTCCTCTTGTACTTAAGTCGGCATTGTGACTTTTGTATTAAATTCGGATGCAATTACTGTCTTTCATCGTCAATAAGAATGTCCGAGGTATACAGTAAACCAGAAGTGAAACATCGGAATCTAAAACTGGACACACAGGAGAGGTTCACATCATAGAAAGTTAGTGTGTCAGTCCCCTTGTACTTAAGTCGGCATTGTGACTTTTGTATTAAATTCGGATGCAATTTCTGTGTTTCATCGTCAATAAGATGGTCCAAGGGATACAGTAAACCTGAAGTGAAGCGTCGGAATCTAAAACTGGACTCACAGGAGAGTTTCAAATCGTATAAAGGTAGAGTATCAGTCCTATTTTACTTAAGTCGGCATTGTGCCTTTTGTATTAAATTCGGATGCAATTCCTGTGTTTGATCATCAATAAGAAGGTCCAAGGAATACAGTAAACCTGAAGTGAAGCATCGGAATCTAAAATTGGACTCACAGGAGAGGTTCAAAGCACAGAAAGTTAGAGTGTTAGTCCTCTTGTACTTACGTCGGCATTGTGCCTTTTGTAATAACTTCGGATGCAATTTCTGTGTTTCATCGTGAATAAGAAAGTTCAAGGGATACAGTAAACCTGAAGTGAAGCATCGGAATCTAAAGCTGGTCTCACAGGACAGATTAAAATCATAGAAAGTTAGTGTGTCAGTCCTCTTGTACTTAAGTCAGCATTGTGCCTTTTGTATTAAATTCGGATTCAATTTCTGTGTGTCATTGTCAATAAGAGGGTCAAAGGTATACAGTAAACCTGAAGTGAAGCATCGGAATCTAAAACTGGACTCACAGGAAGCGGTTCAAATCATAGAAAGTTAGAGAGTCACTCCCCTTGTACTTAAGTCGTCATTGTGCCTGTTGTATTAAATTCGGATGCAATTTCTGTGTTTCTTCGTCAATAAGAAGGTCCAAGGGATACAGTAAACCTGAAGTGAAGCATCGGAATTTAAAACTGGACTCACAGGAGAAGTTTAAATCAAAGAAAAGTAGAGTGTCTGTCCTCTTGTACTTAAGTCGGCATTGTGCCTGTTGTATTAAATTCGGATGCAATTTCAGTGTTTCATCGTCAATAAGAAGGTCCAAGGTATACAGTAAACCTGAAGTGGAGCATCGGAATCTAAAACTGGGCTCACAGGATATTTTCAATTCATAGAAAGTTATAGTGTCAGTCCTCTTGTTCGTAAGTCTGCCTTGTGCCTTTTGTAATAAATTCGGATGCAATTTCTGTGTTTCATCGTCATTAAGAACGTCCGAGGTATACAGCAAACCTGAAGTGAAGCATCGGAATCTAAAACTCGACTCACTGGAGAGGTTCAAATCATAGAAAATTAGTGTGTCAGTCCTCTTTTGCTTAAGTCTTCATTGTGCCTTTTGTATTAAATTAGGATCCAATTTCTGTGTTTCATCGTCAATAAGAAGGTCCAAGGTATACAGTAAACCTGAAGTGAAGCATCGGAATCTAAAACTGGACTCACAGGAGTGGTTTAATTCAAAGAGAGCTAGAGTGTCTGTCCTCTTGTACTTATGTCGGCATTGAGCTTTTTGTATTACATTCGGATGCAATTTCTGTATTTCATCGTCAATAAGAAGGTCCAAGGGATACAGAAAACCTGAAGTGAAGCATCGGAATCTAAAACTGGACTCACAGGAGAGGTTTAAAACAAAGAAAGTTAGAGTGTCTGTCCTCTTGTACTTAAGTCGTCATTGTGACTTTTGTATTAAATTCGGATGCAATTTCTGTGTTTCATCGTAAATAAGAAGGTCCAAGGTATATAGTAAACCTGAAGTGAAGCATCGGAATCTAAAACTGGAATCACAGGAGAGGTTCAAATCATAGAAAGTTAGAGTGTCACTCCCCTTGTACTTAAGTCGACATTGTGCTTTTTGTATTAAATTCGGATGCAATTTCTGTGTTTCATCGTCAATAAGAAGGTCCAACGGATACAGTTAACCTGAAGTGAAGCATCGGAATCTAAAACTGGACTCATAGGAGAAGTTTAAATCAAAGAAAGTTAGAGTGTCTGTCCTCTTGTACTTCAGTCGGCATTGTGCCTTTTGTATTAAATTCGGATGCAATTTCTGTGTTTCATCGACAATACGAAGGGCCAAGGTATACAGTTAACCAGAAGTGAAGCATCGGAATCTAAAACTGGACTCACAGGAGACGTTCCAATCATAGATAGTTAGAGTGTCAGTCCTCTTGTACTTAAGTCGGCATTGTGACTTTTGTATTAAATTCGGATGCAATTACTGTCTTTCATCGTCAATAAGAATGTCTGAGGTATACAGTAAACCAGAAGTGAAACATCGGAATCTAAAACTGGACTCACAGGAGAGGTTCACATCATAGAAAGTTAGTGTGTCAGTCCCCTTGTACTTAAGTCGGCATTGTGACTTTCATATTAAATTCGGATGCAATTTCTGTGTTTCATCGTCAATAAGATGGTCCAAGGGATACAGTAAACCTGAAGTGAAGCATCGGAATCTAATACTGGACTCACATTACAGTTTCAAATCGTATAAAGTTAGAGTGTCAGTCCTATTTTACTTAAGTCGGCATTGTGCCTTTTGTATTAAATTCGGATGCAATTCCTATGTTTGATCATCAATAAGAAGGTCCAAGGAATACAGTAAACCTGAAGTGAAGCATCGGAATCTAAAATTGGACTCACAGGAGAGGTTCAAATCACAGAAAGTTAGAGTGTCAGTCCTCTTGTACTTACGTCGGCATTGTGCCTTTTGTATTAACTTCGGATGCAATTTCTGTGTTTCATCGTGAATAAGAAAGTTCAAGGGATACAATAAACCTGAAGTGAAGCATCAGAATATAAAACTGGTCTCACAGGAGAGGTTCAAATCATAGAAAGTTAGTGTGTCAGTCCTCTTGTACTTAAGTCGGCATTGTGCCTTTTGTATTAAATTCGGATTCAATTTCTGTGTGTCATTGTCAATAAGAGGGTCAAAGGTATACAGTAAACCTGAAGTGAAGCATCGGAATCTAAAACTGGACTCACAGGAGCGGTTCAAATCATAGAAAGTTAGAGAGTCACTCCTCTTGTACTTATGTCGACATTGTGCCTGTTGTATTAAATTCGGATGCAATTTCTGTGTTTGATCATCAATAATAAGGTCCAAGGAATACAGTAAACCTGAAGTGAAGCATCGGAATCTAAAATTGGACTCACAGGAGAGGTTCAAATCACAGAAATTTAGAGTGTCAGTCCTCTTGTACTTACGTCGGCATTGTGCCTTTTGTATTAACTTCGGATGCAATTTCTGTGTTTCATCGTGAATAAGAAAGTTCAAGGGATACAGTAAACCTGAAGTGAAGCATCGGAATCTAAAACTGGTCTCACAGGACAGGTTCAAATCATAGAAAGTTAGTGTGTCAGTCCTCTTGTACTTAAGTCGGCATTGTGCCTTTTGTATTAAATTCGGATTCAATTTCTGTGTGTCATTGTCAATAAGAGGGTCAAAGGTAAACAGTAAACCTGAAGTGAAGCATCGGAATCTAAAACTGGACTCACAGGAGCGGTTCAAATCATAGAAAGTTAGAGAGTCACTCCTCTTGTACTTAAGTCGACATTGTGCCTGTTGTATTAAATTCGGATGCAATTTCTGTGATTCTTCGTCAATAAGAAGGTCCAAGGGATACAGTAAACCTGAAGTGAAGCATCGGAATCTAAAACTGGAGTCACAGGAGAAGTTTAAATCAAAGAAAATTAGAGTGTCTGTACTCTTGTACTTAAGTCGGCATTGTGCCTGTTGTATTAAATTCGGATGCAATTTCTGTGTTTCATCGTCAGTAAGAAGGTCCAAGGTATACAGTAAACCTGAAGTGAAGCATCAGAAACTAAAACTGGACTCACAGGATATTTTCAATTCATAGAAAGTTATAGTGTAAGTCCTCTTGTTCGTAAGTCTGCCTTGTGCCTTTTGTAATAAATTTGGATGCAATTTCTGTGTTTCATCGTCGGTAAGAACGTCCGAGGTATACAGCAAACCTGAAGTGAAGCATCGGAAGCTAAAACTTGACTCACTGGAGAGGTTCAAATCATAGAAAATTAGTGTGTCAGTCCTCTTTTGCTTAAGTCTTCATTGTGCCTTTTGTATTAAATTAGGATCCAATTTCTGTGTTTCATCGTCAATAAGAAGTTCCAAGGTATACAGTAAACCTGAAGTGAAGCATCGGAATCTAAAACTGGACTCACAGGAGTGGTTTAATTCAAAGAGAGCTAGAGTGTCTGTCCTCTTGTACTTATGTCGGCATTGAGCTTTTTGTATTACATTCGGATGCAATTTCTGTGTTTCATCGTCAATAGGAAGGTCCAAGGGATAGAAAAACCTGAAGTGAAGCATCGGAATCTAAAACTGGACTCACAGGAGAGGTTTAAAACAAAGAAAGTTAGAGTGTCTGTCCTCTTGTACTTAAGTCGTCATTGTGACTTTTGTATTAAATTCGGATGCAATTTCTGTGTTTCATCGTCAATAAGAAGGTCCAAGGTATATAGTAAACCTGAAGTGAAGCATCGGAATCTAAAACTGGACTCACAGGAGAGGTTCAAATCATAGAAAGTTAGAGTGTCACTCCCCTTGTACTTAAGTCGACATTGTGCTTTTTGTATTAAATTCGGATGCAATTTCTGTGTTTCATCGTCAATAAGAAGGTCCAACGGATACAGTTAACCTGAAGTGAAGCATCGGAATCTAAAACTGGACTCATAGGAGAAGTTTAAATCAAAGAAAGTTAGAGTGTCTGTCCTCTTGTACTTAAGTCGGCATTGTGCCTTTTGTATTAAATTCGGATGCAATTTCTGTGTTTCATCGACAATAAGAAGGGCCAAGGTATACAGTAAACCAGAAGTGAAGCATCGGAATCTAAAACTGGACTCACAGGAGACGTTCCAATCATAGATAGTTAGAGTGTCAGTCCTCTTGTACTTAAGTCGGCATTGTGACTTTTGTATTAAATTCGGATGCAATTACTGTCATTCATCGTCAATAAGAATGTCTGAGGTATACAGTAAACCAGAAGTGAAACATCGGAATCTAAAACTGGACTCACAGGAGAGGTTCACATCATAGAAAGTTAGTGTGTCAGTCCCCTTGTACTTACGTCGGCATTGTGCCTTTTGTATTAACTTCGGATGCAATTTCTGTGTTTCATCGTGAATAAGAAAGTTCAAGGGATACAGTAAACCTGAAGTGAAGCATCAGAATCTAAAACCGGTCTCACAGGAGAGGTTCAAATCATAGAAACTTAGTGTGTCAGTCCTCTTGTACTTAAGTCGGCATTGTGCCTTTTGTATTAAATTCGGATTCAATTTCTGTGTGTCATTGTCAATAAGAGGGTCAAAGGTATACAGTTAACCTGAAGTGAAGCATCGGAATCTAAAACTGGACTCACAGGAGCGGTTCAAATCATAGAAAGTTAGAGAGTCACTCCTCTTGTACTTATGTCGACATTGTGCCTGTTGTATTACATTCGGATGCAATTTCTGTGTTTGATCATCAATAATAAGGTCCAAGGAATACAGTAAACCTGAGGTGAAGCATCGGAATCTAAAATTAAACTCACAGGAGAGGTTCAAATCACAGAAATTTAGAGTGTCAGTCCTCTTGTACTTACGTCGGCATTGTGCCTTTTGTATTAACTTCGGATGCAGTTTCTGTGTTTCATCGTGAATAAGAAAGTTCAAGGGATACAGTAAACCTGAAGTGAAGCATCGGAATCTAAAACTGGTCTCACAGGACAGGTCCAAATCATAGAAAGTTTGTGTGTCAGTCCTCTTGTACTTAAGTCGGCATTGTGCCTTTTGTATTAAATTCGGATTCAATTTCTGTGTGTCATTGTCAATAAGAGGGTCAAAGGTATACAGTAAACCTGAAGTGAAGCATCGGAATCTAAAACTGGACTCACAGGAGCGGTTCAAATCATAGAAAGTTAGAGAGTCACTCCTCTTGTACTGAAGTCGACATTGTGCCTGTTGTATTAAATTCGGATGCAATTTCTGTGTTTCTTCGTCAATAAGAAGGTCCAAGGGATACAGTAAACCTGAAGTGAAGCATCGGAATCTAAAACTGGACTCACAGGAGAAGTTTAAATCAAAGAAAATTAGAGTGTCTGTCCTCTTGTACTTAAGTCGGCATTGTGCCTGTTGTATTAAATTCGGATGCAATTTCTGTGTTTCATCGTCAATACGAAGGTCCAAGGTATACAGTAAACCTGAAGTGAAGCATCGGAATCTAAAACTGGACTCACAGGATATTTTCAATTCATAGAAAGTTATAGTGTCAGTCCTCTTGTTCTTAAGTCTGCCTTGTGCCTTCTGTAATAAATTCGGATGCAATTTCTGTGTTTCATCGTCAGTAAGAACGTCCGAGGTATACAGCAAACCTGAAGTGAAGCATCGGAATCTAAAACTCGACTCACTGGAGAGGTTCAAATCATAGAAAATTAGTGTGTCAGTCCTCTTTTGCTTAAGTCTTCATTGTGCCTTTTGTATTAAATTAGGATCCAATTTCTGTGTTTCATCGTCAATAAGAAGGTCCAAGGTATACGGTAAACCTGAAGTGAAGCATCGGAATCTAAAACTGGACTCACAGGAGAGGTTTAATTCAAAGAGAGCTAGAGTGTCTGTCCTCTTGTACTTATGTCGGCATTGAGCTTTTTGTATTACATTCGGATGCAATTTCTGTGTTTCATCGTCAATAAGAAGGTCCAAGGGATACAGAAAACCTGAAGTGAAGCATCGGAATCTAAAACTGGACTCACAGGAGAGGTTTAAAACAAAGAAAGTTAGAGTGTCTGTACTCTTGTACTTAAGTCGTCATTGTGACTTTTGTATTAAATTCGGATGCAATTTCTGTGTTTCATCGTCAATAAGAAGGTCCAAGGTATATAGTAAACCTGAAGTGAAGCATCGGAATCTAAAACTGGACTCACAGGAGAGGTTCAAATCATAGAAAGTTAGAGTGTCACTCCCCTTGTACTTAAGTCGACATTGTGCTTTTTGTATTAAATTCGGATGCAATTTCTGTGTTTCATCGTCAATAAGAAGGTCCAACGGATACAGTTAACCTGAAGTGAAGCATCGGAATCTAAAACTGGACTCATAGGAGAAGTTTAAATCAAAGAAAGTTAGAGTGTCTGTCCTCTTGTACTTAAGTCAGCATTGTGCCTTTTGTATTAAATTCGGATGCAATTTCTGTGTTTCATCGACAATAAGAAGGGCCAAGGTATACAGTAAACCAGAAGTGAAGCATCGGAATCTAAAACTGGACTCACAGGAGACGTTCCAATCATAGATAGTTAGAGTATCAGTCCTCTTGTACTTAAGTCGGCATTGTGACTTTTGTATTAAATTCGGATGCAATTACTGTCTTTCATCGTCAATAAGAATGTCTGAGGTATACAGTAAACCAGAAGTGAAACATCGGAATCCAAAACTGGACTCACAGGAGAGGTTCACATCATAGAAAGTTAGTGTGTCTGTCCTCTTGTACTTAAGTCGGCATTGTGCCTTTTGTATTAAATTCGGATGCAATTTCTGTGCTTCATCGTCAATAAGAAGGTCCAAGTGATACAGAAAGCCTGAAGTGATACATCGGAATCTATAACTGGACTCGCAGGAGAGGTTCAAATCATAGAAAGTGAGAGTGTCAGTCCTCTTATACTTAAGTCGGCATTGTGCCTTTTGTATTACATTCAGATGCAAATTCTGTGTTTGATCATCAATAAGAAGGTCCAAGTTATACAGTAAACTTGAAGTGAAGCATCGGAATCTAAAACTCAACTCACAGGAGAGGTTCAAATCATAGAAAGTTATAGTGTCAGTCCTCTTGTACTTAAGTCGGCATTGTGCCTTTTGTATTAAATTCGGATGCAATTTCTGTGTTTCATCGTCAATAAGAAGGTCCAAGGTATATAGTAAACCTGAAGTGAAGCATCGGAATCTAAAACTGGACTCACAGGAGAGGTTCAAATCATAGAAAGTTAGAGTGTCACTCCCCTTGTACTTAAGACGACATTGTGCCTTTTGTATTAAATTCGGATGCAATTTCTGTGTTTCATCGTCAATAAGAAGGTCCAACTGATACAGTAAACCTGAAGTGAAGCATCGGAATCTAAAACTTTACTCATAGGAGAAGTTTAAATCAAAGAAAGTTAGAGTGTCTGTCCTCTTGTACTTAAGTCGGCATTGTGCCTTTTGTATTAAATTCGGATTCAATTTCTGTGTGTCATTGTCAATAAGAGGGTCAAAGGTATACAGTAAACCTGAAGTGAAGCATCGGAATCTAAAACTGGTCTCACAGGAGAGGTTCAAATCATAGAAAGTTATAGTGTCAGTCCTCTTGTACTTAAGTCGGCATTATGACTTTTGTATTAAATTCGGATGCAATTACTGTCTTTCATCGTCAATAAGAATGTCCGAGGTATACAGTAAACCAGAAGTGAAACATCGGAATCTAAAACTGGACTCACAGGAGAGGTTCACATCATAGAAAGTTAGAGTGTAATTCCCCTTGTACTTAAGTCGGCATTGTGACTTTTGTATTAAATTCGGATGCAATTTCTGTGTTTCATCGTCAATAAGATGGTCCAAGGGATACAGTAAACCTGAAGTGAAGCGTCGGAATCTAAAACTGGACTCACAGGAGAGTTTCAAATCGTATAAAGTTAGAGTATCAGTCCTATTTTACTTAAGTCGGCATTGTGCCTTTTGTATTAAATTCGGATGCAATTCCTGTGTTTGATCATCAATATGAAGGTCCAAGGAATACAGTAAACCTGAAGTGAAGCATCGGAATCTAAAATTGGACTCACAGGAGAGGTTCAAATCACAGAAAGTTAGAGTGTTAGTCCTCTTGTACTTACGTCGGCATTGTGCCATTTGTATTAACTTCGGATGCAATTTCTGTGTTTCATCGTGAATAAGAAAGTTCAAGGGATACAGTAAACCTGAAGTGAAGCATCGGAATCTAAAACTGGTCTCACAGGACAGATTAAAATCATAGAAAGTTAGTCTGTCAGTCCTCTTGTACTTAAGTCAGCATTGTGCCTTTTGTATTAAATTCGGATTAATTTCTGTGTGTCATTGTCAATAAGAGGGTCAAAGGTATACAGTAAACCTGAAGTGAAGCATCGGAATATAAAACTGGACTCACAGGAGCGGTTCAAATCATAGAAAGTTAGAGAGTCACTCCTCTTGTACTTAAGTCGACATTGTGCCAGTTGTATTAAATTCGGATGCAATATCTGTGTTTCATCGTCAATAAGAAGGTCCAAGGTATACAGTAAACCTGAAGTGAAGCATCGGAATCTTAAACTGGACTCACAGGATATTTTCAATTCATAGAAAGTTATAGTGTCAGTCCTCTTGTTCGTAAGTCTGCCTTGTGCCTTTTGTAATAAATTCGGATGCAATTTCTGTGTTTCATCGTCAGTAAGAACGTCCGAGGTATACAGCAAACCTGAAGTGAAGCATCGGAATCTAAAACTCGACTCACAGGAGAGGTTCAAATCATAGAAAGTTAGAGTGTCACTCCCCTTGTACTTAAGTCGACATTGTGCTTTTTGTATTAAATTCGGATGCAATTTCTGTGTTTCATCGTCAATAAGAAGGTCCAACGGATACAGTTAACCTGAAGTGAAGCATCGGAATCTAAAACTGGACTCATAGGAGAAGTTTAAATCAAAGAAAGTTAGAGTGTCTGTCCTCTTGTACTTAAGACGGCATTGTGCATTTTGTATTAAATTCGGATGCAATTTCTGTTTTTCATCGACAATAAGAAAGGCGAAGGTATACAGTAAACCAGAAGTGAAGCATCGGAATCTAAAACTGGACTCACTGGAGACGTTCCAATCATAGATAGTTAGAGTGTCAGTCCTCTTGTACTTAACTCGGCATTGTGACTTTTGTATTAAATTCGGATGCAATTACTGTCTTTCGTCGTCAATAAGAATGTCTGAGGTATACAGTAAACCAGAAGTGAAACATCGGAATCTAAAACTGGACTCACAGGAGAGGTTCACATCATAGAAAGTTAGTGTGTCAGTCCCCTTGTACTTAAGTCGGCATTGTGACTTTTGTATTAAATTCGGATGTAATTTCTGTGTTTCATCGTCAATAAGATGGTCCAAGGGATACAGTAAACTTGAAGTGAAGCATCGGAATCTAATACTGGACTCACATTAGAGTTTCAAATCGTATAAAGTTAGAGTGTCAGTCCTTTTTTACTTAAGTCGGCATTGTGCCTTTTGTATTAAATTCGGATGCAATTCCTATGTTTGATCATCAATAAGAAGGTCCAAGGAATACAGTAAACCTGAAGTGAAACATCGGAATCTAAAATTGGACTCACAGGAGAGGTTCAAATCACAGAAAGTTAGAGTGTCAGTCCTCTTGTACTTACGTCGGCATTGTGCCTTTTGTATTAACTTCGGATGCAATTTCTGTGTTTCATCGTGAATAAGAAAGTTCAAGGGATACAGTAACCCTGAAGTGAAGCATCAGAATCTAAAACTGGTCTCACAGGAGAGGTTCAAATCATAGAAAGTTAGTGTGTCAGTCCTCTTGTACTTAAGTCGGCATTGTGCCTTTTGTATTAAATTCGGATTCAATTTCTGTGTGTCATTGTCAATAAGAGGGTCAAAGGTATACAGTAAACCTGAAGTGAAGCATCGGAATCTAAAACTGGACTCACAGGAGCGGTTCTAATCATAGAAAGTTAGAGCGTCACTCCTCTTGTGCTTAAGTCGACATTGTGCCTGTTGTATTAAATTCGGATGCAATTTCTGTGTTTCTTCGTCAATATGAAGTTCCAAGGGATACAGTAAACCTGAAGTGAAGCATCGGAAACTAAAACTGGACTCACAGGAGAGGTTCAAATCATAGAAAGTGGGGGTGTCAGTCCTCTTGTACTTAAGTCGCGCATTGTGCCTTTTGTATTAAATTCGGATGCAATTTCTGTGTTTGATCATCAATTAGAAGGTCCAAGTTACACAGTAAACCTGAAGTGAAGCATCGGAATCTAAAACTCAACTCACAGGTGAGGTTGAAATCATAGAAAGTTATAGTGTCAGTCCTCTTGTACTTAAGTCGGCATTGTGCCTTTTGTATTAAATTCGGATGCAATTTCTGTATTTCATCGTCAATAAGAAGGTCCAAGGTATATAGTATACCTGAAGTGAAGCATCGGAATCTAAAACTGGACTCACAGGAAAAGTTCAAGTCAAAGAAAGTTAGAGTGTCACTCCCCCTGTACTTAAGTCGACATTGTGCCTTTTGTATTAAATTCGGATGCAATTTCTGCGTTTCATCGTCAACAAGACGGACCAAGGGATACAGTAAACCTGAAGTGAAGCATCGGAATCTAAAACTAGACTCACAGGAGAAGTTTAAATCAAAGAAAGTTAGAGTGACTGTCCTCTTGCACTTAAGTCGGCATTGTGCCTTTTGTATTAAATTCGGATGCGATTTCTGTGTTTCATCGTCAATAAGAAGGTCCAAGGAATACAGTAAAACTGAAGAGAAGCATCGGAATCTAAAACTGGACTCACAGGAGACGTTCCAATCATAGATAGTTAGAGTGTCAGTCCTCTTATACTTAAGTCGGCATTGTGACTTTTGTATTAAATTCGGATGCAATTTCTGTGTTTCATCGTCAATAAGATGGTCCAAAGTATACAGTAAATCTGAAGAGAAGCATCGGAATCTAAAACTGGACTCACAGTAGAGGTTCAAATAATAGAAAGTTAGAGTGTCAGTCCTCTTCTACTTTCGTCGACATTGTGCCTTTTGTATTAAATTCGGATGCAATTTCTGTGTTTCATCGTCAATAAGAAGGTCCATGGGATACAGTAAACCTGAAGTGAAGCATCGGAATCTAAAACTGGACTCACAGGAAACGTTTAAATCAAAGAAAGTTAGGGTGTCTGTCCTCTTGTACTTAAGTTGGCATTGTGCCTTTTGTTTTAATTTCGGATGCAATTTCGGTGTTTCATCGTCAATGAGAAGGTCCAAGGTATACAGTAAACCTGATGTGAAGCATCGGAATCTAAAACTGGACTCACAGGAGAGGTTCAATTCATAGAAAGTTATAGTGTCCGTCCTATTGTACTTCACTCTGCCTTGTGCCTTTTGTAATAAATTCATATGTAATTTCTGTGTTTCATCGTCAATAAGAAGGTCCAAGGTATACAGTAAACCTAAAGTGAACCATCGGAATCTAAAACTAGACTCACAGGAGAGGTTGAAATCATAGAAAGTTAAGGTGTCAGTCCTCTTCTACTTACGTCGGCATTGTGCTTTTTGTATTAATTTCGGATGCAATTTCTATGTTTCATCGTCAATAAGAAGGTCCAAGGTATACAGTAAACCTGAAGTGAAGCATTTGAATCTAAAACTGGACTCACAGGAGACGTTCCAATCATAGATAGTTAGAGTGTCAGTCCTCTTGTACTTAAGTCGGCATTGTGACTTTTGTATGAAATTCGGATGCAATTCCTGTGTTTCATCGTCAATAAGAAGGTCCAAGGTATACAGTAAAACTGAAGAGAAGCATCGGAATCTAAAACTGGACTCACAGGAGAGGTTCAAATAATAGAAAGTTGGAGTGTCAGTCCTCTTCTACTTTCGTCGGCATTGTGCCTTTTGTATTTAATTCGGATGCAATTTCTGTGTTTGATCATCAATAAGAAGGTCCAAGGTATACATTAAACATGAAGTGAAGCATCTGAATCTAATACACAACTCACAGGAAAGGTTCAAATCATAGAAAGTTATAGTGTCAGTCCTCTTCTACTTAAGTCGGCATTGTGCCTTTTGTATTAAATTTGGATGCAATTTCTGTGTTTCATCGTCAATAAGAAGGTCCAAGGTATACACTAAACCTGAAGTGAAGCATCGGTATCTAAAACTGGACTCACAGGAGAGTTTCAATTTATAGAAAGTTATAGTGTCAGTCCTCTTCTACTTAAGTCTGCCTTGTGCCTTTTGTAATAAATTCGGATGCAATTTCTGTGTTTCATCGTCAATAAGAACATCCAAGGAATACTGAAAACGTGAAGTGAAGCATCGGAATCTAAAACTGGACTCACAGGAGAGGTTTATATCAAAGAAAGTTACAGTGTCTGTCCTCTTGTACTTAAGTCGTCATTGTGACTTTTGTATTAAATTCGGATGCAATTTCTGTGTTTCATCGTCAATAAGAAGGACCAAGGTATACAGTAAACCTGAAGTGAAGCATTTGAATCTAAAACGGGACTCACAGGAGAGGTTCAAATCATAGAAAGTTAGAGTGTCAGTCCTCTTGTACTTAAGGCTGCATTGTGGCTTTTGTATTATATTCGGATGCAATTTCTGTGTTTGATAATCAATAAGAACGTCCAAGGTATACAGTAAACCTGAAGTGAATCATCTGAATCTAAAACTCAACTCACAGGAGAGGTTCAAATCATAGAATGTTATAGTGTCAGTCCTCTTCTACTTAAGTCGGCATTGTTCTTTTTGTATTAAATTCGGATACAATTTCTGTGTTTCATCATCAATAAGAAGGCCAAAGGTATACAGTAAACCTGAAGTGAAGCATTGGAATCTAAAACTGGACTCACAGGAGCAATTCAAATCATAGAAAGTTAGAGTGTCACTCCTCTTGTACTTAAGTCGACATTGTGCCTTTTGTATTAAATTCGGATGCAATTTATGTGTTTCATCGTCAATAAGAAGGTCCAATTCATACAGTAAACCTGAAGTGAAGCATCGGAATCTAAAACTGGACTCACAGGAGACGTTTAAATCAAAGAAAGTTAGAGTGTTTGTCGTCTTGTACTTAAGTCGGCATTGTGCCTTTTGTATTAAATTCGGATGCAATTTCGGTGTTTCGTCGTCAATAAGAAGGTCCAAGGTATACAGTAAACCTGATGTGAAGCATCGGAATCTAAAACTGGACTCACAGGAGAGGTTCAATTCATAGAAAGTTATAGTGTCCGTCCTCTTGTACTTAAGTCTGCCTTTTGCCTTTTGTAATAAATTCGGATGCAATTTCTGTGTTTCATCGTCAATAAGAAGGTCCAAGGTATACAGTAAACCTAAAGTGAAGCATCGGAATCGAAAACTGGACTCACAGGAGAGTTTCAAATCATAGAAAGTTAAGGGGTCAGACCTCTTCTACTTCCGTCTGCATTGTGCATTTTGTATTAATTTCGGATGCAATTTCTGTGTTTCATCGTCAATAAGAAGGTCCAAGGTATATAGTAAACCTGAAGTAAAGCATCGGAATCTAAAACTGGACTCTCAGGAGAGGTTCACATCATAGGTAGTTATAGTGTCAGTCCACTTGTACTTAAGTCGGCTTTGTGCCTTTTGTATTAAATTCGGATGCAATTTCTGTGTTTCATCGTCAATAAGAAGTTCCAAGGTATATAGTAAACCTGACGTCAGGCGCCGGAATCTATAACTGGACTCACCGGAGAGGTTCCAATCATAGAAAGTTAGAGCGTCAGTGCTCTTGTACTTAAGTCGGCATTGTGCCTTTTGTATTAAATTGGGATGCTATTTCTGTGCTTCATAGTCAATAAGAAGGCCAAGGGATACAGTAAACCTGAAGTGAAGCTTCGGAAACTGAAACCGGACTTACAGGAGAGGTTTGAATCGAAGAAAGTTAGTGTGTCAGTCGTCTTGTACTTAAGTCGGCATTGTGCCTGTTGTATTAAATTCGGATGCAATTTCTATGTTTCATCGTCAATAAGAAGGTCCAAGGTATACAGTAAAACTGAAGAGAAGCATCGGAATCTAAAACTGGACTCACAGGAGTGATTCACATCATAGAAAGTTAGAGTGTCGGTCCTCTTGTACTTAAGTCGGCATTGTGCCTTTTGTATTAAATTCGGATGCAATTTCTGTGTTTCATGGTCAACAAGAAGGTCAAAGGTATACAGTAAACCTGAAGTGAAGCATCGGAATCTGAAACTGGACTCACAGGAGCGGTTAAAATCACAGAAAGTTAGGGTGTTACTCCTCTTGTACTTAAGTCAACATTGTGCCTTTTGTATTAAATTCGGATGCAATTTCTGTGTTTCATCGTCAATAAGAAGGTTCAACGGATACATAAACCTGAAGTGAAGCATCGGAATCTAAAACTGGACTCACAGGAGAAGTTTATATCAAAGTAAGTTAGAGTGTCTGTCCTCTTGTACTTAAGTTGTCATTGTGCCTTTTGTATTAAATTCGGATGCAATTTCTGTGTTTCATCGTCAATAAGAAGGTCCAAGGTATACAGTAAACCCGAAGTGAAGCATCGGAATCTAAAACTGGACTCACAGGAGAGTTTCAATTTATAGACAGTTATAGTGTCAGTTCTCTTGTACTTAAGTCTGCCTGGTCCTTTTTGTAAAAATTCGGATGCAATATCTGTGTTTCATCGTCAACAAGAACGTCCAAGGTATACAGCAAACCTGAAGTGAAGCATCGGAATCTAAAACTGGACTCACAGGAGAGGTTTAAATCAAAGAAAGTTACAGTGTCTGTCCTCTTGTACTTAAGTCGACATTGTGACTTTTGTATTAAATTCGGATGCAATTTCTGTGTTTCATCGTCAATAAGAAGGTCCAAGGTATACAGTAAACCTGAAGTGAAGCATCGGAATCTAAAACTGAACTCACAGGAGAGGTTCAAATCATAGAAAGTTAGAGTGTCAGTCCTCTTGTACGTAAGGCGGCATTGTGGCTTTTGTATTAAATTCGGATGCAATTTCTGTGTTTCATCGTCAATAAGAAGGTCCAAGGGATACAGTAAACCTGAAGTGAAGCATCGGAATCCAAATCTGGACTCACAGGAGAAGTTTATATCAAAGAAAGTTAGAGTGTCTGTCTTCTTGTACTTAAGTCGGCATTGTGCCTTTTGTATTAAATTCGGATGCAATTTCTGTGTTTCGTCGTCAATAAGAAGGGCCAAGGTATACAGTAAACCTGAAGTAAAGCATCTTAATCTAAAACTGGACTCACAGTAGAGGTTCCAATTATAGAAAGCTAGAGTGTCAGTCCTCTTGCACTTAATTCGGCATTGGGACTTTTGTATTAAATTCGGATGCAATTTCTGTGTTTCATCGTCAATAAGATGGTCCAAGGGATACAGTAAACCTGAAGTGAAGCATCGGAATCTACAACTGGATTCACAGAAGAGGTTCAAATAACAGAAACTTAGAGTGTCAGTCCTATTGTACTTAAGTCGGAATTGTGCCCTTTGTATTAAATTCGGATGCAATTCCTGTGTATCATCGTCAATAAGAAGGTCCAAGGGATACAGTAAACCTGAAGTGAAGCATCGGAAACTAAAACTGGACTCACAGGAGAGGTTCAAATCATAGAAAGTTAGAGTGTCACTCCCCTTGTACTTAAGTCGACATTGTGCCTTTTGTATTAAATTCGGATGCAATTTCTGTGTTTCATCGTCAATAAGAGGGACCAAGGGATACAGTAAACCTGAAGTGAAGCATCGGAATCTAAAACTTGACTCACAGGAGAAGTTTAAATCAAAGAAAGTTAGAGTGTCTGTCCTCTTGTACTTAAGTCGGCATTGTGCCTTTTGTATTAAATTCGGATGCGATTTCTGTGTTTCATCGACAATAAGAAGGGCCAAGGTATACAGTAAACCTGAAGTGAAGCATTGGAATCTAAAACTGGACTCACAGGAGACGTTCCAATCATAGATAGTTAGAGTGTCAGTCCTCTTGTACTTAAGTTGGCATTGTGACTTTTGTATTAAATTCGGATGCAATTCCTGTGTTTCATCGTCAATAAGAAGGTCCAAGGTATACAGTAAACCTAATGAGAAGCATCGGAAACTAAAACTGGACTCACAGGAGAGGTTCAAATAATAGAAAGTTAAGGTGTCAGACCTCTTCTACTTTCGTCATCATTGTGCCTTTTGTATTAAATTCGGATGCAATTTCTGTGTTTGATCATCAATAAGAAGGTCCAAGGTATACATTAAACCTGAAGTGAAGCATCTGAATCTAAAACTCAACTCACAGGAAAGGTTCAAATCATAGAAAGTTATAGTGTCAGTCCTCTTCTACTTAAGTCGGCATTGTGCCTTATGTATTAAATTCGGATACAATTTCTGTGTTTCATCGTCAATAAGAACATCCAAGGAATACAGCAAACATGAAGTGAAGCATCGGAATCTAAAACTGGACTCACAGGAGAGTTTCAATTTATAGAAAGTTATAGTGTCAGTCCTCTTTTACTTATGTCTGCCTTGTGCTTTTTGTAATAAATTCGGATGCAATATCTGTGTTCCATCGTCAATAAGAACGTCCAAGGTATACAGCAAACCTGAAGTGAAGCATCGGAATCTAAAACTGGACTCACAGGAGAGGTTTAAATCAAAGAAATTTACAGTGTCTGTCCTCTTGTACTTAAGTCGACATTGTGACTTTTGTATTAAATTCGGATGCAATTTCTGTGTTTCATCGTCAATAAGAAGGTCCAAGGTATACAGTAAACCTGAAGTGAAGCATCGGAATCTAAAACTGGACTCACAGGAGAGGTTCAAATCATAGAAAGTTAGAGTGTCAGTCCTCTTGTACTTAAGGCGGCATTGTGGCTTTTGTATTAAATTCGGATGCAATTTCTGTGTTTCATCGTCAATAAGAAGGTCCAAGGGATACAGTAAACCTGAAGTGAAGCATCGGAATCCAAAACTGGACTCACAGGAGAAGTTTATATCAAAGAAAGTTAGAGTGTCTGTCCTCTTGTACTTAAGTCGGCATTGTGCTTTTTGTATTAAATTCGGATGCAATTTCTGTGTTTCATCGTCAATAAGAAGAGCCAAGGTATACAGTAAACCTGAAGTGAAGCATCTTAATCTAAAACTGGACTCACAGTGGAGGTTCCAAACATAGAAAGCTAGACTGTCAGTCCTCTTGCACTTAAGTCGGCATTGGGACTTTTGTATTAAATTCGGATGCAATTTCTGTGTTTCATCGTCAATAAGATGGTCCAAGGGATACAGTAAACCTGAAGTGAAGCATCGGAATCTACAACTGGATTCCCAGAAGAGGTTCAAATAACAGAAACTTAGAGTGTCAGTCCTATTGTACTTAAGTTGGCATTGTGACTTTTGTATTAAATTCGGATGCAATTCCTGTGTTTCATCGTCAATAAGACGGTCCAAGGTATACAGTAAAACTGAAGAGAAGCATCGGAGTATAGAACTGGACTCACAGGAGTAGTTCACATCATAGAAATTTAGAGTGTCTGTCCTCTTGTACTTATGTCGGCATTGTGTCTTTTGTATTAAATTCGGATGCAATTTCTGTGTTTCATCCTCAATAAGATGGTCGAAGGTATACAGTAAACCTGAAGTGAAGCATCGGAATCTAAAACTGGACTCACAGGAGCAATTCAAATCATAGAAAGTTAGTGTGTCACTCCTCTTGTACGTAAGTCGACATTGTGCCTTTTGTATTAAATTCGGATGCAATTTCTGTGTTTCATCGTCAATAAGAAGGTCCAAGGGATACAGTAAACCTGAAGTGAAGCATCGGAATCTAAAACTGGAATCACAGGAGACGTTTAAATCAAAGAAAGTTAGGGTGTCTGTCCTCTTGTACTTAAGTCGGCATTGTGCCTTTTGTATTAAATTCGGATGCAATTTCGGTATTTCATCGTCAATAAGAAGGTCCAAGGTATACAGTAGACCTGATGTGAAGCATCGGAAATAAAAACTGGACTCACAGGAGAGGTTCAATTCATAGAAAGTTATAGTGTCCGTCCTATTGTACTTCAGTCTGCCTTGTGCCTTTTGTAATAAATTCGGATGCAATTTCTGTGTTTCATCGTCACTAAGAAGGCCCAAGGTATACAGTAAACCTAAAGTGAACCATCGGAATCTAAAACTGGACTCACAGGAGAGGTTCAAATCATAGAAAGTTAAGGTGTCAGTCCTCTTCTACTTACGTCGGCATTGTGCTTTTTGTATTAATTTCGGATGCAATTTCTGTGTTTCATCGTCAATAAGAAGGTCCAAGGTATACAGTAAACCTGAAGTGAAGCATCGGAATCTAAAACTGGACTCACAGGAGAGGTACAAATCATAGATAGTTTTAGTGTCAGTCCTCTTGTACTTAAGTCGGCATTGTGCCTTTTGTATTAAATTCGGATGCTATTTCTGTGCTTCATCGTCAATAAGAAGGTCCAAGGAATACAGTAAACGAAAAGTGAAGCATCAGAATGTAAAACCGGACACACAGGAGAGGTTTGAATCGAAGAAAGTTAGAGTGTCAGCCGTCTTGTACTTAAGTCGGCATTGTGCCTTTTGTATTAAATTCGGATGCAATTTCTATGTTTCATCGTCAATAAGAAGGTCCAAGGTATACAGTAAAACTGAAGAGAAGGATCGGAATCTAAAACTGGACTCACAGGAGTGGTTCACATCATAGAAAGTTAGAGGGTCAGTCCTCTTGCACTTAAGTCGGCATTGTGCCTTTTGTATTAATTTCGGATGCAATTTCTGTGTTTCATCGTCAACAAGAAGGTCAAAGGTATACAGTTAGCCTGAAGTGAAGCATCGGAATCTGAAACTGGATTCACAGGAGCGGTTAAAATCACAGAAAGTTAGAGTGTCACTCCTCTTGTACTTAAGTCAACATTGCGCCTTTTGTATTAAATTCCGATGCAATTTCTGTGTTTCATCGTCAATAAGAAGGTCCAAGGGATACAGTAAACCTGAAGTGAAGCATCGGAATCTAAAACTGGACTCACAGGAGAAGTTTATATCAAGGAAAGTTAGAGTGTCTGTCCTCTAGTACTTAAGTCGGCATTGTGCCTTTTGTATTAAATTCGGATGCAATTTCTGTGTTTCATCGTCAATAAGAAGGTCCAAGGTATACAGTAAACCTGAAGTGAAGCATCGGTATCTAAAACTGGACTCACAGGGGAGTTTCAATTTATAGTAAGTTATAGTGTCAGTCCTCTTCTACTTAAGTCTGCCTTGTGCCTTTTGTAATAAATTCGGATGCAATTTCTGTGTCTCATCGTCAATAAGAACATCCAAAAAATACTGCAAACTTTAAGTGAAGCATCGGAATCTAAAACTGGACTCACAGGAGACGTTTAAATCAAAGAAAGTTAGGGTGTCTGTCCTCTTGTACTTAAGTCGGCATTGTGCCTTTTGTATTAAATTCGGATGCAATTTCGGTGTTTCATCGTCAATAAGATGGTCCAAGGTATACAGTAAACCTGATGTGAAGCATCGGAAAATAAAACTGGACTCACAGGAGGGGTTCAATTCATAGAAAGTTATAGTGTCCGTCCTATTTTACTTCAGTCTGCCTTGTGCCTTTTGTAATAAATTCGGATGCAATTTCTGTGTTTCATCGTCACTAAGAAGGTCCAAGGTATACAGTAAACCTAAAGTGAACCATCGGAATCTAAAACTGGACTCACAGGAGAGGTTCAAGTCATAGAAAGTTAAGGTGTCAGTCCTCTTCTACTTACGTCGGCATTGTGCTTTTTGTATTAATTTCGGATGCAATTTCTGTGTTTCATCGTCAATAAGAAGGTCCAAGGTATACAGTAAACCTGAAGTGAAGCATCGGATTCTAAAACTGGACTCACAGGAGAGGTACAAATAATAGATAGTTAAAGTGTCAGTCCTCTTGTACTTAAGTCGGCATTGTGCCTTTTGTATTAAATTCGGATGCAACTTCTGTGTTTCATCGTCATTAAGAAGGTCCAAGGTATATAGTAAACCTGAAGTGAGGCACCGGAATCTATAACTGGACTTACAGGAGAGGTTCCAATCATAGAAAGTTAGAGTGTCAGTCCTCTTGTACTTAAGTCGGCATTGTGCCTTTTGTATTAAATTCGGATGCAATTTCTATGTTTCATCGTCAATAAGAAGGTCCAAGGTATACAGTAAAACTGAAGAGAAGCATCGGAATCTAAAACAGGACTCACAGGAGTGGTTCACATCATAGAAAGTTAGAGTGTCAGTCCTCTTGTACTTAAGTCGGCATTGTGCCTTTTGTATTAATTTCGGATGCAATTTCTGTGTTTCATCGTCAACAAGAAGGTCAAAGGTATACAGTTAGCCTGAAGTGAAGCATCGGAATCTGAAACTGGATTCACAGGAGCGGTTAAAATCACAGAAAGTTAGAGTGTCACTCCTCTTGTACTTACGTCAACATTGTGCCTTTTGTATTAAATTCCGATGCAATTTCTGTGTTTCATCGTCAATAAGAAGGTCCAAGGGATACAGTAAACCTGAAGTGAAGCATCGGAATCTAAAACTGGACTCACAGGAGAAGTTTATATCAAGGAAAGTTAGAGTGTCTGTGCTCTAGTACTTAAGTCGGCATTGTGCCTTTGTATTAAATTCGGATGCAATTTCTGTGTTTCATCGTCAATAAGAAGGTCCAAGGTATACAGTAAACCTGAAGTGAAGCATCAGTATCTATAACTGGACTCACAGGAGAGTTTCAATTTATAGAAAGTTATAGTGTCAGTCCTCTTCTACTTAAGTCTGCCTTGTGCCTTTTGTAATAAATTCGGATGCAATTTCTGTGTTTCATCGTCAATAAGAACATCCAAGGAATACAGCAAACATGAAGTGAAGCATCGGAATCTAAAACTGGACTCACAGGAGAGTTTCAATTTATAGAAAGTTATAGTGTCAGTCCTCTTTTACTTATGTCTGCCTTGTGCTTTTTGTAATAAATTCGGATGCAATATCTGTGTTTCATCGTCAATAAGAACGTCCAAGGTATACAGCAAACCTGAAGTGAAGCATCGGAATCTAAAACTGGACTCACAGGAGAGGTTTAAATCAAAGAAAGTTACAGTGTCTGTCCTCTTGTACTTAAGTCGACATTGTGACTTTTGTATTAAATTCGGATGCAATTTCTGTGTTTCATCGTCAATAAGAAGGTCCAAGGTATACAGTAAACCTGAAGTGAAGCATCGGAATCTAAAACTGGACTCACAGGAGAGGTTCAAATCATAGAAAGTTAGAGTGTCAGTCCTCTTGTACTTAAGGCGGCATTGTGGCTTTTGTATTAAATTCGGATGCAATTTCTGTGTTTCATCGTCAATAAGAAGGTCCAAGGGATACAGTAAACCTGAAGTGAAGCATCGGAATCCAAAACTGGACTCACAGGAGAAGTTTATATCAAAGAAAGTTAGAGTGTCTGTCCTCTTGTACTTAAGTCGGCATTGTGCTTTTTGTATTAAATTCGGATGCAATTTCTGTGTTTCATCGTCAATAAGAAGAGCCAAGGTATACAGTAAACCTGAAGTGAAGCATCTTAATCTAAAACTGGACTCACAGTAGAGGTTCCAATCATAGAAAGCTAGACTGTCAGTCCTCTTGCACTTAAGTCGGCATTGGGACTTTTGTATTAAATTCGGATGCAATTTCTGTGTTTCATCGTCAATAAGATG
This sequence comes from Schistocerca americana, assembly GCF_021461395.2. Lineage (NCBI taxonomy): Eukaryota > Metazoa > Arthropoda > Insecta > Orthoptera > Acrididae > Schistocerca > Schistocerca americana. Next base: position 1,069,443,845 of record NC_060120.1, on the reverse strand, counting down.
GTCCAAGGGATACAGTAAACCTGAAGTGAAGCATCGGAATCTACAACTGGATTCACAGAAGAGGTTCAAATAACAGAAACTTAGAGTGTCAGTCCTATTGTACTTATGTCGGCATTGTGTCTTTTGTATTAAATTCGGATGCAATTTCTGTGTTTCATCCTCAATAAGATGGTCGAAGGTATACAGTAGACCTGAAGAGAAGCATCGGAATCTAAAACTGGACTCACAGGAGAGGTTCAAATAATAGAAAGTCAGAGTGTCAGACCTCTTCTACTTTCGTCGGCATTGTGCCTTCTGTATTAAATTCGGATGCAATTTCTGTGTTTGATCATCAATAAGAAGGTCCAAGGTATACATTAAACCTGAAGTGAAGCATCTAAATCTAAAACTCAACTCACAGGAAAGGTTCAAATCATAGAAAGTTATAGTGTCAGTCCTCTTCTACTTAAGTCGGCATTGTGCCTTTTGTATTAAATTCGGATACAATTTCTGTGTTTCATCGCCAATAAGAATGTCAAAGGTATACAGTAAACCTTAAGTGAAGCATCGGAATCTAAAACTGGACTCACAGGAGCAATTCAAATCATAGAAAGTTAGTGTGTCACTCCTCTTGTACGTAAGTCGACATTGTGCCTTTTGTATTAAATTCGGATGCAATTTCTGTGTTTCATCGTCAATAAGAAGGTCCAAGGGATACAGTAAACCTGAAGTGAAGCATCGGAATCTAAAACTGGAATCACAGGAGACGTTTAAATCAAAGAAAGTTAGGGTGTCTGTCCTCTTGTACTTAAGTCGGCATTGTGCCTTTTGTATTAAATTCGGATGCAATTTCGGTATTTCATCGTCAATAAGAAGGTCCAAGGTATACAGTAGACCTGATGTGAAGCATCGGAAATAAAAACTGGACTCACAGGAGAGGTTCAATTCATAGAAAGTTATAGTGTCCGTCCTATTGTACTTCAGTCTGCCTTGTGCCTTTTGTAATAAATTCGGATGCAATTTCTGTGTTTCATCGTCACTAAGAAGGCCCAAGGTATACAGTAAACCTAAAGTGAACCATCGGAATCTAAAACTGGACTCACAGGAGAGGTTCAAATCATAGAAAGTTAAGGTGTCAGTCCTCTTCTACTTACGTCGGCATTGTGCTTTTTGTATTAATTTCGGATGCAATTTCTATGTTTCATCGTCAATAAGAAGGTCCAAGGTATACAGTAAAACTGAAGAGAAGCATCGGAATCTAAAACTGGACTCACAGGAGTGGTTCACATCATAGAAAGTTAGAGTGTCAGTCCTCTTGTACTTAAGTCGGCATTGTGCCTTTTGTATTAATTTCGGATGCAATTTCTGTGTTTCATCGTCAACAAGAAGGTCAAAGGTATACAGTTAGCCTGAAGTGAAGCATCGGAATCTGAAACTGGATTCACAGGAGCGGTTAAAATCACAGAAAGTTAGAGTGTCACTCCGCTTGTACTTAAGTCAACATTGCGCCTTTTGTATTAAATTCCGATGCAATTTCTGTGTTTCATCGTCAATAAGAAGGTCCAAGGGATACAGTAAACCTGAAGTGAAGCATCGGAATCTAAAACTGGACTCACAGGAGAAGTTTATATCAAGGAAAGTTAGAGTGTCTGTCCTCTAGTACTTAAGTCGGCATTGTGCCTTTTGTATTAAATTCGGATGCAATTTCTGTGTTTCATCGTCAATAAGAAGGTCCAAGGTATACAGTAAACCTGAAGTGAAGCATCGGTATCTAAAACTGGACTCACAGGAGAGTTTCAATGTATAGTAAGTTATAGTGTCAGTCCTCTTCTACTTAAGTCTGCCTTGTGCCTTTTGTATCAAATTCGGAAGCAATTTCTGTGTCTCATCGTCAATAAGAACATCCAAAAAATACTGCAAACTTTAAGTGAAGCATCGGAATCTAAAACTGGACTCACAGGAGAGGTTTAAATCATAGAAAGTTACAGTGTCTGTCCTCTTGTACTTAAGTCGTCATTGTGACTTTTGTATTAAATTCGGATGCAATCTCTGTGTTTCATCGTCAATTAGAAGATCCGAGGTATACAGTAAACCTGAAGTGAAGCATCGGAAACTAAAACTGGACACACTGGAGAGGTTCAAATCATAGAAAGGTAGAGTGTCAGTCCTCTTGTACTTAAGGCGGCATTGTGGCTTTTGTATTATATTCGGATGCAATTTCTGTGTTGGATCATCAATAAGAAGGTCAAAGGTATACAGTAAACCTGAAGTGAATCATCTGAATCTAAAACTCAACTCACAGGAGAGGTTCAAATCATAGAATGTTATAGTGCCAGTCCTCTTCTACTTAAGTCGGCATTGTTCCTTTTGTACTAAATTCGGATACAATTTCTGTGTTCGATCGTCAATAAGAAGGTCAAAGGTATACAGTAAACCTGAAGTGAAGCATCGGAATCTCAAACTGGACTCACAGGAGCAATTCAAATCGTAGAAAGTTAGAGTGTCACTCCGCTTGTACTTAAGTCGACATTGTGCCTTTTGTATTAAATTCGGATGCAATTTATGTGTTTCATCGTCAATAAGAAGGTCCATTTCATACAGTAAACCTGAAGTGAAGCATCGGAATCTAAAACTGGACTCACAGGAGACGTTTAAATCAAAGAAAGTTAGAGTGTCTGTCGTCTTGTACTTAAGTAGGCATTGTGCCTTTTGTATTAAATTCGGATGCAATTTCGGTGTTTCGTCGTCAATAAGAAGGTCCAAGGTATACAGGAAACCTGATGTGAAGCATCGGAATCTAAAACTGGACTCACAGGAGAGGTTCAATTCATAGAAAGTTATAGTGTCCGTCCTCTTGTACTTAAGTCTGCCTTGTGCCTTTTGTAATAAATTCGGATGCAATTTCTGTGTTTCATCGTCAATAAGAAGGTCCAAAGTATACAGTAAACCTAAAGCGAAGCATCGGAATCGACAACTGGACTCACAGGAGAGGTTCAAATCATAGAAAGTTAAGGGGTCAGACCTCTTCTACTTACGTCGGCATTGTGCTTTTTGTATTAATTTCGGATGCAATTTCTGTGTTTCATCGTCAATAAGAAGGTCCAAGGTATACAGTAAACCTGAAGTGAAGGATCGGAATCTAAAACTGGGCTCACAGGAGAGGTTCAAATCATAGATAGTTATAGTGTCAGTCCTCTTGTACTTAAGTCGGCATTGTGCCTTTTGTATTAAATTCGGATGCAATTTCTGTGTTTCATCGTCAATAAGAAGGTCCAAGGTATATAATAGACCTAACGTCAGGCACCGGAATCTATAACTGAACTCACAGGAGAGGTTCCAATCATAGAAAGTTAGAGCGTCAGTCCTCTTGTACTTAAGTCGGCATTGTGCCATTTGTATTAAATTCGGATGCTATTTCTGTGCTTCATAGTCAATAAGAAGGGCCAAGGGATGCAGTAAACCTGAAGTGAAGCATCGGAATCTAAAACCGGACTCACAGGAGTGATTCACATCATAGAAAGTTAGAGTGTCAGTCCTCTTGTACTTAAGTCGGCTTTGTGCCTTTTCTTTTAAATTCGGATGCAATTTCTATGTTTCATCGTCAACAAGAAGGTCAAAGGTATACAGTAAACCTGAAGTGAAGCATCGGAATCTGAAACTGGACTCACAGGAGCGGTTAAAATCACAGGAAGTTAGAGTGTCACTCATCTTGTACTTAAGTCAACATTGTGCCTTTTGTATTAAATTCGGATGCAATTTCTGTGTTTCATCGTCAACAAGAAGGTCCAAGGGATACAGTAAACCTGAAGTGAAGCATCGGAATCTAAAACTGGACTCACAGGAGAAGTTTATATCAAAGAAAGTTAGAGTGTCTGTCTTCTTGTACTTAAGTCGTCATTGTTTCTTTTGTATTAAATTCGGATGCAATTTCTGTGTTTCATCGTCAATAAGAAGTCCAAGGTATACAGTAAACTCGAAGTGAAGCATCGGAATCTAAAACTGGACTCACAGGAGAGTTTCAATTTATAGAAAGTTATAGTGTCAGTCCTCTTGTACTTAAGTCGACATTGTGACTTTTGTATTAAGTTCGGATGAAATTTCTGTGTTTCATCGTCAATAAGAAGGTCCAAGGTATACAGTAAACCTGAAGTGATGCATCGGAATCTAAAACTGGACTCACAGGAGAAGTTTATATCAAAGAAAGTTAGGGTGTCTGTCCTCTTGTACTTAAGTCGGCATTGTGCCTTTTGTATTAAATTCGGATGCAATTTCTGTGTTTCATCGTCAATAAGAAGGGCCAAGGGATACAGTAAACCTGAAGTGAAGCATCTTAATCTAAAACTGGACTCACAGTAGAGGTTCCAATCGTAGAAAGTTAGAGTGTCAGTCCTCTTGTACTTAAGTCATCATTGGGACTTTTGTATTAAATTCGGATGCAATTTCTGTGTTTCATCGTCAATAAGATGGTCCAAGGGATATAGTAAACCTGAAGTGAAGCATCGGAATCTACAACTGTATTCACAGAAGAGGTTCAAATAACAGAAACTTAGAGTGTCAGTCCTATTGTACTTAAGTCGGAATTGTGCCCTTTGCATTAAGTTCGGATGCAATTCCTGTGTATCATCGTCAATAAGAAGGTCCAAGGGATACAGTGAACCTGAAGTGAAGCATCGGAATCTAAAACTGGACTCACAGGAGAGGTTCAAATCATAGAAAGTGAGAGTGTCATTCCTCTTGTACTTAAGTCGGCATTGTGCCTTTTGTATTAAATTCGGATGCAATTTCTGTGTTTGATCATCAATAAGAAGGTCCAAGTTATACAGTTAACCTGAAGTGAAGCATCGGAATCTAAAACTCAACTCACAGGTGAGGTTGAAATCATAGAAAGTTATAGTGACAGTCCTCTTGTACTTAAGTCGGCATTGTGCCTTTTGTATTAAATTCGGATGCAATTTCTGTGTTTCATCGTCAATAAGAAGGTCCAAGGTATGTAGTATACCTGAAGTGAAGCATCGGAATCTAAAACTGGACTCACAGGAGAACTTCAAATCATAAAAAATTAGAGTGTCACTCCCCTTGTGCTTAAGTCGACATTGTGCCTTTTGTATTGAATTCGGATGCAATTTCTGTGTTTCATCGTCAATAAGAAGGTCAAAGGGATACAGTAAACCTGAAGTAAAGCATCGGAATCTAAAACTTCACATACAGGAGAAGTTTAAATCAAAGAAAGTTAGAGTGTTAGTCCTCTTGTACTTAAGTCGTCATTGTACCTTTTGTATTAAATTCGGACGGAATTTCTGTGTTTGATCATCAATAGGAAGGTCCAAGGTATACAGTAAACTTGAAGTGAAGCATCGGAATCTAAAACTGAACTCACAGGGGAGGCTGAAATCATAGAAGGTTAGAGTGTCACTCCCCTTCTACTTAAGTCGGCATTGTGCCTTTTGTATTAAATTCTGATGCAATTTCTGTGTTTCATCGGCAATAAGAAGGTCCTAGGTATACAGTAAACCTCAAGTGAAGCATCGGAATCTAAAACTGGACTCACAGGAGAGGTTCAAATCATAGAAAGTTAGAGTGTCAGTCCTCTTGTACTTAAGTCTGCATCGTGCCTTTTGCATTAAATTCGGATGCAATTTCTGTGTATCATCGTCAATAAGAAGGTCCAAGGTTTACAGTTAACCGCAAATGAAGCATCGGAATCTAAAACTGGACTCACAGGAGAGGTGCAAATCATAGAAAGCTTGAGTGTCAGTCCTCTTGTACTTAAGTCGTTATTGTGCCTTTTGTATTAAATTCGGATGCAATTTCTGTGCTTCATCGTCAATAAGATGGTACAACGGATACAGTAAGCCTGAAAAGAAGCATCGGAATCTAAAACTTGACTCACACTAGAGGTTTAAATCAAAGTAAGGTAGAGTGTCTGCTTCTTGTACTTAAGTCGACATTGTGCCTTTTGTATTAAATTCAAATGCAATATCTGTGTGTCATCGTCAATAAGAAGGTCCAAGGGATACAGTAAACCTGAAGTGAAGCATCGGAATCTAAAACTGGGCTCACAGGACAGGTATAAATCAAATAAAGTTAGAGTGTCTGTCCTCTTGTACTTAAGTCGGCATTGTGCCTATTGTATTAAATTCGGATGCAATTTCTGGGTTTCATCGTCAATAAGAAGGTCCAAGGTATACAGTAAACCTGAAGTGAAGCATCGGAATCTAAAACTGGACTCACAGGAGAGGTTCAAATCATAGAAAGTTAGAGTGTCAGTCCTCTTGTACTTAAGTCAGCATTGTGCGTTTTGTATTAAATTCGGATGCTATTTCTGTGTTTCATAGTCAATAAGAAGGTCTTAGGTATACTGTAAACCTGTAGCAAAGCATCGGAATCTAAAACTGGACCCACAGGAGAGGTTTAAATCATAGAAAGTGAGAGTGTCAGACCTCATGTACTTAAGTCGGCATTGTGCCTTTTGTATTAAATTCGGATGCAATTTCTGTGTTTGATCAGCAATAAGAAGGTCGAAGGTATACAGTAAACATGAAGTGAAGCATCGGAATCTAAAACTCAACTCACAGGAGACGTTCTAATCATAGAAAGTTATAATGTCAGTCCTCTTGTACTTAAGTCGGCATTGTGCCTTTTGTATTAAATTCGGATGCAATTTCTGTGTTTCATCGTCAATAAGAAAGTCCACGCTATATAGTAAACCTGAAGTGAAGCATCCGAATCTAAAACTGGACTCACAAGAGAGGTTCAAATCATAGAAAGTTAGAGTGTCAGTCATCTTGTACTTAAGTCGGCATTGTGCTTTTGTATTGAATTCGGATGCAATTTCTCTGCTTCATCGTCAATAAGAAGGTCCAACGGATACAGTAAGATTGAAGTGAAGCATCGGAATCAAAAACTTGACTCACAGGAGAGGTTTAAATCAAAGAAAGTTAGAGTGTGTGTCCTCTTGTACTTAAGTCGGCATTGTGCCTTTTGTGTTAAATTCGGATGCAATTTCTGTGTTTCATCGTCAATAAGAAGGTCCAAGGTATACAGTAAACAGGAAGTGAAGCCTCGGAATCTGAAACTGGACTCACAGGAGAGGTTCAAATCATAGAAAGTTAGAGTGTCAGTCTTCTTGTGCTTCAGTCGGCATTGTGCCTTTTGTATTAAATTCGGATGCAATTTCTTTGTTTCATCGTGAATAAGAAGGTCTTAGGTATACTGTAAAGCTGAAGTGAAGCATCGGAATCTAAAACTAGACTCACAGGAGAGGATCAAATCATAGAAAGTGAGAGTGTCAGTCCTCATGTACTTAAGTCGGAATTGTGCCTTTTGTATTAAATTCGGATGCAATTTCGGTGTTTGATCATCAATAAGAAGGTCCAAGGTATACAGTAAACCTGAAGTGAAGCATCGGAATCTAAAACTCAACTCACAGGAGAGGTTCAAATCATAAAAAGTTATAATGTCAGTCCTCTAGTACTTAAGTCGGCATTGTGCCTTTTGTATTAAATTCGGATGCAATTTCAGTGTTTCATCGTCAAAAGGAAGGTCCAAGGTATACAGTAAACCTGAAGTGAAGCATCGGAATCTAAAACTGGACTCACAGGAGCAATTCAAATCATAGAAAGTTAGTGTGTCACTCCTCTTGTACGTAAGTCGACATTGTGCCTTTTGTATTAAATTCGGATGCAATTTCTGTGTTTCATCGTCAATAAGAAGGTCCAAGGGATACAGTAAACCTGAAGTGAAGCATCGGAATCTAAAACTGGAATCACAAGAGACGTTTAAATCAAAGAAAGTTAGGGTGTCTGTCCTCTTGTACTTAAGTCGGCATTGTGCCTTTTGTATTAAATTCGGATGCAATTTCTCTGTTTCATCGTCAATAAGAAGGTCCAAGGTATACAGTAATCCTGAAGTGAAGCATCGGAATCTAAAACTGGACTCACAGGAGAGGTACAAATCATAGATAGTTATAGTGTCAGTCCTCTTGTACTTAAGTCGGCATTGTGCCTTTTGTATTAAATTCGGATGCAATTTCTGTGTTTCATCGTCATTAAGAAGGTCCAAGGTATATAGTAAACCTGAAGTGAGGCTCCGGAATCTATAACTGGACTTACAGGAGAGGTTCCAATCATAGAAAGTTAGAGTGTCAGTCCTCTTGTACTTAAGTCGGCATTGTGCCTTTTGTATTAAATTCGGATGCTATTTCTGTGCTTCATCGTCAATAAGAAGGTCCAAGGGATACAGTAAACGTGAAGTGAAGCATCAGAATGTAAAACCGGACACACAGGAGAGGTTTGAATCGAAGAAAGTTAGAGTGTCAGCCGTCTTGTACTTAAGTCGGCATTGTGCCTTTTGTATTAAATTCGTATGCAATTTCTATGTTTCATCGTCAATAAGAAGGTCCAAGGTATACAGTAAAACTGAAGAGAAGCATCGGAATCTAAAACTGAACTCACAGGAGTGGTTCACAGCATAGAAAGTTAGAGTGTCAGTCCTCTTGTACTTAAGTCGGCATTGTGCCTTTTGTATTAATTTCGGATGCAATTTCTGTGTTTCATCGTCAATAAGAAGGTCCAAGGTATACAGTAAACCTGAAGTGAAGCATCGGTATCTAAAACTGGACTCACAGGAGAGTTTCAATTAATAGTAAGTTATAGTGTCAGTCCTCTTCTGCATAAGTCTGCCTTGTGCCTTTTGTAATAAATTCGGATGCAATTTCTGTGTTTCATCGTCAATAAGAACATCCAAGGAATACAGCAAACCTGAAGTGAAGCATCGGAATCTAAAACTGGACTCACAGGAGAGGTTTAAATCAAAGAAAGTTACAGTGTCTGTCCTCTTGTACTTAAGTCGTCATTGTGACTTTTATATTAAATTCGGATGTAATTTCTGTGTTTCATCGGCAATAAGAAGGTCCAAGGTATACAGTAAACCTGAAGTGAAGCATCGGAATCTAAAACTGGACTCACAGGAGAGGTTCAAATCATAGAAAGTTAGTGTGTCAGTCATCTTGTACTTAAGTCGGCATTGTGCTTTTGTATTGAATTCGGATGCAATTTCTTTGTTTCATCGTGAATAAGAAGGTCTTAGGTATACTGTAAACCTGAAGTGAAGCATCGGAATCTAAAACTAGACTCACAGGAGAGGATCAAATCATAGAAAGTGAGAGTGTCAGTCCTCATGTACTTAAGTCGGAATTGTGCCTTTTGTATTAAATTCGGATGCAATTTCGGTGTTTGATCATCAATAAGAAGGTCCAAGGTATACAGTAAACCTGAAGTGAAGTATCGGAATCTAAAACTCAACTCACAGGAGAGGTTCAAATCATAAAAAGTTATAATGTCAGTCCTCTAGTACTTAAGTCGGCATTGTGCCTTTTGTATTAAATTCGGATGCAATTTCAGTGTTTCATCGTCAAAAGGAAGGTCCAAGGTATACAGTAAACCTGAAGTGAAGCATCGGAATCTAAAACTGGACTCACAGGAGCAATTCAAATCATAGAAAGTTAGTGTGTCACTCCTCTTGTACGTAAGTCGACATTGTGCCTTTTGTATTAAATTCGGATGCAATTTCTGTGTTTCATCGTCAATAAGAAGGTCCAAGGGATACAGTAAACCTGAAGTGAAGCATCGGAATCTAAAACTGGAATCACAGGAGACGTTTAAATCAAAGAAAGTTAGGGTGTCTGTCCTCTTGTACTTAAGTCGGCATTGTGCCTTTTGTATTAAATTCGGATGCAATTTCTGTGTTTCATCGTCAATAAGAAGGTCCAAGGTATACAGTAATCCTGAAGTGACGCATCGGAATCTAAAACTGGACTCACAGGAGAGGTACAAATCATAGATAGTTATAGTGTCAGTCCTCTTGTACTTAAGTCGGCATTGTGCCTTTTGTATTAAATTCGGATGCAATTTCTGTGTTTCATCGTCATTAAGAAGGTCCAAGGTATATAGTAAACCTGAAGTGAGGCTCCGGAATCTATAACTGGACTTACAGGAGAGGTTCCAATCATAGAAAGTTAGAGTGTCAGTCCTCTTGTACTTAAGTCGGCATTGTGCCTTTTGTATTAAATTCGGATGCTATTTCTGTGCTTCATCGTCAATAAGAAGGTCCAAGGGATACAGTAAACGTGAAGTGAAGCATCGGAATGTAAAACCGGACACACAGGAGAGGTTTGAATCGAAGAAAGTTAGAGAGTCAGCCGTCTTGTACTTAAGTCGGCATTGTGCCTTTTGTATTAAATTCGGATGCAATTTCTATGTTTCATCGTCAATAAGAAGGTCCAAGGTATACAGTAAAACTGAAGAGAAGCATCGGAATCTAAAACTGAACTCACAGGAGTGGTTCACAGCATAGAAAGTTAGAGTGTCAGTCCTCTTGTACTTAAGTCGGCATTGTGCCTTTTGTATTAATTTCGGATGCAATTTCTGTGTTTCATCGTCAATAAGAAGGTCCAAGGTATACAGTAAACCTGAAGTGAAGCATCGGTATCTAAAACTGGACTCACAGGAGAGTTTCAATTAATAGTAAGTTATAGTGTCAGTCCTCTTCTGCTTAAGTCTGCCTTGTGCCTTTTGTAATAAATTCGGATGCAATTTCTGTGTTTCATCGTCAATAAGAACATCCAAGGAATACAGCAAACCTGAAGTGAAGCATCGGAATCTAAAACTGGACTCACAGGAGAGGTTTAAATCAAAGAAAGTTACAGTGTCTGTCCTCTTGTACTTAAGTCGTCATTGTGACTTTTATATTAAATTCGGATGTAATTTCTGTGTTTCATCGTCAATAAGAAGGTCCAAGGTATACAGTAAACCTGAAGTGAAGCATCGGAATCTAAAACTGGACTCATAGGAGAGGTTCAAATCATAGAAAGTTAGTGTGTCAGTCCTCTTGTACTTAAGGCGTCATTGTGGATTTTGTATTATATTCGGATGCAATTTCTGTGTTTGATCATCAATAAGAAGGTCCAAGGTATACAGTAAACGTGAAGTGAATCATCTGAATCTAAAACTCAACTCACAGGAGAGGTTCAAATCATAGAATGTTATAGTGTCAGTCCTCTTCTACTTAAGTCGGCATTGTCCCTTTGTATTAAATTCGGATACAATTTCTGTGTTTCATCGTCAATAAGAAGGTCAAAGGTATACAGTAAACCTGAAGTGAAGCATCGGAATCTAAAACTGGACTCACAGGAACGATTCAAATCATAGAAAGTTAGAGTGTCACTCCTCTTGTACTTAAGTCGACATAGTGGTTTTTGTATTAAATTCGGATGCAATTTATGTGTTTCATCGTCAATAAGAAGGTCCAATTCATACAGTAAACCTGAAGTGAAGCATCGGAATCTAAAACTGGACTCACAGGAGACGTTTAAAACAAAGAAAGTTAGAGTGTCTGTCGTCTTGTACTTAAGTAGGCATTGTGCCTTTTGTATTAAATTCGGATGCAATTTCGGTGTTTCGTCGTCAATAAGAAGGTCCAAGGTATACAGTAAACCTAAAGTGAAGCATCGGAATCGAAAACTGGACTCACAGGATCGGTTCAAATGATAGAAAGTTAAGGGGTCAGTCCTATTCTACTTACGTCGGCATTGTGCTTTTTGTATTAATTTCGGATGCAATTTCTGTGTTTCATCGTCAATAAGAAGGTCCAAGGTATACAGTAAACCTGAAGTGAAGCATCGGTATCTAAAACTGGACTCACAGGAGAGTTTCAATTTTTAGAAAGTTATAGTGTCAGTCCTCTTATACTTAAGTCTGCCTTGTGCCTTTTGTAATAAATTCGGATGCAATTTCTGTGTCTCATCGTCAATAAGAACATCCACGGAATACTGCAAACTTTAAGTGAAGCATCGGAATCTAAAACTGGACCCACAGGGGAGGTTTAAATCAAAGAAAGATACAGTGTCTGTCCTCTTGTACTTAAGTCGTCATTGTGACTTTTGTATTAAATTCGGATACAATTTCTGTGTTTCATCGTCAATAAGAAGGTCCGAGGTATACAGTAAACCTGAAGTGAAGCATCGGAATCTAAAACTGGACACACTGGAGAGGTTCAAATCATAGAAAGTTAGAGTGTCAGTCCTCTTGTACTTAAGGCGGCATTGTGGCTTTTGTATTATATTCGGATGCAATTTCTGTGTTTGATCATCAATAAGAAGGTCAAAGGTATACAGTAAACCTGAAGTGAATCATCTGAATCTAAAACTCAACTCACAGGAGAGGTTCAAATCATAGAATGTTATAGTGCCAGTCCTCTTCTACTTAAGTCGGCATTGTTCCTTTTGTACTAAATTCGGATACAATTTCTGTGTTTCATCGTCAATAAGAAGGTCCAAGGGATACAGTAAACCTGAAGTGAAGCATCGGAATCTAAAACTGGACTCACAGGAGCAATTCAAATCATAGAAAGTTAGAGTGTCACTCCGCTTGTATTTAAGTCGACATTGTGCCTTTTGTATTACATTCGGATGCAATTTATGTGTTTCATCGCCAATAAGAAGGTCCAATTCATACAGTAAACCTGAAGTGAAGCATCGGAATCTAAAACTGGACTCACAGGAGACGTTTAAATCAAAGAAAGTTAGAGTGTCTGTCGTCTTGTACTTGAGTCGGCATTGTGCCTTTTGTATTAAATTCGGATGCAATTTCGGTGTTTCGTCGTCAATAAGAAGGTCCAAGGTATACAGTAAACCTGGTGTGAAGCATCGGAATCTAAAACTGGACTCACAGGAGAGGTTCAATTCATAGAAAGTTATAGTGTCCGTCCTCTTGTACTTAAGTCTGCCTTGTGCCTTTTGTAATAAATTCGGATGCAATTTCTGTGTTTCATCGTCAATAAGAAGGTCCAAGGTATACAGTAAACCTGAAGTGAAGCATCGGAATCTAAAACTCAACTCACAGGTGAGGTTGAAATCATAGAAAGTTATAGTGACAGTCCTCTTGTACTTAAGTCGGCATTGTGCCTTTTGTATTAAATTCGGATGCAATTTCTGTGTTTCATCGACAATAAGAAGGTCCAAGGTATATAGTATACCTGAAGTGAAGCATCGGAATCTAAAACTGGACTCACAGGAGAAGTTCAAATCATAGAAAATTAGAGTGTCACTCCCCTTGTACTTAAGTCGACATTGTGCCTTTTGTATTAAATTCGGATGCAATTTCTGTGTTTCATCGTCAATAAGAAGGTCCAAGGTATACATTAAACCTGAAGTGAAGCATCTGAATCTAAAACTCAACTCACAGGAAAGGTTCAAATCATAGTAACTTATAGTGTCAGTCCTCTTCTACTTAAGTCGGCATTGTGCCTTTTGTATTAAATTCGGATACAATTTCTGTGTTTCATCGTCAATAAGAAGGTCAAATGTATACAGTAAACCTGAAGTGAAGCATCGGAATCTAAAACTGGACTCATAGGAGCAATTCAAATCATAGAGAGTTAGTGTGTCACTCCTCTTGTACGTAAGTCGACATTGTGCCTTTTGTATTAAATTCGGATGCATTTTCTGTGTTTCATCGTCAATAAGAAGGTCCAAGGGATACAGTAAACCTGAAGTGAAGCATCGGTATCTAAAACTGGACTCACAGGAGACGTTTAAATCAAAGAAAGTTAGGGTGTCTGTCGTCTTGTACTTAAGTCGTCATGGTGCTTATTGTATTAAATTCGGATGCAATTTCTGTGTTTCATCGTCAATAAGATGGACCAAGGGATACAGTAAACCTGAAGTGAAGCATCGGAATGTAAAACTTGACACACAGGAGAAGTTTGAATCAAAGAAAGTTAGAGTGTCTGTCCTCTTGTACTTAAGTCGGCATTGTGCCTTTTGTATTAAATTCGGATGCGATTTCTGTGTTTCATCGACAATAAGAAGGGCCAAGGTATACAGTAAACCTGAAGTGAAGCATTGGAACCTAAAACTGGACTCACAGGAGACAATCCTATCATAGATAGTTAGAGTGTCAATCCTCTTGTACTTAAGTTGGCATTGTGACTTTTGTATTAAATTCGGATGCAATTCCTGTGTTTCATCGTCAATAAGGAGGTCCAAGGTATACAGTAAAACTGAAGAGAAGCATCGGAATCTAAAACTGGACTCACAGGAGTGGTTCACATCATAGAAAGTTAGAGTGTCAGTCCTCTTGTACTTAAGTCGGCATTGTGCCTTTTGTATTAAATTCGGATGCAATTTCTGTGTTTGATCATCAATAAGAAGGTCCAAGGTATACATTAAACCTGAAGTGAAGCATCTGAATCTAAAACTCAACTCACAGGAAAGGTTCAAATCATAGAAACTTATAGTGTCAGTCCTCTTCTACTTAAGTCGTCATGGTGCCTATTGTATTAAATTCGGATGCAATTTCGGTGTTTCATCGTCAATAAGAAGGTCCAAGGTATACAGTAAACCTGATGTGAAGCATCGGAAAATAAAAGTGGACTCACAGGAGAGGTTCAATTCATAGAAAGTTATAGTGTCCGTCCTATTGTACTTCAGTCTGCCTTGTGCCTTTTGTAATAAATTCGGATGCAATTTCTGTGTTTCATCGTCACTAAGAAGGTCCAAGGTATACAGTAAACCTAAAGTGAACCATCGGAATCTAAAACTGGACTCACAGGAGCGGTTCAAATCATAGAAAGTTAAGGTGTCAGTCCTCTTCTACTTACGTCGGCATTGTGCTTTTTGTATTAATACGGATGCAATTTCTATGTTTCATCGTCAATAAGAAGGTCCAAGGTATACAGTAAACCTGAAGTGAAGCATCGGAATCTAAAACTGGACTCACAGGAGAGGTACAAATCATAGATAGTTATAGTGTCAGTGCTCTTGTACTTAAGTCGGCATTGTGCCTTTTGTATTAAATTCGGATGTAATTTCTGTGTTTCATCGTCATTAAGAAGGTCTAAGGTATATAGTAAACATGAAGTGATGCACCGGAATCTATAACTGGACTCACAACAGAGGTTGCAATCATAGAAAGTTAGAGTGTCAGTCCTCTTGTACGTAAGTCGGCATTGTGCCTTTTGTATTAAATTCGGATGCTATTTCTGTGCTTCATCGTCAATAAGAACGTCCAAGGGATACAGTAAACGTGAAGTGAAGCATCGGAATGTAAAACCGGACTCACAGGAGAGGTTTGAATCGAAGAAAGTTAGAGTGTCAGTCGTCTTGTACTTAAGTCGGAATTGTGCCCTTTGTATTAAATTCCGATGCAATTTCTATGTTTCATCGTCAATAAGATGGTCCAAGGTATACAGTAAAACTGAAGAGAAGCATCGGAATCTAAAACTGGACTCACAGGAGTGGTTCACATCATAGAAAGTTAGAGTGTCAGTCCTCTTGTACTTAAGTCGGCATTGTGCCTTTTGTATTGAATTCGGATGCAATTTCTGTGTTTCATCGTCAACAAAAAGGTCAAAGGTATACAGTAAACCTGAAGTGAAGCATCGAAATCTGAAACTGGATTCACAGGAGCGGTTAAAATCACAGATAGTTAGAGTGTCACTCCTCTTGTACTTAAGTCAACATTGTGCCTTTTGTATTAAATTCCGATGCAATTTCTGTGTTTCATCGTCAATAAGAAGGTCCAAGGGATACAGTAAACCTGAAGTGAAGCATCGGAATCTAAAACTGGACTCACAGGAGAAGTTTATATCAAAGAAAGTTAGAGTGTCTGTCCTCTTGTACTTAAGTCGGCATTGTGCCTTTTGTATTAAATTCGGATGCAATTTCTGTGTTTCATCGTCAATAAGAAGGTCCAAGGTATACAGTAAACCTGAAGTGAAGCATCGGTATCTAAAACTGGACTCACAGGAGAGTTTCAACTTACAGAACGTTATAGTGTCAGTCCTCTTCTACTTAAGTCTGCCTTGTGCCTTTTGTAATAAATTCGGATGCAATTTCTGTGTTTCATCGTCAATAAGAACACCCAAGGAATACAGCAAACCTGAAGCAAAGCATCGGAATCTAAAACTGGACTCACAGGAGAGGTTCAAATCATAGAAAGTTATAGTGTCAGACCTCTTGTACTTAAGTCGTCATTGTGCCTTTTGTATTAAATTCGGATGCAATTTCTGTGTTTCATCGTCAATAAGAAGGTCCAAGGTATACAGTAAACCCGAAGTGAAGCATCGGAATCTAAAACTGGACTCACAGGAGAGTTTCAATTTATAGAAAGTTATAGTGTCAGTCCTCTTGTACTTAAGTCTGCCTTGTGCCTTTTGTAATAAATTCGGATGCAATTTCTGAGTTTCATCGTCAATAAGAACGTCCAAGATATACAGCAAACCTGAAGTGAAGCATCGGAATCTAAAACTGGACTCACAGGAGAGGTTTAAATCAAAGAAAGTTACAGTGTCTGTCCTCTTGTACTTAAGTCGACATTGTGACTTATGTATTAAATTCGGATGAAATTTCTGTGTTTCATCGTCAATAAGAAGGTCCAAGGTATACAGTAAACCTGAAGTGAAGCATCGGAATCTAAAACTGGACTCACAGGAGAAGTTTATATCAAAGAAAGTTAGAGTGTCTGTCCTCTTGTACTTAAGTCGGCATTGTGCCTTTTGTATTAAATTCGGATGCAATTTCTGTGTTTCATCCTCAATAAGAAGGGCCAAGGTATACAGTAAACCTGAAGTGAAGCATCTTAATCTAAAACTGGACTCACAGTAGAGGTTCCAATCGTAGAAAGTTAGAGTGTCAGTCCTCTTGTACTTAAGTCATCATTGGGTCTTTTGTATTAAATTCGGATGCAATTTCTGTGTTTCATCGTCAATAAGATGGTCCAAGGGATACAGTAAACCTGAAGTGAAGCATCGGAAACTACAACTGGATTCACAAGAGAGGTTCAAATAACAGAAACTTAGAGTGTCAGTCCTATTGTACTTAAGTCGGAATTGTGCCCTTTGTATCAAATTCGGATGCAATTCCCGTGTATCATCGTCAATAAGAAGGTCCAAGGGATACAGTGAACCTGAAGTGAAGCATCGGAATCTAAAACTGGACTCACAGGAGAGGTTCAAATCATAGAAGGTAAGAGTGTCATTCCTCTTGTACTTAAGTCGGCATTGTGCCTTTTGTTTTAAATTCGGATGCAATTTCTGTGTTTGATCATCAATAAGAAGGTCCAAGTTATACAGTAAACCTGATGTGAAGCATCGGAATCTAAAACTCAACTCACAGGTGAGGTTGAAATCATAGAAAGTTATAGTGACAGTCCTCTTGTACTTAAGTAGGCATTGTGCCTTTTGTATTAAATTCGGATGCAATTTCTGTGTTTCATCGTCAATAAGAAGGTCCAAGGTATATAGTATACCTGAAGTGAAGCATCGGAATCTAAAACTGGACTCACAGGAGAAGTTCAAATCATAGAAAATTAGAGTGTCACTCCCCTTGTACTTAAGTCGACATTGTGCCTTTTGTATTAAATTCGGATGCAATTTCTGTGTTTCATCGTCAATAAGAAGGTCCAAGGTATATAGTATACCTGAAGTGAAGCATCGGAATCTAAAACTGGACTCACAGGAGAAGTTCAAATCATAGAAAATTAGAGTGTCACTCCCCTTGTACTTAAGTCGACATTGTGCCTTTTGTATTAAATTCGGATGCAATTTCTGTGTTTCATCGTCAATAAGAAGGACCAAGGGATACAGTAAACCTGAAGTGAAGCATCGGAATCTAAAACTTGACTCACAGGAGAAGTTTGAATCAAAGAGAGTTAGAGTGTCTGTCCTCTTGTACTTAAGTCGGCATTGTGCCTTTTGTATTAAATTCGGACGCGATTTCTGTGTTTCATCGACAATAAGAAGGGCCAAGGTATACAGTAAACCTGAAGTGAAGCATTGGAACCTAAAACTGGACTCACAGGAGACAATCCTATCATAGATAGTTAGAGTGTCAATCCTCTTGTACTTAAGTTGGCATTGTGACTTTTGTATTAAATTCGGATGCAATTCCTGTGTTTCATCGTCAATAAGGAGGTCCAAGGTATACAGTAAAACTGAAGAGAAGCATCGGAATCTAAAACTGGACTCACAGGAGAGGTTCAAATCATAGAAAGTTAGAGTGTCAGTCCTCTTCTACTTACGTCGGCATTGTGCCTTTTGTATTAATTTCGGATGCAATTTCTGTGTTTGATCATCAATAAGAAGGTCCAAGGTATACATTAAACCTGAAGTGAAGCATCTGAATCTAAAACTCAACTCACAGGAAAGGTTCAAATCATAGAAACTTATAGTGTCAGTCCTCTTCTACTTAAGTCGGCATTGTGCCTTTTGTATTAAATTCGGATACAATTTCTGTGTTTCATCGTCAATAAGAAGGTCAAAGGTATACAGTAAACCTGAAGTGAAGCATCGGAATCTAAAACTGGACTCATAGGAGCAATTCAAATCATAGAAAGTTAGTGTGTCACTCCTCTTGTACGTAAGTCGACATTGTGCCTTTTGTATTAAATTCGGATGCAATTACTGTGTTTCATCGTCAATAAGAAGGTCCAAGGGATACAGTAAACCTGAAGTGAAGCATCGGAATCTAAAACTGGACTCACAGGAGAAGTTTAAATCAAAGAAAGTTAGGGTGTCTGTCCTCTTGTACTTAAGTCGTCATGGTGCCTATTGTATTAAATTCGGATGCAATTTCGGTGTTTCATCGTCAATAAGAAGGTCCAAGGTATACAGTAAACCTGATGCGAAGCATCGGAAAATAAAAGTGGACTCACAGGAGAGGTTCAATTCATAGTAAGTTATAGTGTCCGTCCTATTGTACTTCAGTCTGCCTTGTGCCTTTTGTAATAAATTCGGATGCAATTTCTGTGTTTCATCGTCACTAAGAAGGTCCAAGGTATACAGTAAACCTAAAGTGAACCATCGGAATCTAAAACTGGACTCACAGGAGAGGTTCAAATCATAGAAAGTTAAGGTGTCAGTCCTCTTCTACTTACGTCGGCATTGTGCTTTTTGTATTAATTTCGGATGCAATTTCTATGTTTCATCGTCAATAAGAAGGTCCAAGGTATACAGTAAACCTGAAGTGAAGCATCGGAATCTAAAACTGGACTCACAGGAGAGGTACAAATCATAGATAGTTATAGTGTCAGTGCTCTTGTACTTAAGTCGGCATTGTGCCTTTTGTATTAAATTCGGATGCAATTTCTGTGTTTCATCGTCATTAAGAAGGTCTAAGGTATATAGTAAACCTGAAGTGAGGCACCGGAATCTATAACTGGACTCACAGGAGAGGTTCCAATCATAGAAAGTTAGAGTGTCAGTCCTCTTGTACGTAAGTCGGCATTGTGCCTTTTGTATTAAATTCGGATGCTATTTCTGTGCTTCATCGTCAATACGAACGTCCAAGGGATACAGTAAACGTGAAGTGAAGCATCGGAATGTAAAACCGGACTCACAGGAGAGGTTTGAATCGAAGAAAGTTAGAGTGTCAGTCGTCTTGTACTTAAGTCGGCATTGTGCCTTTTGTATTAAATTCCGATGCAATTTCTATGTTTCATCGCCAATAAGATGGTCCAAGGTATACAGTAAAACTGAAGAGAAGCATCGGAATCTAAAACTGGACTCACAGGAGTGGTTCACATCATAGAAAGTTAGAGTGTCAGTCCTCTTGTACTTAAGTCGGCATTGTGCCTTTTGTATTGAATTCGGATGCAATTTCTGTGTTTCATCGTCAACAAGAAGGTCAAAGGTATACAGTAAACCTGAAGTGAAGCATCGAAATCTGAAACTGGATTCACAGGAGCGGTTAAAATCACAGATAGTTAGAGTGTCACTCCTCTTGTACTTAAATCAACATTGTGCCTTTTGTATTAGATTCCGATGCAATTTCTGTGTTTCATCGTCAATAAGAAGTTCCAAGGGATACAGTAAACCTGAAATGAAGCATCGGAATCTAAAACTGGACTCACAGGTGAAGTTTATATCAAAGAAAGTTAGAGTGTCTGTCCTCTTGTACTTAAGTCGGCATTGTGCCTTTTGTATTAAATTCGGATGCAATTTCTGTGTTTCATCGTCAATAAGAAGGTCCAAGGTATACAGTAAACCTGAAGTGAAGCATCGGTATCTAAAACTGGACTCACAGGAGAGTTTCAACTTACAGAACGTTATAGTGTCAGTCCTCTTCTACTTAAGTCTGCCTTGTGCCTTTTGTAATAAATTCGGATGCAATTTCTGTGTTTCATCGTCAATAAGAACACCCAAGGAATACAGCAAACCTGAAGCGAAGCATCGGAATCTAAAACTGGACTCACAGGAGAGGTTCAAATCATAGAAAGTTATAGTGTCAGACCTCTTGTACTCATGTCGGCATTGTGCCTTTTGTATTAAATTCGGATGCAATTTCTGAGTTTCATCGTCAATAAGAAGGTCCAAGGTATATAGTAAACCTGAAGTGAGGCACCGGAATCTATAACTGGACTCACAGGAGAGGTTCCAATCATAGAAAGTTAGAGTGTCAGTCCTCTTGTACTTAAGTCGGCATTGTGCCTTTTGTATTAAATTCGGATGCTATTTCTGTGCTTCATAGTCAATAAGAAGGGCCAGGGATACAGTAAACCTGAAGTGAAGCATCGGAATCTAAAACTGGGCTCACAGGAGTGATTCACATCATAGAAAGTTAGAGTGTCAGTCCTCTTGTGCTTAAGTCGGCATTGTGTCTTTTGTATTAAACTCGGATGCAATTTCTGTGTTTCATCGTCAACAAGAAGTCAAAGGTATACAGTAAACCTGAAGTGAAGCATCGGAATCTGAAACTGGACTCACAGGAGCGGTTAAAATCACAGAAAGTTAGAGTGTCACTCCTCTTGTACTTAAGTCAACATTGTGCCTTTTGTATTAAATTCGGATGCAATTTCTGTGTTTCATCGTCAATAAGAAGGTCCAAGGGATACAGTAAACCTGAAGTGAAGCATCGGAATCTAAAACTGGACTCACAGGAGACGTTTAAATCAAAGAAAGTTAGGGTGTCTGTCCTCTTGTACTTAAGTCGTCATGGTGCCTATTGTATTAAATTCGGATGCAATTTCGGTGTTTCATCGTCAATAAGAAGGTCCAAGGTATACAGTAAACCTGATGTGAAGCATCGGAAAATAAAAGTGGACTCACAGGAGAGGTTCAATTCATAGAAAGTTATAGTGTCCGTCCTATCGTACTTCAGTCTGCCTTGTGCCTTTTGTAATAAATTCGGATGCAATTTCTGTGCTTCGTCGTCACTAAGAAGGTCCAAGGTATACAGTAAACCTAAAGTGAACCATCGGAATCTGAAACTGGACTCACAGGAGAGGTTCAAATCATAGAAAGTTAAGGTGTCAGTCCTCTTCTACTTACGTCGGCATTGTGCTTTTTGTATTGATTTCGGATGCAATTTCTATGTTTCATCGTCAATAAGAAGGTCCAAGGTATACAGTAAACCTGAAGTGAAGCATCGGAATCTAAAACTGGACTCACAGGAGAGGTACAAATCATAGTTAGTTATAGTGTCAGTGCTCTTGTACTTAAGTCGGCATTGTGCCTTTTGTATTAAATTCGGGTGCAATTTCTATGTTTCATCGTCAATAAGAAGGTCCAAGGTATACAGTAAAACTGAAGAGAAGCATCGGAATCTAAAACTGGACTCACAGGAGTGGTTCACATCATAGAAAGTTAGAGTGTCAGTCCTCTTGTACTTAAGTCGGCATTGTGCCTTTTGTATTGAATTCGGATGCAATTTCTGTGTTTCATCGTCAACAAGAAGGTCAAAGGTATACAGTAAACCTGAAGTGAAGCATCATAATCTGAAACTGGATTCACAGGAGCGGTTAAAATCACAGATAGTTAGAGTGTCACTCTTCTTGTACTTAAGTCAACATTGTGCCTTTTGTATTAAATTCCGGTGCAATTTCTGTGTTTCATCGTCAATAAGAAAGTCCAAGGGATACAGTAAACCTGAAGTGAAGCATCGGAATCTAAAACTGGACTCACAGGAGAGGTTCAATTCATAGAAAGTTATAGTGTCCGTCCTCTTGTACTTAAGTCTGCCTTGTGCCTTTTGTAATAAATTCTGATGCAATTTCTATGTTTCATCGTCAATAAGAAGGTCCACGGTATACAGTAAACCTAAAGTGAAGCATCGGAATCGAAAACTGGACTCACAGGAGAGGTTCAAATCATAGAAAGTTAAGGGGTCAGTCCTCTTCTACTTACGTCGGCATTGTGCTTTTTGTATTAATTTCGGATGCAATTTCTGTGTTTCATCGTCAGTAAGAAGGTCCAAGGTATACAGTAAACCTGAAATGAAGCATCGGAATCTAAAACTGGACTCACAGGAGAGGTTCAAATCATAGATAGTTATAGTGTCAGTCCTCTTGTACTCAAGTCGGCATTGTGCCTTTTGTATTAAATTCGGATGCAATTTCTGAGTTTCATCGTCAATAAGAAGGTCCAAGGTATATAGTAAACCTGAAGTGAGGCACCGGAATCTATAACTGGACTCACAGGAGAGGTTCCAATAATAGAAAGTTAGAGTGTCAGTCCTCTTGTACTTAAGTCGGCATTGTGCCTTTTGTATTAAATTCGGATGCTATTTCTGTGCTTCATAGTCAATAAGAAGGGCCAGGGATACAGTAAACCTGAAGTGAAGCATCGGAATCTAAAACTGGACTCACAGGAGAGGTTCCAATCGAAGAAAGTTAGAGTGTAAATCGTCTTGTACTTAAGTCGGCATTGTGCCTTTTGTATTAAATCGGATGCAATTTCTATGTTTCATCGTCAATAAGAAGGTCCGAGGTATACAGGCAAACTGAAGAGAAGCATCGTAATCTAAAACTGGACTCACAGGAGTGATTCACATCATAGGAAGTTAGAGTGTAAGTCCTCTTGTACTTAGGTCGGCATTGTGACTTTTGTATTAAACTCGGATGCAATTTCTGTGTTTCATCGTCAACAAGAAGTCAAAGGTATAAAGTAAACCTGAAGTGAAGCATCGGAATCTGAAACTGGACTCACAGGAGCGGTTAAAATCACAAAAAGTTAGAGTGTCACTCCTCTT
The DNA here is from genome assembly GCF_021461395.2 of Schistocerca americana. Lineage (NCBI taxonomy): Eukaryota > Metazoa > Arthropoda > Insecta > Orthoptera > Acrididae > Schistocerca > Schistocerca americana. Next base: position 1,069,420,843 of record NC_060120.1, on the reverse strand, counting down.
GTACTTAAGTCAACATTGTGCCTTTTGTATTACATTCGGATGCAATTTCTGTGTTTCATCGACAATAAGAAGGTCCAAGGGATACAGTAAACCTGAAGTGAAGCATCGGAATCTAAAACTGGACTCACAGGAGACGTATAAATCAAAGAAAGTTAGGGTGTCTGTCCTCTTGTACTTAAGTCGTCATGGTGCCTATTGTATTAAATTCGGATGCAATTTCGGTGTTTCATCGTCAATAAGAAGGTCCAAGGTGTACAGTAAACCTGATGTGAAGCATCGGAAAATAAAAGTGGACTCACAGGAGAGGTTCAATTCATAGAAAGTTATAGTGTCCGTCCTATCGTACGTCAGTCTGCCTTGTGCCTTTTGTAATAAATTAGGATGCAATTTCTGTGCTTCATCGTCACTAAGAAGGTCCAAGGTATACAGTAAACCTAAAGTGAACCATCGGAATCTAAAACTGGACTCACAGGAGAGGTTCAAATCATAGAAAGTTAAGGTGTCAGTCCTCTTCTACTTACGTCGGCATTGTGCTTTTTGTATTAATTTCGGATGCAATTTCTATGTTTCATCGTCAATAAGAAGGTCCAAGGTATACAGTAAACCTGAAGTGAAGCATTGGAATCTAAAACTGGACTCACAGGAGAGGTACAAATCATAGTTAGTTATAGTGTCAGTGCTCTTGTACTTAAGTCGGCATTGTGCCTTTTGTATTAAATTCGGGTGCAATTTCTATGTTTCATCGTCAATAAGAAGGTCCAAGGTAAACAGTAAAACTGAAGAGAAGCATCGGAATCTAAAACTGGACTCACAGGAGTGGTTCACATCATAGAAAGCTAGAGTGTCAGTCCTCTTGTACTTAAGTCGGCATTGTGCCTTTTGTATTGAATTCGGATGCAATTTCTGTGTTTCATCGTCAACAAGAAGGTCGAAGGTATACAGTAAACCTGCAGTGAAGCATCGGAATCTGAAACTGGATTCACAGGAGCGGTTAAAATCACAGATAGTTTGAGTGTCACTCCTCTTGTACTTAAGTCAACATTGTGCATTTTGTATTAAATTCCGATGCAATTTCTGTGTTTCATCGTCAATAAGAAGGTCCAAGGGATACAGTAAACCTGAAGTGAAGCATCGGAATCTAAAACTGGACTCACAGGAGAAGTTTATATCAAAGAAAGTTAGAGTGTCTGTCCTCTTGTACTTAAGTCGTCATTGTGACTTTTGTATTAGATTCGGATGCAATTTCTGTGTTTCATCGTCAATAAGAAGGTCCAATTCATACAGTAAACCTGACGTGAAGCATCGGAATCTGAAACTGGATTCACAGGAGACGTTTAAATCAAAGAAAATTAGAGTGTCTGTCGTCTTGTACTTAAGTCGGCATTGTGCCTTTTGTATTAAATTCGGATGCAATTTCGGTGTTTCGTCGTCAATAAGAAGGTCCAAGGTATACAGTAAACCTGATGTGAAGCATCGGAATCTAAAACTGGACTCTCAGGAGAGGTTCAATTCATAGAAAGTTATAGTGTCCGTCCTCTTGTACTTAAGTCTGCCTTGTGCCTTTTGTAATAAATTCGGATGCAATTTCTGTGTTTCATCGTCAATAAGAAGGTCCACGGTATACAGTAAACCTAAAGTGAAGCATCGGAATCGAAAACTGGACTCACAGGAGAGGTTCAAATCATAGAAAGTTAAGGGGTCAGTCCTCTTCTACTTACGTCGGCATTGTGCTTTTTGTATTAATTTCGGATGCAATTTCTGTGTTTCATCGGCAATAAGAAGGTCCAAGGTATACAGTAAACCTGAAGTGAAGCATCGGAATCTAAAACTGGACTCACAGGAGAGGTTCAAATCATAGATAGTTATAGTGTCAGTCCTCTTGTACTTAAGTCGGCATTGTGCCTTTTGTATTAAATTCGGATGCAATTTCTGAGTTTCATCGTCAATAATAAGGTCCAAGGTATATAGTAAACCTGAAGTGAGGCACCGGAATCTATAACTGGACTCACAGGAGAGGTTCCAATCATAGAAAGTTAGAGTGTCAGTCCTCTTGTACTTAAGTCGGCATTGTGCCTTTTGTATTAAATTCGGATGCTATTTCTGTGCTTCATAGTCAATACGAAGGGCCAGGGATACAGTAAACCTGAAGTGACGCATCGGAATCTAAAACCGGACTCACAGGAGAAGTTCCAATCGAAGACAGTTAGAGTGTAAGTCGTCTTGTACTTAAGTCGGCATTGTGCCTTTTGTATTAAATCGGATGCAATTTCTATGTTTCATCGTCAATAAGAAGGTCCGAGGTATACAGTCAAACTGAAGAGAAGCATCGTAATCTAAAACTGGACTCACAGGAGTGATTCACATCATAGAAAGTTAGAGTGTCAGTCCTCTTGTACTTAAGTCGGCATTGTGCCTTTTGTAATAAATTCGGATGCAATTTCTGTGTTTCATCGTCAATAAGAACGTCCAAGGTACACAGCAAACCTGAAGTGAAGCATCGGAATCTAAAACTGGACTCACAGGAGAGGTTCAAATCAAAGAAAGTTACAGTGTCTGTCCTCTTGTACTTAAGTCGACATTGTGACTTATGTATTAAATTCGGATGCAATTTCTGTGTTTCATCGTCAATAAGAAGGTCCAAGGTATACTGTAAACCTGAAGTGAAGCATCGGAATCTAAAACTGGACTCACAGGAGAGGTTCAAATCATAGAAAGTTAGAGTGTCAGTCCTCTTGTACTTAAGGCGGCATTGTGGCTTTTGTATTAAATTCGGATGCAATTTCTGTGTTTCATCGTCAATAAGAAGGTCCAAGGGATACAGTAAACCTGAAGTGAAGCATCGGAATCTAAAACTGGTCTCACAGGAGAAGTTTATATCAGAGAAAGTTAGAGTGTCTGTCCTCTTGTACTTAAGTCGGCATTGTGCCTTTTGCATTAAATTCGGATGCAATTTCTGTGTTTCATCGTCAATAAGAAGGGCCAAGGTATACAGTAAACCTGAAGTGAAGCATCTTAATCTAAAACTGGACTCACAGTAGAGATTCCAATCACAGAAAGTTACAGTGTCAGTCCTCATGTACTTAAGTCGGCATTGGGACTTTTGTATTAAATTCGGATGCAATTTCTGTGTTTCATCGTCAATAAGATGGTCCAAGGGATACAGTAAACCTGAAGTGAAGCATCGGAATCTACAACTGGATTCACAGAAGAGGTTCAAATAACAGAAACTTAGAGTGTCAGTCCTATTGTACTTAAGTCGGCATTGTGCCCTTTGTATTAAATTCGGATGCAATTCGTGTGTATCATCGTCAATAAGAAGGTCCAAGGTATACAGTAAACCTGAAGAGAAGCATCGGAATCTAAAACTGGACTCACAGGAGAGGTTCAAATCATAGATTGATAGAGTGTCAGTCCTCTTGAACTTATGTCGGCATTAAGATTTTTGTATTTAATTCGGATGCAATTTCTGTGTTTCATCGTCAATAAGAAGGTCCAAGGGATACAGTAAACCTGAAGTGAATCATCGGAATCTAAAACTGGACTCACAGGAAAGGTTCCAATCATACAAAGTTAGAGTGTCAGTCCTCTTGTACTTAAGTCGGCATTGTGCCTTTTGTATTAAATTCGGATGCAATTTCTGCGTTTCATCGTCAATAAGAAGGTCTTAGGTATACTGTAAACCTGAAGTGAAGCATCGGAATTTAAAACTGGACTCACAGGAGAGGTTCCAATCATAGAAAGTTAGAGTGTCAGTCCTCTTGTACCTAAGTCGGCATTGTGCCTTTTGTATTAAATTTGGATGCAATTTCTGTGTTTCATCGTCAATAAGAAGGTCCAAGGTATACAGTAAACCTGAAGTGAAGCATCGGAATCTAAAACTGGACTCACAGGAGAGGTTTACATCAAAGAAAGTTAGAGTGTCTGTCCTCTTCTACTTAAGACGGCATTGTGCCTTTTAAATTAAATTCGGATGCAATTTCTGTGCTTCATCGTCAATAAGAAGGTCCAAGGGATACAGTAAACCTGAAGCGAAGCATCGGAATCTAAAACTGGACTCACAGGAGAGGTTCAAATCATTGAAAGTGAGTGTGTCAGTCCTCTTGTACTTAAGTCGGCATTGTGCCCTTTGTATTAAATTCGGATGCAATTTCTGTGTTTGATCATCAATAAGAAGGTCCAAGTTATAGAGTAAACCTGAAGTGGAGCATCGGAATCTAAAACTCAACTCACAGGTGAGGTAGAAATCATAGAAAGTTATGGTGTCAGTCCTCTTGTACTTAAGTCGGCATTGTGCCTTTTGTATTAAATTCGGATGCAATTTCTCTATTTCATCGTCAATAAGAGGGTCCAAGGTATATAGTATACCTGAAGTGAAGCATCGGAATCTAAAACTGGACTCACAGGAGAGGTTCAAATCATAGAAAGTTAGAGTGTCACTCCCCTTGTACTTAAGTCGACATTGTGCCTTTTGTATTAAATTCGGATGCAATTTCTGTGTTTCATCGTCAATAAGCAGGACCAAGGGATACAGTAAACCTGAAGTGAAGCATCGGAATCTAAAACTGGACTCACAGGAGAAGTTTAAATCAAAGAAAGTAAGAGTGTCTGTCCTCTGGTTCTTAAGTCGGCATTGTGCCTTTTGTATTAAATTCGGATGCGATATCTGTGTTTCATCGACAATAAGAAGGGCCAAGGTATACAGTAAACCTGAAGTGAAGCATCAGAATCTAAAACTGGACTCACAGGAGACGTTCCAATCATAGATAGTTAGAGTGTCAGTCCTCTTGTACTTAAGTCGGCATTGTGACTTTTGTATTAAATTCGGATGCAATTCCTGTGTTTCATCGTCAATAAGAAGGTCCAAGGTATACAGTAAAACTGAAGAGAAGCATCGGAATCTAAAACTGGACTCACAGGAGTGGTTCACATCATAGAAAGTTAGAGTGTCAGTCCTCTTGTACTTATTTCGGCATTGTGCCTTTTGTATTAAATTCGGATGCAATTTCTGTGTTTCATCGTCAATAAGATGGTCCAAGGTGTACAGTAAACCTGAAGAGAAGCATCGAAATCTAAAACTGGACTCACAGGAGAGGTTCAAATAATAGAAAGATAGAGTGTCGGTCCTCATCTACTTTCGTCGGCATTGTGCCTTTTGTATTAAATTCGGATGCAATTTCTGTGCCTGATCATCAATAAGAAGGTCCAAGGTATACACTAAACCTGAAGTGAAGCATCTGAATCTAAAACTCAACTCACAGGATAGGTTCAAATCATAGAAAGTTATAGTGTCAGTCCTCTTCTACTTAAGTCGGCATTGTAATTTTTGTATTAAATTCGGATACAATTTCTGTGTTTCATCGGCAATAAGAATTTCAAAGGTATACAGTAAACCTGAAGTGAAGAATCAGAATCTAAAACTGGACTCACAGGAGCAATTCAAATCATAGGAAGTTAGAGTGTCACTCCTCTTGTACTTAAGTCGACATTGCGCCTTTTGTATTAAATTCGGCTGCAATTTCTGTGTTCCATCGTCAATAAGAAGGTCAAAGGTATACAGTAAACCTGATGTGAAGCATCGGAATCTGAAACTGGACTCACAGGAGAGTTTCAATTTATAGAAAGTTATAGAGTCAGTCCTCATGTACTTAAGTCTGCCTTGTGACTTTTGTAATAAATTCGGATGCAATTTCTGTGTTTCATCGTCAATAAGAACGTCCAAGGTATACAGCAAACCTGAAGTGAAGCATCGGAATCTAAAACTGGACTCACAGGAGAGGTTTAAATCAAAGAGAGTTAGTGTGTCTGTCCTCTTGTACTTAAGTCGGCATTGTGCCTTTTGTAATAAATTCGGATGCAATTTCTGTGTTTCATCGTCAGTAAGAACACCCAAGGAATACAGCAAACCTGAAGTGAAGCATCGGAATCTAAAACTGGACTCACAGGAGAAGTTTACATCAAAGAAAATTACAGTGTCTGTCCTCTTGTACTTAAGTCGTCATTGTGACTTTTGTATTAGATTCGGATGCAATTTCTGTGTTTCATCGTCAATAAGAAGGTCCAATTCATACCGTAAACCTGAAGTGAAGCATCGGAATCTAAAACTGGACTCACAGGAGACGTTTAAATCAAAGAAAGTTAGAGTGTCTGTCGTCTTGTACTTAAGTCGGCATTGTGCCTTTTGTATTAAATTCGGATGCAATTTCGCTGTTTCGTCGTCAATAAGAAGGCCCAAGGTATACAGTAAACCTGATGTGAAGCATCGGAATCTAAAACTGGACTCACAGGAGAGGATCAATTCATAGAAAGTTATAGTGTCCGTCCTCTTGTACTTAAGTCTGCCTTGTGCCTTTTGTAATATATTCGGATGCAATTTCTGAGTTTCATCGTCAATAAGATGGTCCACGGTATACAGTAAACCTAAAGTGAAGCATCGGAATCGAAAACTGGATTCACAGGAGAGGTTCAAATCATAGAAAGTTAAGGGGTCAGTCCTCTTCTACTTACGTCGGCATTGTGCTTTTTGTATTAATTTCGGATGCAATTTCTGTGTTTCATCGTCAATAAGAAGGTCCAAGGGATACAGTAAACCTGAAGTGAAGCATCGGAATCTAAAACTGGACTCACAGGAGAGGTTCAAATCACAGATAGTTACAGTGTCAGTCCTCTTGTACTTAAGTCGGCATTGTGCCTTTTGTATTGAATTCGGATGCAATTTCTGAGTTTCATCGTCAATAAGAAGGTCCAAGGTATATAGTAAACCTGAAGTGAGGCACCGGAATCTATAACTGGACTCACAGGAGAGGTTCCAATCATAGAAAGTTAGAGTGTCAGTCCTCTTGTACTTAAGTCGGCATTGTACCTTTTGTATTAAATTCGGATGCTATTTCTGTGCTTCATAGTCAATAAGAAGGGCCAGGGATATAGTAAACCTGAAGTGAAGCATCGGAATCTAAAACCGGACTCACAGGAGAGGTTCCAATCGAAGAAAGTTAGAGTGTAAGTCGTCTTGTACTTAAGTCGGCATTGTGCCTTTTGTATTAAATCGGATGCAATTTCTATGTTTCATCGTCAATAAGAAGGTCCGAGGTATACAGTCAAACTGAAGAGAAGCATCATAATCTAAAACTGGACTCACAGGAGTGATTCACATCATAGAAAGTTAGAGTGTCAGTCCTCTTGTACTTAAGGCGGCATTGTGGCTTTTGTATTAAATTCGGATGCAATTTCTGTGTTTCATCGTCAATAAGAAGGTCCAAGGGATACAGTAAACCTGATGTGAAGCATCGGAATCTAAAACTGGTCTCACAGGAGAAGTTTATATCAAAGAAAGTTAGAGTGTCTGTCCTCTTGTACTTAAGTCGGCATTGTGCTTTTTGTATTAAATTCGGATGCAATTTCTGTGTTTCGTCGTCAATAAGAAGGGCCAACGTATACAGTAAACCTGAAGTGAAGCATCTTAATCTAAAACTGGACTCACAGTAGAGATTCCAATCATAGAAAGTTACAGGGTCAGTCCTCTTGTACTTAAGTCGGCATTGGGACTTTTGTATTAAATTCGGATGCAATTTCTGTGTTTCATCGTCAATAAGATGGTCCAAGGGATACAGTAAACCTGAAGTGAAGCATCGGAATCTACAACTGGATTCACAGAAGAGGTTCAAATAACAGAAACTTAGAGTGTCAGTCCTATTGTACTTAAGTCGGAATTGTGCCCTTTGTATTAAATTCGGATGCAATTCCTGTGTATCATCGTCAATAAGAAGGTCCAAGGTATACAGTAACCCTGAAGAGAAGCATCGGAATCTAAAACTGGACTCACAGGAGAGGTGCAAATCATAGATAGATAGAGTGTCAGTCCTCTTGAACTTATGTCGGCATTAGACCTTTTGTATTTAATTCGGATGCAATTTCTGTGTTTCATCGTCAATAAGAAGGTCCAAGGGATACAGTAAACCTGAAGTGAATCATCGGAATCTAAAACTGGACTCACAGGAGAGGTTCCAATCATACAAAGTTAGAGTGTCAGTCCTCTTGTACTTAAGTCGGCATTGTGCCTTTTGTATTAAATTCGGATGCAATTTCCGCGTTTCATCGTCAATAAGAAGGTCTTAGGTATACTGTAAACCTGAAGTGAAGCATCGGAATTTAAAACTGGACTCACTGGAGAGGTTCCAATCATAGAAAGTTAGAGTGTCAGTCCTCTTGCACTTAAGTCGGCATTGTGCCTTTTGTATTAAATTCGGATGCAATTTCTGTGCTTCATCGTCAATAAGAAGGTCCAAGGGATACAGTAAACCTGAAGCGAAGCATCGGAATCTAAAACTGGACTCACAGGAGGGGTTCAAATCATAGAAAGTGAGTGTGTCAGTCCTCTTGTACTTAAGTCGGCATTGTGCCCTTTGTATTAAATTCGGATGCAATTTCTGTGTTTGATCATCAATAAGAAGGTCCAAGTTATACAGTAAACCTGAAGTGAAGCATCGGAATCTAAAACTCAACTCACAGGTGAGGTAGAAATCATAGAAAGTTATGGTGTCAGTCCTCTTGTACTTAAGTCGGCATTGTGCCTTTTGTATTAAATTCGGATGCGATATCTGTGTTCCATCGACAATAAGAAGGGCCAAGGTATACAGTAAACTTGAAGTGAAGCATCGGAATCTAAAACTGGACTCACCGGAGACGTTCCAATCATAGATAGTTAGAGTTTCAGTCCTCTTGTACTTAAGTCGGCATTGTGACTTTTGTATTAAATTCGGATGCAATTTCTGTGTTTCATCGTCAATAAGATGGTCCAAGGTGGACACTAAACCTGAAGTGAAGCATCTGAATCTAAAACTCAACTCACAGGATAGGTTCAAATCATAGAAAGTTATAGTGTCAGTCCTCTTCTACTTAAGTCGGCATTGTCCTTTTTGTATTAAATTCGGATACAAATTCTGTGTATCATCGGCAATAAGAATGTCAAAGGTATACAGTAAACCTGAAGTGAAGCATCGGAATCTAAAACTGGACTCACAGGAGCAATTCAAATCATAGAAAGTTAGAGTGTCACTCCTCTTGTACTTAAGTCGACATTGTGCCTTTTGTATTAAATTCGGATGCAATTTCTGTGTTTCATTGTCAATAAGAACGTCCAAGGGATACAGTAGACCTGAAGTGAAGCATCGGAATCTAAAACTGGACTCACAGGAGAGGTTCCAATCATAGAAAGTTAGAGTGTCAGTCCTCTTGTACTTAAGTCGGCATTTTGACTTTTGTATTAAATTCGGATGCAATTTCTGTGTTTCATCGTCAATAAAATGGTCCAAGGGATACAGTAAACCTGAAGTGAAGCATCGGAATCTACAACTGGATTCACAGGAGAGGTTCAAATCATAGAAAGTTAGAGTGTCAGTCCTCTTGTACTTAAGTCGGCATTGTGTATTTTGTATTAAATTCGGATGCAAATTCTATGTTTCATCGTCAATAAGAAGGTCTTAGGTATACTGTAAACCTGAAGTGAAGCATCGGAATCTAAAACTGGACTCACAGGAGAGGTTCAAATCATAGAAAGTTATAGTGTCAGTCCTCTTGTACTTAACTCGGCATTGTGCCTTTTGTATTAAATTCGGATGCAATTTCTATGTTTCATCGTCAATAAGAAGGTCTTAGGTATACTATTAACCTTAAGTGAAGCATCGGAATCTAAAACTGGACTCACAGGAGAGGTTCAAATCACAGATAGTTATAGTGTCAGTCCTCTTGTACTTAAGTCGGCATTGTGCCTTTTGTATTAAATTCGGATGCAATTTCTGTGTTTCATCGTCAATAAAAAGGTTCAAGGTATATCGCAAAACCTGAAGTGAGATACCGGAATCTATAACTGGACTCACAGGAGAGGTTCCAATCATAGAAAGTTAGAGTGTCAGTCCTCTTGTAATTAAGTCGGCATTGTGCTTTTTGTATTAAATTCGGATGCTTATTCCGTGCTTCATCGTCAATAAGAAGGTCCAAGGGATACAGTAAACCTGAAGTGAAGCATCGGAATCTCAAAACCGGACTCACAGGAGAGGTTTGAATCGAAGAAAGTTAGAGTGTCAGTCGTCTTGTACTTAAGTCGGCATTGTGCATTTCGTATTAAATTCGGATGCAATTTCTATGTTTCATCGTCAATAAGAAGGTCCAAGGTATACAGTAAAACTGAAGAGAAGCATCGGAATCTAAAACTGGACTCACAGGAGTGGTTCACATCATAGAAAGTTAGAGTGTCAGTCCTCTTGTACTTAAGTCGGCATTGTGCCTTTTGTATTAAATTCGGATGCAATTTCTGTGTTTCATCGTCAATAAGAAGGTCAAAGGTATACAGTCAACCTGAAGTGAAGCATCGGAATCTGAAACTGGTCTCACAGGAGCGGTTAAAATCATAGAAAGTTAGAGTGTAACTCCTCTTGTACTTAAGTCAACATTGAGCCTTTTGTATTAAATTCGGATGCAATTTCTGTGTTTCATCGTCAATAAGAAGGTCCAAGTGATACAGTAAACCTGAAGTGAAGCATCAGAATCTAAAACTGGACTCACAGGAGAAGTTTATATCAAAGAAAGTTAGAGTGTCAGTCCTCTTGTACTTAAGTCGGCATTGTTCCTTCTGTATTAAATTCGGATGCAATTTCTGTGTTTCATCGTCAATAAGAAGGTCCAAGGTATACAGTAAACCTGAAGTGAAGCATCGGAATCTAAAACTGGACTCACAGGAGAGTTTCAATTTATAGAAAGTTATAGTGTCAGTCCGCTTGTACTTAAGTCTGCCTTGTGCCTTTTGTAATTAATTCGGATGCAATTTCTGTGTTTCATTGTCAATAAGAACGTACGAGGTATACAGCAAACCTGAAGTGAAGCATCGGAATCTAAAACTGGACTCACAGGAGAGGTTCAAATCATAGAAAGTTATAGTGTCAGTCCTCTTGTACTTAAGTCGGCATTGTGCCATTTGTATTAAATTCGGATGCAATTTCTATGTTTCATCGTCAATAAGAAGGTCTTAGGTATACTGTAATCCTTAAGTGAAGCATCGGAATCTAAAACTGGACTCACAGGAGAGGTTCAAATCATAGATAGTTATAGTGTCAGTCCTCTTGTACTTAAGTCGGCATTGTGCCTTTTGTATTAAATTCGGATGCAATTTCTGTGTTTCATCGTCAATAAGAAGGTTCAAGGTATATAGTAAACCTGAAGTGAGGCACCGGAATCTATAACTGGACTCACAGGAGAGGTTCCAATCATAGAAAGTTAGAGTGTCAGTCCTCTTGTAATTATGTCGGCATTGTGCTTTTTGTGTTAAATTTGGATACTATTTCCGTGCTTCATCGTCAATAAGAAGGTCCAAGGGAAACAATAAACCTGAAGTGAAGCATCGGAAACTAAAACTGGACTCACAGGAGAGGTTCAAATCATAGAAAGTTAGAGTGTCAGTCCTCTTGTACTTAAGTCGGCATTGTGACTTTTGTATTAAATTCGGATGCAATTTTTGTGTTTCATCGTCAATAAGAAGGTCTTAGGTATACTGTAAACCTGAAGTGAAGCATCGGAATCTAAAACTGGACTCACAGGAGAGGTTCCAATCATAGAAAGTTAGAGTGTCAGTCCTCTTGTACTTAAGTCGGCATTGTGCCTTTTGTATTAAATTCGGATGCAATTTCTGTGTTTCATCGTCAATAAGAACGTCCAAGGGATACAGTAAACCTGAAGTGAAGGATCGGAATCTAAAACTGGACTCACAGGAGAGGTTTAAATCAAAGAAAGTTAGAGTGTCTGTCTTCTTGTACTTAAGTCGGCATTGTGCGTTTTGTATTAAATTCTATTGCAATTTCTGTGCTTCATCGTCAATAATAAGGTCGAAGGGATACAGTCAACCTGAAGTGAAGCATCGGAATCTAAAACTGGACTCACAGCAGAAATTTACATCAAAGAAAGTTAGAGTGTCTTTCCTCTTGTACTTAAGTCGGCATTGTGCCTTATGTATTAAATTCGGATGCAATTTCTGTGTTTCGTCGTCAATAAGAAGGGCCAAGGTATGCAGTAAACCTGAAGTGAAGCATCGGAATCTAAAACTGGACTCACAGGAGAGGTTCCAATCATAGAAAGTTATAGTGTCAGTCCTCTTGTACTTAAAGCGGCATTGTGACTTTTGTATTAAATTCGGATGCAATTTCTGTGTTTCATCGTCAATAAGATGGTCCAAGGGATACAGTAAACCTGAAGTGAAGCATCGGAATCTACAACTGGATTCACAGGAGAGGTTCAAATCATAGAATGTTAGAGTGACAGTCCTCCTGTACTTAAGTCGGCGTTGTGCCTTTTGTATTAAATTCGGATGCAATTTCTATGTTTCATCGTCAATAAGAAGGTCTTAGGTATACTTTAAACCTGAAGGGAAGCATCGGAATCTAAAACTGGACTCACAGGAGAGGTTCCAATCATAGAAAGTTAGAGTGTCAGTATAGTTGTACTTAAGTCGGCATTGTGCCTTCTGTATTAAATTCGGATGCAATTTCTATGTTTCATCGTCAATAAGAAGGACCAAGGGATACAAAAATCCTGAAGTGAAGCATCGGAATCTAAAACTGGACTCACAGGAGAAGTTCAAATCATAGAAAGATAGAGTGTCAGTCCTCTTGTACTTAAGTCGGCATTGTGTCTTTTGTATTAAATTCAGATGCAATTTCTGTGTTTCATCGTGAATAAAAAGGTCCAAAGTATACAGTCAACCTGAAGTGAAGAATCGGAATCTAATACTGGACTCACAGGAGAGGTTCAAATCACAGAAAGTTAGAGTGTCAGTCCTCTTGTACATAAGTCGGCATTGTGCCTTTTGTATTAAATTCGGATGCAATTTCTGTGTTTCATCGTCAATAAGAAGGTCAAAGGGATATAGTAAACCTGAACTGAAGCATCGGAATCTAAAATTGGACTCGCAGTAGAGGTTCAAATCACAGAAAGTTAGAGTGACAGTCGTCTTGTACTTAAGTCGGCATTGTGCCTTTTGTATAAAATTCGGATGCAATTACTATGTTTCATCGTCAATAAGAAGGTCCTAGGTATTCTGTAAAACTAAAGAGTAGCATCGGAATCTAAAACTGGACTCACAGGAGAGGTTCACATCATAGAAAGTTAGAGTGTCAGACCTCTTGTACTTAAGTCGGCATTGTGCCGTTTGTATTAAATTCGGTAGCAATTTCTGTGCTTCATCGTCAATAAGAAGGTCCAAGGGATACAGTAAACCTGAAGTGAAGCATCGGAGTCTAAAACTGGACTCACAGGAGAGGTTCAAATCATAGAAATTAGAATGTCAGTCCTCTTGTACTTAAGTCGGCATTGTGCCTTTTGTATTAAATTCGGATGCAATTTCTGTGTTTCATCGTCAATAAGACGGTCTTAGGTATACTGAAAACCTGAAGTGAAGCATCGGAATCTAAAACTGCACTCACAGGAGAGGTTCCAATCATAGAAAGTTAGAGTGTCAGTCCTCTTGTACCTAAGTCGGCATTGTGCCTTTTGTATTAAATTCGGATGCAATTTCTGTGTTTCATTGTCCATAAGAAGATCCAAGGTATATAGTAAACCTGAAGTGAAGCATCGGAATTTAAAACTGGACTCACAGGAGAGGTTCAAATCATAGAACGTTAGAGTGTCACTCCCCTTGTACTTAAGTCGACATTGTGCCTTTGGTAGTAAATTCGGATGCAATTTCTGTGTTTCGTCGTCAATAAGAAGGTCCAAGGGATACAGTAAACCTGAAGTGAAGCATCGGAATCTAAAACTGGACTCACAGGAGATGTTTAAATCAAAGTAAGTGAGAGTGTCTGTCCTCTTGTACTTAAGTCGGCATTGTGCCTTTTGTATTAAATTCGGATGCAATTTCTGTGTTTCATCGTCAATAAGAAGGTCAAAGGTATACAGTCAACCTGAAGTGAAGCATCGGAATCTGAAACTGGACTCACAGGAGCGGTTAAAATCATAGAAAGTTAGAGTGTAACTCCTCTTGTACTTAAGTCAACATTGAGCCTTTTGTATTAAATTCGGATGCAATTTCTGTGTTTCATCGTCAATAAGAAGGTCCAAGTGATACAGTAAACCTGAAGTGAAGCATCAGAATCTAAAACTGGACTCACAGGAGAGTTTCAATTTATAGAAAGTTATAGTGTCAGTCCGCTTGTACTTAAGTCTGCCTTGTGCCTTTTGTAATTAATTCGGATGCAATTTCTGTGTTTCATTGTCAATAAGAACGTACGAGGTATACAGCAAACCTGAAGTGAAGCATCGGAATCTAAAACTGGACTCACAGGAGAGGTTCAAATCATAGAAAGTTATAGTGTCAGTCCTCTTGTACTTAAGTCGGCATTGTGCCATTTGTATTAAATTCGGATGCAATTTCTATGTTTCATCGTCAATAAGAAGGTCTTAGGTATACTGTAATCCTTAAGTGAAGCATCGGAATCTAAAACTGGACTCACAGGAGAGGTTCAAATCATAGATAGTTATAGTGTCAGTCCTCTTGTACTTAAGTCGGCATTGTGCCTTTTGTATTAAATTCGGATGCAATTTCTGTGTTTCATCGTCAATAAGAAGGTTCAAGGTATATAGTAAACTTGAAGTGAGGCACCGGAATCTATAACTGGACTCACAGGAGAGGTTCCAATCATAGAAAGTTAGAGTGTCAGTCCTCTTGTAATTATGTCGGCATTGTGCTTTTTGTGTTAAATTTGGATACTATTTCCGTGCTTCATCGTCAATAAGAAGGTCCAAGGGAAACAATAAACCTGAAGTGAAGCATCGGAAACTAAAACTGGACTCACAGGAGAGGTTCAAATCATAGAAAGTTAGAGTGTCAGTCCTCTTGTACTTAAGTCGGCATTGTGACTTTTGTATTAAATTCGGATGCAATTTTTGTGTTTCATCGTCAATAAGAAGGTCTTAGGTATACTGTAAACCTGAAGTGAAGCATCGGAATCTAAAACTGGACTCACAGGAGAGGTTCCAATCATAGAAAGTTAGAGTGTCAGTCCTCTTGTACTTAAGTCGGCATTGTGCCTTTTGTATTAAATTCGGATGCAATTTCTGTGTTTCATCGTCAATAAGAACGTCCAAGGGATACAGTAAACCTGAAGTGAAGGATCGGAATCTAAAACTGGACTCACAGGAGAGGTTTAAATCAAAGAAAGTTAGAGTGTCTGTCTTCTTGTACTTAAGTCGGCATTGTGCGTTTTGTATTAAATTCTATTGCAATTTCTGTGCTTCATCGTCAATAATAAGGTCGAAGGGATACAGTCAACCTGAAGTGAAGCATCGGAATCTAAAACTGGACTCACAGCAGAAATTTACATCAAAGAAAGTTAGAGTGTCTTTCCTCTTGTACTTAAGTCGGCATTGTGCCTTATGTATTAAATTCGGATGCAATTTCTGTGTTTCGTCGTCAATAAGAAGGGCCAAGGTATGCAGTAAACCTGAAGTGAAGCATCGGAATCTAAAACTGGACTCACAGGAGAGGTTCCAATCATAGAAAGTTATAGTGTCAGTCCTCTTGTACTTAAAGCGGCATTGTGACTTTTGTATTAAATTCGGATGCAATTTCTGTGTTTCATCGTCAATAAGATGGTCCAAGGGATACAGTAAACCTGAAGTGAAGCATCGGAATCTACAACTGGATTCACAGGAGAGGTTCAAATCATAGAATGTTAGAGTGACAGTCCTCCTGTACTTAAGTCGGCGTTGTGCCTTTTGTATTAAATTCGGATGCAATTTCTATGTTTCATCGTCAATAAGAAGGTCTTAGGTATACTTTAAACCTGAAGGGAAGCATCGGAATCTAAAACTGGACTCACAGGAGAGGTTCCAATCATAGAAAGTTAGAGTGTCAGTATAGTTGTACTTAAGTCGGCATTGTGCCTTTTGTATTAAATTCGGATGCAATTTCTGTGTTTCATCGTCAATAAGAAGGTCCAAGGGATACAAAAATCCTGAAGTGAAGCATCGGAATCTAAAACTGGACTCACAGGAGAAGTTCAAATCATAGAAAGATAGAGTGTCAGTCCTCTTGTACTTAAGTCGGCATTGTGTCTTTTGTATTAAATTCAGATGCAATTTCTGTGTTTCATCGTGAATAAAAAGGTCCAAAGTATACAGTCAACCTGAAGTGAAGAATCGGAATCTAATACTGGACTCACAGGAGAGGTTCAAATCACAGAAAGTTAGAGTGTCAGTCCTCTTGTACATAAGTCGGCATTGTGCCTTTTGTATTAAATTCGGATGCAATTTCTGTGTTTCATCGTCAATAAGAAGGTCCAAGGGATATAGTAAACCTGAACTGAAGCATCGGAATCTAAAATTGGACTCGCAGTAGAGGTTCAAATCACAGAAAGTTAGAGTGACAGTCGTCTTGTACTTAAGTCGGCATTGTGCCTTTTGTATAAAATTCGGATGCAATTACTATGTTTCATCGTCAATAAGAAGGTCCTAGGTATTCTGTAAAACTAAAGAGTAGCATCGGAATCTAAAACTGGACTCACAGGAGTGGTTCACATCATAGAAAGTTAGAGTGTCAGACCTCTTGTACTTAAGTCGGCATTGTGCCGTTTGTATTAAATTCGGTAGCAATTTCTGTGCTTCATCGTCAATAAGAAGGTCCAAGGGATACAGTAAACCTGAAGTGAAGCATCGGAATCTAAAACTGGACTCACAGGAGAGGTTCAAATCATAGAAATTAGAATGTCAGTCCTCTTGTATTTAAGTCGGCATTGTGCCTTTTGTATTAAATTCGGATGCAATTTCTGTGTTTCATCGTCAATAAGACGGTCTTAGGTATACTGAAAACCTGAAGTGAAGCATCGGAATCTAAAACTGCACTCACAGGAGAGGTTCCAATCATAGAAAGTTAGAGTGTCAGTCCTCTTGTACCTAAGTCGGCATTGTGCCTTTTGTATTAAATTCGGATGCAATTTCTGTGTTTCATTGTCCATAAGAAGATCCAAGGTATATAGTAAACCTGAAGTGAAGCATCGGAATTTAAAACTGGACTCACAGGAGAGGTTCAAATCATAGAACGTTAGAGTGTCACTCCCCTTGTACTTAAGTCGACATTGTGCCTTTGGTAGTAAATTCGGATGCAATTTCTGTGTTTCGTCGTCAATAAGAAGGTCCAAGGGATACAGTAAACCTCAAGTGAAGCATCGGAATCTAAAACTGGACTCACAGGAGATGTTTAAATCAAAGTAAGTGAGAGTGTCTGTCCTCTTGTACTTAAGTCGGCATTGTGCCTTTTGTATTAAATTCGGATGCAATTTCTGTGTTTCATCGTCAATAAGAAGGTCAAAGGTATACAGTCAACCTGAAGTGAAGCATCGGAATCTGAAACTGGACTCACAGGAGCGGTTAAAATCATAGAAAGTTAGAGTGTAACTCCTCTTGTACTTAAGTCAACATTGAGCCTTTTGTATTAAATTCGGATGCAATTTCTGTGTTTCATCGTAAATAAGAAGGTCCAAGTGATACAGTAAACCTGAAGTGAAGCATCAGAATCTAAAACTGACTCACAGGAGAAGTTTATATCAAAGAAAGTTAGAGTGTCAGTCCTCTTGTACTTAAGTCGGCATTGTTCCTTCTGTATTAAATTCGGATGCAATTTCTGTGTTTCATCGTCAATAAGAAGGTCCAAGGTATACAGTAAACCTGAAGTGAAGCATCGGAATCTAAAACTGGACTCACAGGAGAGTTTCAATTTATAGAAAGTTATAGTGTCAGTCCGCTTGTACTTAAGTCTGCCTTGTGCCTTTTGTAATTAATTCGGATGCAATTTCTGTGTTTCATTGTCAATAAGAACGTACGAGGTATACAGCAAACCTGAAGTGAAGCATCGGAATCTAAAACTGGACTCACAGGAGAGGTTCAAATCATAGAAAGTTATAGTGTCAGTCCTCTTGTACTTAAGTCGGCATTGTGCCATTTGTATTAAATTCGGATGCAATTTCTATGTTTCATCGTCAATAAGAAGGTCTTAGGTATACTGTAATCCTTAAGTGAAGCATCGGAATCTAAAACTGGACTCACAGGAGAGGTTCAAATCATAGATAGTTGTAGTGTCAGTCCTCTTGTACTTAAGTCGGCATTGTGCCTTTTGTATTAAATTCGGATGCAATTTCTGTGTTTCATCGTCAATAAGAAGGTTCAAGGTATATAGTAAACCTGAAGTGAGGCACCGGAATCTATAACTGGACTCACAGGAGTAGTTCCAATCATAGAAAGTTAGAGTGTCAGTCCTCTTGTAATTATGTCGGCATTGTGCTTTTTGTGTTAAATTTGGATACTATTTCCGTGCTTCATCGTCAATAAGAAGGTCCAAGGGAAACAATAAACCTGAAGTGAAGCATCGGAAACTAAAACTGGACTCACAGGAGAGGTTCAAATCATAGAAAGTTAGAGTGTCAGTCCTCTTGTACTTAAGTCGGCATTGTGACTTTTGTATTAAATTCGGATGCAATTTTTGTGTTTCATCGTCAATAAGAAGGTCTTAGGTATACTGTAAACCTGAAGTGAAGCATCGGAATCTAAAACTGGACTCACAGGAGAGGTTCCAATCATAGAAAGTTAGAGTGTCAGTCCTCTTGTACTTAAGTCGGCATTGTGCCTTTTGTATTAAATTCGGATGCAATTTCTGTGTTTCATCGTCAATAAGAACGTCCAAGGGATACAGTAAACCTGAAGTGAAGGATCGGAATCTAAAACTGGACTCACAGGAGAGGTTTAAATCAAAGAAAGTTAGAGTGTCTGTCTTCTTGTACTTAAGTCGGCATTGTGCGTTTTGTATTAAATTCTATTGCAATTTCTGTGCTTCATCGTCAATAATAAGGTCGAAGGGATACAGTCAACCTGAAGTGAAGCATCGGAATCTAAAACTGGACTCACAGCAGAAATTTACATCAAAGAAAGTTAGAGTGTCTTTCCTCTTGTACTTAAGTCGGCATTGTGCCTTATGTATTAAATTCGGATGCAATTTCTGTGTTTCGTCGTCAATAAGAAGGGCCAAGGTATGCAGTAAACCTGAAGTGAAGCATCGGAATCTAAAACTGGACTCACAGGAGAGGTTCCAATCATAGAAAGTTATAGTGTCAGTCCTCTTGTACTTAAAGCGGCATTGTGACTTTTGTATTAAATTCGGATGCAATTTCTGTGTTTCATCGTCAATAAGATGGTCCAAGGGATACAGTAAACCTGAAGTGAAGCATCGGAATCTACAACTGGATTCACAGGAGAGGTTCAAATCATAGAATGTTAGAGTGACAGTCCTCCTGTACTTAAGTCGGCGTTGTGCCTTTTGTATTAAATTCGGATGCAATTTCTATGTTTCATCGTCAATAAGAAGGTCTTAGGTATACTTTAAACCTGAAGGGAAGCATCGGAATCTAAAACTGGACTCACAGGAGAGGTTCCAATCATAGAAAGTTAGAGTGTCAGTATAGTTGTACTTAAGTCGGCATTGTGCCTTTTGTATTAAATTCGGATGCAATTTCTGTGTTTCATCGTCAATAAGAAGGTCCAAGGGATACAAAAATCCTGAAGTGAAGCATCGGAATCTAAAACTGGACTCACAGGAGAAGTTCAAATCATAGAAAGATA